>NC_051319.1:63459754-63766947 GCF_015220235.1 Choloepus didactylus | reverse complement strand
CCAGATGGAGAGAGCTGAACTAGAGCTCTCTGACATCTTGTTTAAGAAGACTGCCTGGAAAAGCCCCAGTAGTCATTGTGGAGTAGAATGCTCAAAAAAACAGGGACTGAAGCAGAGCAGCAGCCAGAGCAAGATGCATCACCTGCAGCACAGGAGTACCATGACATGCTCCCAGTGGGGACCTTGCAAGAAGATACAAAAGTAGGTAATAAGACGGGGAAGAGAGGCAAAAGTGTAAGTCAGAAAATAAGGGAAAGACCCTGTGTGCCGATTTTGGTATATTATGTCCCTCACAAAAGTCATGACCTTTTAACCCAATCTTGTGTGGAACCTCTTGATTGCGTGTTTCCATGGAGATGTGACTCACCCAACTGCGGGTGACTCTTTTGATTAAATTATTTCCATAGAGGTGCGGACCCCACCCACTCAGCGTGGGTCTTGATTGGTTCACTGGATTACTTAAGAGAAGTCAAGAACCGACACAGACACTTGCTGATGCTTGGAGACACTTGGAGATGCAGACAGAAGGATGTTTGAAGATGCTAAGCTAAGAGATGAAGCCCAGAGTTTGCCCCAGAGAAGCTAAGAGAGGACCCCCAGACGCTTAAGAGAGAAATGCCCAGAGAACCAAGCAGAGAGCTGAGAGAAGCTAAGAGACAGAAGGCCAGAGACATTTTGGAGAAACCCATTTTGAAACACAACCCTGGGGCAAAGGACCAGCAGACTCCAGCCACGTGTCTTCCCAGCTGACAGAGGTGTTCCAGACTCCATCCACCATTCTTCAGTGAAGGTATCCTCTTGTTGATGCCTTAGTTTGGACACTTTTATGGCCTTAGGACAGTAAATTTGTAACCTAATAAATCCCCTTTATAAAAACCAACCCATTTCTGGTATTTTGCATAATGGCAGCATTAGCAAACCAGAATACCATGTCTTTAATAAGTTTTCAGAAGTCCAGCTTTTGTACCTGCAGATCATCTGAATACTGTTTCTTCACAGGTGCTAACATCTGCCAAAGTGCCCTGCTTCCTTTCTATCCCATGCTCATCATCCATACTAGGAGATCACATAGTTAGGGAAGATTGCAAACCTCCTCTGTTCCAGAATCAGAGGTTGAAATCCTGATCTATGGCGTTCGGTTGAACCACACGTTCCTTCCTCTGTGATTTGACCCTTTGGTCTGAATCCTTCTTTACCTAGACCCACAAAATATTCAAGTCATCAAATATTTATTTATTGCCTCCCATGTACCAGACAATGGGAACCAACAGATGAATAACACGGTTTCTGACTTTAAGGAGCTTAGAGTGTAATGAGGGAGACAGTGTGATAAGAGCTAATGGGGCAGATAAAATTTGGGGCACAAGGGAGAAAATGGGTCATTCTAAGAGGAAAGTTCAAGTTTGTCTTTCTATGCTGGGTCTTGAAGGATGAGGGGAAGTTTGAGAGGTGAAGAGTGTTTCAAAGAGGCAGTGCCCTGTGTGTGATCACAGGGTATGGCACAATCAAGGCATCAAGTATGTTAGCCTGGCTGGAGCACTGAGTACTAGAGTGGCCAGAGATCAGGGCAGAAAGAGATCATGGAGCCCTTGAACCATGGCTTGAACTTCTCACTATACATGTTAGGGAGCCACCATTACAAGGTTTCAAGAAGGGTATGTTATTATCAGACACTTACTTTGTAAAGGTGACTCTGGTGGCTCTGTGTAGGATGGTTTGGTGGGACTGGCCACTTCACACCAGTGCTCCACCCATCATTCCACAACAGGAATGAAAACGGTTTATTTTCCACCTCATTCCTAAGAGTAATGGTAATGCTATAGAAATTATCCCAGCTATTCATGATGTACTCTGTATTTCTGGTATAGATCTCTAAATTAGTTCTGGGGTTGATCCAACTTGTTACCTTAACTTTTGGGGAGTATGTGAGTGCAGTTAACTTCCCATGCACAGTATGCTAGCTAATTGCTCAAGGACTTTCCAGAATTCTTAAACAAGATGAATTTTGCTAGAGCCTAGAGAACCATTGATCTTAAAAATTATTTGAACATAGATTCCTTTGAGAATTCCAAGAAAATTGCATATGAACACACACACACATAAAATTGCTTGTATTTTTAGTGGTTCATAGATCCACTTAAGGCAATCTATTAGTCTCTCAGGGACTATGAACCTCAGGTAAAGGATAGCTAACCTAAAACTATACAGTAAACTGAAGGTTGATTTCTTTAGTTGGCAATCAAACTCAAAAAGGCTAAATTTCTTAGTTCATCTTTAGCAAGGAACATGAAACTTGGGCATAAATGCTCATATTGTCTCCTGTCACAGCTGGGTGGCTGAGGCTGCAGAAGTGGTCATGATAGCTTACTGGCACAGAGCACCTAAGGGATATTTTACCCACCTTCTACCAGTGTTGGTCTTGGGGACCATGTTTGTTTTAGACAAGTCCATGTGGCTCCCACACAACTTATTCTTATTTTATTATCACCAATTTTTTTATAACCCCAAATATGTACACCTGGACTCATAAAAGAGCAATGTTGAGCAGAAAAGCAGAAAAGAAAATATGTGTAATCTCACATTACTGCCTGCCTGTTATCTGAGACCCATGAGCCACTGGAAACTGTACTTTTAAGTGTCTTGCTGAGTTACTCTGCAACTTAAATTTAATTTGTGTGTATTTTTGGCACAGTAATTGTTTTATTAAATATTTTTGGCACCTTGGTTTTGGCACTTTAAAGTACAATTCATAAACCTTTACAATCTCTCAAAGTTTCCTTTCCCACATATTAGCTCTAAGTTCCCACATATTAGCTCTAAGTAAATGCGCAAGAAATCCAGATGGAATGACCTTCTTTAAAGCAATGCAACAGTCAAAAGACTGATGCTATGTGAGTGTGCTTTAGAAAATATCTAGCATCAATATAGTGCACACTTGTTTTCCTGGGGACAGAGCAAAACTACATTCTCTTTAAGCATACAGGTACATACTCTTATGTTTCCAATTATCTACAAAAAGAGAAACCTTTAAAAACAATTCTGCCATTTTGGTAAATAAAAATAATTATAACAGCAATCAAAAAAGAATCTTGCCAGACTGTAATCTTATCTGCCCTGGTAGCTAGATTTATTATATTAATATGTGTTGAGACTAAAAATAGTGATCTTCTGTAATATGGCCAGATTTGATTTAATCGTGGTGCCACTGCAGGGCTAAATATAATGTGGCTCTGGAAAATGTGGATCTCCTTTAATCAGGAACTAGCATGGAACAGACCTTATCAAGACTGTGAGACTGACAGACATTATCTATCACTTGTTTATTTGTTTATTTTTTTAAGAGTGAGAGGGCAATACTAACTGAACTCACCAAGCTCAAAGACTGAGAAGACCCCAAAAGCCATATTCATTTCTTTACAATGAAATTTGCTTCTTAAGACCCCCTGTGCTCAGCAGTGTGATACTTGCCATTGTGATGTACCACAGCCCCATCGCTTTCACGTCCTAATTTTCCTTCTGCAATGAAATGTTATTTTGAACTAATCTTAGACACTAAAGTTAAATTTGTAAGCACTTTGCCTAACTAAATCCTAAATCTCCTTTAAGACTCAGTTTAGGCATTTCTTCCTCTAGAAAATAATCTTTTACTGTGTTTGGGACAAGCATTTTTGGTGGACCATAAATGTAGTTTAAGGGCAATAAATTCAACAAGCATTACACTAGGAAAGGATGATGCAAAGTTGAATAAGCTGTAGTTCATAGTCAAAAATATTATATCCTTTGGATCTTTCTACTACATTTTCACTACTACAAAGCATTTTCACTTCTTAAAACATTCAACTTTTATTTCTTAATAATAGTGTCACCTAATTTTGTGTAGAACTTCATGATTTTGAAAGGCATTGGAGTGGATAAGAACACAGCCTTTGAAGACAGACTGCCTGCGTTTGACCTTCGACTCTTCTTGTGACTAGCTGTGTGACTTTGGTCAACTTACCTTAACCTCTCTCTGCTGTGGTTTATTTATAAAACAGGAACAACAGTACTTCATGAGTTGGCTGTGAGTATTCAGTGCAATAATACTTATAACTGTGCCTGGCACTAAGTGCTCAATAAACTTTGGTTATTACTCTTATTATCATTTCATCATTGGCTCCCCAGGTCACTGTTGTCCCCATTTGCTCTTTGGGTTTCCTCCTAAAGTTTAAACTGAACAGGACCATCTTCTCATTTGGAAAAGAACTATTTTTTTAGGCACAGTTTTGTGATAGTGCTCATGGCATTCACCCCTGTTAAATGACACAGAATAAGTATTCTGCAGAGCAGTTAGTTCTGGGGACAGATTCCACCCATACTTTAGTTTGAAGGATCTGAGAGCAGCACAGTTTTCTTCCCTTGCATCTGAGCCAAAGAGCTGAGAGTGGCCTGACTGGCCAGGGCCAGGAGAGTGAGGGGATGTGTGATGATACTGTGAACTCCCCGCAGCAGGGCATGGAGGGGAGGTGGGGGTGGAGAGAGAATGGTGAAAACAGACTCCCAACCCTGAGCATCCTGCAGTACTGGGGCAGAAGAAAGAAAGGAAAAGAAAAGGCTCCAGTGGTGGTCTGGGTTAAAGGGAATAGCCATCAACCCTGGTTTCTAGGAATATGATCTACTATTTTTTTCTGTAGCTGAAGGCAGTAACTCTGTGACATATTTCAGTGCCTATCCAGCCTTTTCTTGCACTGATTCCCACTTCAGTGTGTTTCTGGTTCCTTGAAGCACTAGCTATTTTTTATCCCACATTCTTGGCTCTTGATGCTTTCTGAGGTCTTTGAATGGCTGTGTCCTCCTACTTCAGATATCAATTTAAATATTACTTACTCAGAGAGAATCATTTAGCATTCCAACTAAAGTAGCCACCCCACCTTCCCTTGCTTTTCATTCTGTTTCCTTCCTGTATCTTTTACTTGTTCATTTATTTACATATTTTTCTCTCCTCTACCTTACCCCACCTCACCATACCCCTTCCACCCTTAGAATTAAGTTCCATGAAAAGAAAGTCCTATACTATTTTAATCAATGTTATTTCCTGGTATCTAGAACATTCTTTGCACATAGTAGGGACTCAATGTTGGTTGAATAGATGAATGATCACACTTATTTTTATAAGGTTGTTTCGGTTTGCTAAAGCTGCTGGAATGCAATATACCAGAAATTGGTTGGTTTTTTCAATGGGGATTTATTTGTTTGCAAATTTACAGTTCTAAGGCCATGAAAATGTCCAAATTAAGGCATCAAGAGGTAGATACCTTCTCTGCGGAAAGGCTGCTGTCCTCTGTCACATGGGAAGGCACATAGCAACATCTGCTGGTCCTTCTGTCCTGGATTCTGGCTTCAATGGCCGTCTCTAAATGTCTCTGGGCACTGCTCTCTTAGCTTTTCTGAGGTTTCTGGGTTTTTACCATATTTTATCCTTTCATAAAGGACTCCAGTAAAGGACTAAGACCCACCTTGAATGGGCTGGGTCACATCTCCATGGAAACAGCCTAATTAAAATTTCCACCCAATAATAGATCTGCCCCCACAGACATGGATTAAGAGAACATGACCTTTTGTGGAGTACGTAACAGATTCAAACCACCACACCAGTCTCTTAAAGTAGGAGCATACAAAAAGCAGGGGTTTAAAAAAAAAAAGCAAAAGAAAAAGCAGAGGAGTAAAGATCATAGAACTGAAAACACTAAAGGCAAACTTCATTTTATATTTTTCTTTATTATTGACCCTGTTTATTTTGAACAGACCATGGTGGGATAGAAGCTTTGTGTATAGATATCTTTGCAGTTACATCTCATTCGACAAATATAACATGTTTGGATATACTACTAATAATATCAAATATTTATACAGCACTTACTATGTGCCCAATACTAACTTAAAGGCTACATATGTATTAAGTTATATACATATATATATATATATATATTCACAATAATATTGTAGAATATATAATAATATTGTAGAATTGTAGGTAGAGAGTACTATTTTCCCCATTCTACTGATATGAAAACTGAGGCATAGAAAAGTTAAGAGTATTTCCCAAGGTCACAAGGTCAGGAGGTAGAGCTAGGATTTGAGCCCAGGAAATCAAGTGAATAGACTTATGTTTGAGGAATTCAGAGAACATATTTGTTATCCTTCAGGTACATCGTTTCTTCTTTCTAATGCATTTCTGTAGATCTAACCAGCTCTTTTAGTTACCAAACCATTTCTTTATGTCAGTAGATTTGAAAGTCTATTCTCATGGATGATAGTAACTTTTAGATATAATCTTTTTTTTTAAATTTTATTTTATTTTGAAATAAATTCAAAGTTATAGGAATAGTTGCAAAAACAATACAAACCCCATACACAGAACTCCAGCATACCCTGACCCCACTCCCCTGATACCCCAATCCACCAACTTTAACATGCTGTCACACCAGTATTTCTTTCTCTCCCTCCCTCCTTCCCTCCCTATCTATCATCCGTCATCTGTTGCTCGGTCTTCTGAACGTATGAGAGCTAGCTGCACCCATCCTTGAACAAACACTATAATTCACACATACAATTCCCATGAACAAGAACATTCTTTTATGCAATCCCATTAAATGCAGCTAAGAAGTACCAGAGATTCAACATTAATACAAAGCATACATTCTATATTTCTTTTTTTTTTCCCCCTATGTCTCAGCTGTGTCCCTTTGAGCCTCCTGTCCTCCATCCTCAGAACCCATCCAGGGTCATCTTTGGCATTTAATTGTCATCTATTTAGACTGCCCTGTTTTTTTTTTTTTTTTTCCTCAATTGTGGAAACATATATACAGCCTAAATCTTCCCATTCTACCCCGTCCCTAGCATTCCATTAGTGGGATTAATCACATTTAGAATGTCGTAATGCTATCTCTTTCCCACCATCCATTACTAGAAATTTCCCTTCACCTCAAACAGCAACCCTACACTCATTTTTTAACTCCCCATTGCCCCTTCCCCCATTTCTCTTAACCCATATTCTACTTTTCATCTCTATGGTCATATTCTCTGATAATTTCTTTGTGTTTACTATGGGGCTTAAAATTAAACTCTTAAATCCATAACAATCTTGTTTTTCTTTGACACCAACTTAACTTCAACAGGACACATAAACTATGCTCCTATACTTCTCCATTCCACCACCTTTATATTGTTCTTGTCAAAACTTACATATTTTACATTGAGTTCAAAACCACTGATTTGTCATTAGAGTTTGTGTATTTTATATCATGTAGGAAGTAAATAGTGGAGTTAACAATTCACAAATTATTGACTTCTATTTGTATTCCATTGTGGTCAGAGAATGTGCTTTGAGAATATCCAATCTTTTTTTTTTTTTTTTTTTTTTTTTTTAAATTTATTGAGACTTGTTTTATGTCCCAGCATATTAGTCCATTCTGGAGAAAAATCCATGATCAGTAGAGAAAAATGAGTGTCTTGGTAATTTGGGATGTAAGGTTCTATATATGTCTGTTAAAATTCTCTATATCTCTTTCTCCTTTCTTTGTTTCTCTGTCGGTAGGGCTCCCTTTAGTATCTGAAGTAGGGCAGGTATTTTATTAGCAAAATCTCTCAGCATCTGTTTGTCTGTGAAAAATTTAAGCTCTTCCTCAAATCTGAAGGAGAGTTTTGCTGGATAAAGTATTCTTGGTTGGAATTTTTCTCTCTCAGTATTTTTTTTTTTTCATTTTTATTGAGATTGTTCAGATACCATACAATTATCCAAAGATCCAAAGTGTACAATCACTTGCCCCTGGGTACCCTCATACAGCTGTGCATCCATCACACTTAATTTTTGTTCAATTTTTAGAAACTTTTCATTACTCCAGACAAGAAATAAAGTGAAAGATGAAAAAAGAAAAAAAGAAAAGGAAACTCTAAACCTCCCCTATCCCTAACCAACCCCCCTCAATTGTTGACTCCTAGTACTGATATAGTACGTTTGTTACTGTTTATGAAAAAATTTTGAAATACTACTAACTGTAGTATATAGATTGTAATAGGTATATAGTTCTTCCCTATATGCCCCTCTATTATTAACTTCCAATTGTATTGTCATACATTTGTTCTGGTTCATGAAGTGATTTCTAGTATTTGTACAGTTGATCATGGACATTGCCCACCATAGGATTCAGTTTTATGCATTTCCATCTTTTGACCTCCAACTTTCCTTCTGGTGACATATATGACTCTGAGCTTCCCCTTTCCACCTCATTCACACACCATTTGGCACTGTTAGTTATTCTCACATCTTGCTACCAACACCCCTGTTCATTTCCAAACATTTAAGTTCATCCTAATTGAACATTCTGCTCATACTAAGCAAGAGCCTCTACATTTCTTCCACAAGGCAAGAGGGAGAGTCAAAGAAGGTAGAGAGGCAAAAGAAAGAGGAAACAAAAAAATGACAGCTAGGAAGCAGCAAAAGGAAAAATAACCTTAAATCAAAGTAGAATAAAGAATCAGACAATACCACCAATGTCAAGTGTCTAACATGCCTCCCCTATCCCCCCCTCTTATCTGCATTCACCTTGGTATATCACCTTTGTTACATTAAAGGAAGCATAATACAATGATTCTATTAGTTACAGTCTCTAGTTTATGCTGATTGCATCCCTCCCCCAATGCTTCCCCATTTTTAACACCTTGCAAGGTTGACATTTGCTTGCTCTCCCTCGTAAAAGAACGTATTTGTACATTTTATCACAATTGTTGAATACTCTAGATTTCACCAAGTTACACAGTCTCAGTCTTTATCTTTCCTCCTTTCTTGTGGTGTCTCACATGCTCCCCACCTTCCTCTCTCAACTGTATTCATAGTTACCTTTGTTCAGTGTACTTACATTGTTGTGCTATCATCTCCCAAAATTGTGTTCCAAACCACACACTCCTGTCTTCTATCACCCTGTAGTGCTCCCTTTAGTATATCCTGTAGGGCAGGTGTCTTGTTCACAAAGTCTCTCATTGTCTGTTTGTCAGAAAATATTTTGAGCTCTCCCTCATATTTGAAGGACAGCTTTGCTGGATACAGGATTCTTGGTTGGTGGTTTTTCTCTTTCAGTATATTAAATATATCACACCACTTCCTTCTTGCCTCCATGGTTTCTGCTGAGAGATCCACACATAGTCTTATTAAGCTTCCTTTGTATGTAATGGATTGCTTTTCTCTCGCTGCTTTCAGGATTCTCTCTTTGTCTTTGACATTTGATAATCTGATTATTAAGTATCTTGGCATAGGCCTATTCAGATCTCTTCTGTTTGGAGTACGCTGCGCTTCTTGGATCTGTAATTTTATGTCTTTCATAAGAGATGGGAAATTTTCATTAATTATTTCCTCTATTATTGCTTCTGCCCCCTTTCCCTTCTCTTCTCCTTCTGGGACACCAATGATGCGTACATTATTGTACTTTGTTTCATCCTTGAGTTCCCGGAGACGTTGCTCATATTTTTTCATTCTTTTCTCCATCTGCTCCTTTGCGTGTAGGCTTTCAGGTGTTTTGTTCTCCAGTTCCTGAGTGTTTTCTTCTGTCTCTTGAGATCTGCTGTTGTATGTTTCCATTGTGTCTTTTATCTCTTGTGTTGTGCCTTTCATTTCCATAGATTGTACTAGTAGGTTTTTTGAACTTTTGATTTCTGTCGTATACATGTCCAGTGCTTCCTTTACAGCCTCTATCTCTTTTGCAATATCTTCTCTAAACTTTTTGAATTGATTTAGCATTAGTTGTTTAAATTCCTGTATCTCAGTTGAAGTGTACATTTGTTCCTTTGACTGGGCCATAACTTTGTTTTTCTTAGTGTAGTTTGTAATTTTCTGTTGTCTAGGCATGGTTTCCTTGGTTATCCAAATCAGGTTTTCCCAGACCAGAACAGGCTCAGGTCCCAGAAGGAAGAAATATTCAGTATCTGGTTTCCCTGTGGGTGTGTCTTAGAAAATTGCTCCACCCTTTGATGCCTCGGGTCACTGTGCTTTTCTGCCCAGCAGGTGACGCCTGTTAGCCTATAATTCTTGACTGGTGTGAGGAGGTATGGCCGTGTTCCCCCAGGCTCTGGGGTCTGGTTCTGAATGAAAAAGGCTCCACCCCTTTCCTCCTGGAGAAGACAGACCCCCCATGTGGAGGTCATTAGCATTTCAATGGTCTCACTATCTGCTTGTGGTGTCTCCACCCTTCCCAGAGTCACAGCCCTGGAAACTGAAAATGACTGGGGCTTTCTCCACTGAGCCGAAAAAGAAACAGATAGTCCCCTTCAGACCCGGTCCAAGGTGACCCTCCTGCTCTCCCAGGTCAGTCGTCACCCAAAGCCTCTGTCTGTTTTTTGGGGCTGCGTACCTGTAGTGAGCAGTTCACACTCGCTACTTAAAACCCCAGTTGGAGCTCAGCTGAGCTGCCTTCGCTTGCTGGGAGAGAGCTTCTCTGTGGCACCACGCGGCTCCGCAGCTCGGGCTATGGGGGAGGGGGTCTCCCGACCTGGTTCCGCAGGTTTTACTTACAGATTTTATGCTGTGTTCTCGGGCATTCCTCCCAATTCAGGTTGGTGTATGATGAATGGATGGTCTCGTTTGTCCCCCCGCAGTTATTCTGGATTATTTACTAGTTGTTTCTGGTTTTTTGTAGTTGTTCCAGGGGAACTACTTAGCTTCCACTCCTCTCTATGCCGCCATCTTGCCCGAGTCCCTCTCTCAGTATTTTAAATATGTCATGCCACTGCCTTCTCGCCCCCATGGTGGCCGCTGAGTAGTCACTACTTGGTCGTATGTTGTTTCCTTTGTATGTGGTGAATTGCTTTTCTCTTGCTGCTTTCAGAACTTGCTCCTTCTCTTCAGTATTTGAGAGTCTGATCAGAATATGTCTCGGAGTGGTTTTATTTGAATTTATTCTATTTGGAGTTCGCTGGGCATTTATCATTTGTGTATTTATATTGTGTAGAAGGTTTGGGAAGTTTTCCCCAATAATTTCTTTGAATACTTTTTCTAGACCTTTACCCTTCTCTTCCCCTTCTAGGACACCAATGAGTCTTAAGTTTGGATGTTTTATTTTATCTATCATATCCCTGAGATCCATTTCGATTTTTTCAATTTTTTTTTCTCCATTTTTCTTTTGTTCTTTCATTTTCTGTTCTGTGGACTTCTAGGACACTGAGTCGTTGTTCAACTTCCTCTAATCTTGTATTATGAGTATCCAGAGTCTTTTTAATTTGGCCAACAGTTTCTTTTATTTCCATAAGATCTTCTATTTTTTTATTTACTCTTGTAATGTCTTCTTTATGCTCTTCTAGGGTCTTCTTTATGTCCCTTATATCCTGTTCCATGGTCTTTTTGATGTCCTTTATATTCTTTGCCATGTTTTCATTCCTTGATTGTAGTTCTTTGATTAATTGTGCCAAGTACTGTGTCTCTTCTGATATTTTGATTTGGGTCTTTGGGATTGCATTCTCCATATCATCTGGTTTTATCACATGCATTAAGATTTTCTGTTGTTTTTGGCCTCTTGGCATTTGCTTTGCTTGATAGGGTTCTTTCAAGTTGTAAAAAAAAAAAAAAAATACTAATCTAATTTTTCAGAAATACAAGTAGGTGGCGTACACTTTCTCTAACTAACCAGCAGATGGCATCTGCGAGTCACCTATACCCCTCAAGTCAGTTCTCAACTTTGTTCTTGTGGTGTGTGGGGAAATGATTCTTGTGGGGTTCAGTTGGTGAACTCAATTTGGGTGTGTTGCTAGAGCCATCTGCCCTGAATGTGGGGCGTGTGTCTGGGTGGCTAGGGAGGCAGGGCAGCTTTAATATTCAAACCTCCCAGGTGTTCGCAGAGATTAAAGGCTGTTGCAAGAGTCTAAGCCTTCATTTCAGTTCTGCCCTCAATCCTCTCTGACGCTGACCCACAAACCACTGGCATTGACGTAGCATCCCTGGGTTTTCCGAGCGGGCCCCCCTTCTCAGCTGTGATCTTCCAGGACCTCTGCTGAGGGAAGGCTATGCTACGTCACAAGTGCGTGCCATCCCTCAAGGGAAGCCCCGAGCCGCTGGGCCGTGCAGGGACGCTCTCAGCCTGATGCAAAGATGGCTGAATGGGGCATCTCCACCCCTCCCCTCTCCTTGCACAGCTCCTCCTTCCCAGCTCTGGGGCAATTGGTGCTGCTCTGGGCTGTGGGCACGGCCCCGGGCAGGAGTGTCTCCAGCCCACCGGGGAGCGGCTGGAAGCAGCGGGGTTTCTTTCTCCTTCTGGCTCTCCCCTCTGCTCCCCTGGCCTTGAGGGAATCTGCAGCAGGCTATCCTCCACGCCAGACACTGAGAGGCTGGCTCAGACTGCTTCTGCTGTGCTTCACTGTGTGGTTTTCACCATCGCAAATGCAGCTGCTCCTGGGTTTTTCCTTTTTTTTTTTTTTTTAAAGAAGAACCAGTCTGCCTCCGAATGCCAACCCCTGGCTTCCCCACACTGCAGCATGGCTGCAGGTCTTTCAGCTGGCTTACTCACTTGTTTCAGAATGCAGACTCCCGTATGGCCCTTGTGGTTCTAGCAGACCTTGTCCAGCTGGTGCATCGCTGAAACCGGTATTCTGGGTCACCTTCTGGTTTTTATCTAGTATTTTTCACAGAGGTGTTATTTTGCCCTGTCTCACCTAGTTGCCATCTTAGGTTCTCTTCTAGATATACTCTTTAACTGGGAAAATTAGAACAGTTTGTCTTTCATTGCACGCTCTCTCCATGCCTCATGCTAACCACCAACACTGAACAGTGACTATTGTTGAATTGCTCATGAAGATGGCAAGCTCCAACAGACTTGGGTTATTTCATTGTAAATTTGTTTCTCCTGGAATCATGGGTTGTATTTTGGCCCTCCCATCTGATTGATCAAAATCTGAAGGTCTGTTGAGTAAAATTGTTGAGAAATAGAGCAAGCTGCTAACATCACGAAAATGTTTATGGGAAAAAAATGTACCTATTGCAAACTATGGACTATAGTTAACAGTAATATTTTAATATTCTTTCATCAGCAGTAACAAATGGACAACATCAATACCATAGGTCAATAATGGGGGTGGGTAAGGGATATGGGAGGATCGGGGTTTCCTTTTTAATTTTTCTTTCTTTTCTGGAGTAATGAAAAGGTTCTAAAATTGATCATGGGGATGGATGCACAACTCTATGATGATACTGTGAGCCAGTGATTGTACACTTCAGATGGTCTGTATGGTGTGTGAATATATCTCAACAAAACTGCATTAAAAAAAAAAAGAAAAGAAAATGCTTCTTATCCTAAAAGAAAATAAATCTGTACAAGGACAAAGAAAGCCAAATTTGGACCAAAATGCTAGACTTAAGCAGAAAAATGCTCAGTGTCCATGTCTTGTCTTTTGTTTTTTACCAATGCAACTGGCTTAATGTAGAAGCTGATTCCCGTTTCTTTAAGGAACTACTTGTAATTTTCACATTAGGCATATTTCAAATTTGATAATTACTCCATAAAATAAGCCACCGATCCTTTGATCACCAATCCATAATTCCCATTGTTGGGAACTCTGCTTATGGCATAGAAGCTGTAGTTAAGGGCTCATGCTTGGAGTCAGACACACTCATCCTATGACCTTGGACAAGTTACTTGACTGCTCTGGACCTCAGACTCCTCAGCTGTAAAACCAGGATAATATCACATCTGTGTGTTGTTGTGAGGACTGAGATAATGTAGGTACAAGTACAGAGTCTACTGCAGGGCACTTATGGTAGCTCTCATTACTGCTCATACATGATCTCCTCCTCGTTCACATAGAGATAATGGTGCACACCACATGGGCCCTTGATTTTCTGTGTGTGTTCCTTCACTGGTTATGCAGTGCCATTAAAACCTTACTCCAATCTGGCATTACAGATCTAGCCTCATGAATTTTACTAGAGCCTTGATTTTGTAGAAAAGTGTAAACATGCCCATTTCCCCATGGGTTACAAAATAAATGTTGCTGTTATTTATTTATTTATTTTTACCCCTTTGTTATCCCTTCAGTTAGTTATTTCAGCGTATCACAGCATTAAAACGCTTCCTTAGAAAAGGTCACTCCTTCTCCGATCAAAACGTTTCTTTGCTGTTCTGTTCCCAGACGTGCACATAAGAGCAACAATCAATAAAAGAAGCTCATGGAATGTTTTGAGTTACCTTTGAGGAATAGCCATTAGGTCAACACATTTTTTTTGTGGCTTTACAACCAATAATTTCCCTCACAATGGCATTTCCTATTCACTAGGTGAAAATAACTTCAATTACAATAATAGGGCTCTGTCATGAGCTTTATCTTTTCAGACCCATGACCGTAACATTTTCTTTCAGTTTTGGCCTTTTTGGATTATGTAATCAAAACAATTCCTGACATTTTGGACTAAAGGAATAAAATATTTTCCACTATGTGATCAGCTGTAGACTAATTAGCAATGTGAATCCACATTTCTTTTTTCATATGTTTTACTCTTGCATGTTTAAGCATTTTTCAGCTACAAATATGAGGAAGGGAGATGTGTTCATTATTCCAATTCCTCATGACCTTGGAGAATTCCTTTCTCCAGGGTTAAAACAGCCTCTACAGACTTCCGTCTCACTGAGAAAGGTGGGTTGTAGTAACCCTAATTTGAGGTGGGAGAAGATAGCAAAAGATGTTTCAAAAGAGAACTACTGTGGGAATTCAGCTGCAGGTAAACTGCAGGATGTGTTGTTGTGAATACCTCTTTAGTCTGTGAGTCTGCCTGTAAAATCCTGTGATTTTACACGGGATAAAGAACGTGTTACAGGGATCTCAAATGGGAATATTTACAATGCCATTGGGTATTTAAAATATGACCATTTTAGAAAGTTCCTGGAAGCTTTATCAAGTAAATGTGACCCTTAGAAGTTAATTCATGAGCTATGATGTGAAAAGAACTATAAATAACATTGGCAAATTTAAAGCAAGACTTGCTGATAAACCTTAAAATAGTACTGTGTGCTGTATTTTAATCACATCTACTCATGGGTCTCTTCACTGTTGGGTGCTCAGAAATTATCAGGACTTGTCTACATCTACGTGTTTTGGTTTGAAGTTCACTGGTCTTTTGTTTTAGGTAAGATTTTTGAAAATTGATTTTTTCATGTGATATTTAATACACACAAAAGAATATGTGTAGATCATGAAGCATAGCAGTAAAATAAACATTAGCTCAACTACTACTGGACTGAAGACCAAGAAAATTACTAGGACAGTTGTAACTACTCAGGTGCTCTTCCTACTCACACCCCTTTGCACCTACATCCAATTCCTGGAGGTAAATACTATCTTGAGTTTTGTTTTTTGCATGATTTTGAGCTTTATAAAAATAGTCTCATGATATATATGTGTGTATGTACGTATATGTGTGGGTCTATATGTGTATTTTTCTGTAACTTGCTTTTTTCACTTCACTTTAAATTTCTAATATTCCTAATGTTATTGCATGAAGATGTGATTCATTCATTTCCACTGCTTTGTAATAACACATTATGTGAAAATACCACACTTTATTTATTCCCCTCCTGTTAGTAGATTGGGGCGTTTCAGATTTTGTTATTAAAAACAGTTCTGCAAAGACGATTCTTGTGTCATTCTTTTGGTGCACACAGGCAAGAGTGTTTCTACAACATATACATGGGAGTGGAATTTCTGAGTCATGCAAAGTTTGAATGGTATGAAAATAATGCTTCATTATTTTAAAAGAGGTTGTACTAATTTCTGCTCTCCAGTTAGAGACCTACTTTGCCACCTGGGAAATGGGGGCCATATGGTACCCTGTCTTGTACTTGAATTGAAGCATCTTTGCTTTTACATTTTACTGAGATCCTATGGCTAAAAGAAAAAACAGAACTTCTGGGTTGTGCTGCGTCCTGTAATAAGTGAGTAAAGGGAAGAAGTCTTTGAAAGAAAGGATATACTACTGGCCGATATATAATCCACCATATTACATAGAGGGCATGGCCTCTAGAATCTAGATAGTTGGGCCTACCCCAAGATCTCTCACACAGCAGCTGGAGGCAGACAAACCATGTGAGAGTCTTTGAGAAACAAATGGGTGTCTGGTACAGAGGCAGTGGGCATCTCTTCACATTTCCTTCTCAAATAAGAAAGTATTTAAAGTGGGACAATTGAAAGTCAGCCACCAAAATCACAACTGTTCTACATCATATGTACCCCATTTAAACATGTCTTGGACAAAGTCTCTAAATGTGTCTAGGGATCCAGGTTCTTTTTGCTTTAATCCAATTTTATCAAGACTTATGCACATACCATACAATCCATGCAAAGTGTACAGTCAGTGGCTCCCAGTATCATCACACAATTGTGCAATCACCACTACAATCAATTTTAGAACATTTTCGTTACTCCAAAAAATAATAATAGTAATAGTAATAATAATAATAAATAAAAATAGAAAACCCAAAACATCCCATACCACTTATTCCCTCTATTATTGACACCTAATATTGGTGTGGTACATTTGTTACTATTGATGAATGAATATTAAGAAATTACTATTCATTATAGTCCATAGTTTGTGATAGGTTCCAGCTGCTTCTTATAAAATCCTCAATCCATAGCACACAGCATATTTGCAGAGTTGTATCTTCTCAAGCCAAGATACTTGTGTTTAGTCCAGTCAAAACCTATTAGGAGAGAGTTGATAATTTTGATCGAAATTGAATTCATTTATGTCCATGTGAAACATGGCAAATAAAGGCCTGTAATAAATTTTCCTGTCCTTAACTGAATGAAAATAGGTTTTTATAATTGAATTTCTTTGATGTTTCTCATCAAAATCTCATGGAGAGATTTATTATGGACATAATATGAATTGCCCATCTGTAGAAAATATTTTAATAACAGAAGTTTCTACAAAGACTGGAAAGTATGAGAGATAAGAATGGTTTGTAAGCCTTCCTTTATGATGGTAGGAAGAAAAGGTACAACTTTGCTTTATGTAAAGATGGTATTAGCAGGAATTTAAAGAAATCTATAGAAATGGAGTGAGCCCTTGGGCCAAGAAGTTCCTATCATTAAAGTTATGGATCTCTCTTGAGGGTGCACTGCAGACTGGATAGAATCCCCACCCCAACACACTTGAAAACCCACCAGGTGATTTCATATGACCTCAAGGACTAAGTATTCAGTTGTGACTTCAATCCTCATAGCATTTGGTTTTGGTATTTGCCCTTTCTCTTGTCATTTTGCATAATGCTTGTACATTGTAGGCACTCAAAGAATATTTGTGGAAAGAATAAATGAATGTAGTCAACTCTTCCAGCCTTATACTGCCACAGCCCTGATCTATGACGGAAAGTTAAAGAAAAGGAACAGTTCTAAGATGTCTGCCAAATATCATATATGTTCTTTTTCAGGGTGGCACAAATCAGATTTACATGAATCTAATAATGAAAAGAGCAACAATAACAGTAGGCATTTATTTATTGTCTATGGATGTTCTAGGTTAGACACTACTTATATAATTAATATATATTATACAAATATATATATATATACTATATTTATAACAATATAACTTACAATATAAATAGCATCATTATCATTTTACAGATGAGTAAACAGAGACTTGAGAGGGAAATGATAGAGACAACAATAAAATTAGATCCAATTAACACTTTAGCATGTGCCCTTGGTATCGTATGGCACTACCTCCCATGCAAAAGCATTTGAAAAAATCCTTTCCAAAGGTTTTGTTTATGATTAGAGTTTAAAAGTAGTTTTTGAAAAATTAAATATATGCTTTTGATTCAAAGCAAAGATTATCTCATACATTTTATATCTAACAGTGTTTCTTATTCTTTCTTGGATGGTGAGGTTTTTTTTTATCTTCATTTTACTGAGATATATTCATATACCACGCAGTCACACAAAACAAATCGTACATTCGATTGTTCACAGTACCATTACATAGTTGTACATTCATCACCTAAATCAATCCCTGACACCTTCATTACTACACACACAAAAATAACAAAAATAATAATTAAAGTGAAAAAGAGTAATTAAAGTAAAAAAGAACACTGGTGGCTTTGTTTGTTTGTTCGCTTGTTTGTTTCCTTCCCCCATTTTTCTACTCATCCATCCATACACTGGACAAAGTGTGGTCCATATGGCTTTCCCAATCCCATTGTCACCCCTCATAAGCCACATTTTTACACAATCGTCTTCAAGATTCATGGGTTCTGGGTTGTAGTTTGATAGTTTCAGGTATCTACCACCGGCTACCCCACTTCATTAGGACCTAAAAAGGGTTGTCTGTATTGTGCATAAGAGTGCCCACCAGAGTGACCTCTCGGCTCATTTTGGAATCTCTCTGCCACTGAAGCTTATTTCATTTCCTTTCATTTCCCTCTTTTGGTCAAGAAGATGTTTTCCATCCCACAATGCAAGGTCTACATTCCTCCCTGGGAGTCATATTCCATGTTGCCAGGGAGATTCACTCCCCTGGGTGTCTGAGCCCACGTAGGGGGAGGGCAGTGATTTCACCTGCCAAGTTGGCTTAGCTAGAGAGAGAGGGCCACATCTGAACAACAAAGAGGCATTCGGGAGGTGGCTCTTAGGCACAATTTTAGGGAGGCCTAGCCTCTCCTTTGCAGCAACAGTCTTCCCAAGGGCAGGTCCTGTGGTAGAGGGCTCAGCCCATAAAGCTGGATGGTGAGGTTTTAAATTTAAGGCAGTCACCCTGAAATAAGTAGACACCAGATTTAAATATTAAGTTTTATTTATTGCCAGAAATACACAAAAACCTCATAATACTCAGGGGAAAATATTACACTATGGCCATGTGCTGGTTAAAAGCACATCGTCCATATAAGCCATCTCTGAAATATGTTTAAATTATTTTGTCCACATCTGCACTGGAAAGGAACTGTGCCATCTGGTTGACCACTCACAGGGCTCTGCGGTGCTGAGGGGCTCTGTGTGCGGCAGTGTGGTTGTTTGGAATTGTATATACTCCAGAAAATCATGTTCTTAAAGCTAATCCACTCCTGTGGGTGTAAACCTATGGTAAGTAGGATCTTTTGATTAGGTTACATCAGTTAAGGCATGGCCCAGGATATGTTTTAATCCTTTTACTGGAGTCCTTTAAAAGAGAATGAAATTCAGACAAAGAGAGAGAAAGCCATGGAAGCAAGAAGCTGAAAGCAAGGAAACCCGGAAAAGAAGGGAGAGACCAACATACACTGCCGTGTGCCTTGTCATGTGACAGAGGGGTCCAGTATCACCTACAGCCAATCTTTGGGAAGAAAGCATTGCCTTGGTGATGCCTGGATTTGGAATTCTCATGTCCTCAAAACTGTAATCTTGTAAGCTAATAAATTCCCATTGTTAAAAACCAGTCCATTTCTGGTATATTGCTTTTGGCAGCTTAACAAACTAAAAACAGGTAGGAACTCGGTAAACCAAGCCCATCTGTCTACTTTATGCGGTTTCCGTCATTGAAAATGACAAAACAAAAACACAACTTCTCATAATTCTCCTTTCACTAACCAGTTTTAACATTCATATAATCTTTCATCTTTTTTTTTAAACATAGTTTAAACTGTCATTGGTTTAGCCAACATCCTGTGCTTTTTTTTGTTGTTGTTGAATTTTATTTTGAAATAAATTCAAACTTACAGGAACAGTTGCAAAAACAATACAAACCCCATACACAGAACTCCAGCATACCCCAACTCCCCTCCACCGATACCCCGATCTACCAACTTTAACATCCTGTCATTCTACCATTTATTTCTTTCCCTCCCTCCCTCCCTCCCTCCCTATCATCCATCATCTGTTGTTCTGTCTTCTGAACATATGAGAGCAAGCTGCACACATCCTTTAACAAACACTATAATTCACATATACATTCCCATGAACAGGAACATTCATTTATGCAATCACATTAAATGCTGCTAAGAAGTTCAAAAAATTCAACATTGATACAAAGCTTACATTCTATATTTTATTTTTTTCTTATGTCCAAACTGTGTCCCTTTCAGCCCCCTCTCCTCCATCCTCAGATCCCACCCAGGATCATCCTTGGCATTAATTGTCATTTTCTATTTAGATTTTTTTTTTCAATTGTGGAAACATATATACAGCATAAATCTTCCCATTCCAACCCCTCCCAAGCATTCCATTAGTGGGAATAATCACATTCACATTGTTGCAATGCCATCACCTACCCACCATCCATTATTAGATATTTCCCCTCTCCCCAAACAGAAACCCTACACTCATTTCTTATTAACTCCCTAATGCCCCTTCCCCCACTTCTCGTAACCCATACTCTACTTTTCATCTCTATGATCATATTCTCTGATACTTTCTTTGTGTTTATCATGGGGCTTAAATTTAACATCTTAAATCTATAATCTTGTTTTCTATGAAACCAACTTAACTTCAATAGGACACATAAACTATGTTCCTATACTCCTCCATTCCCCCACCTTTATGTAGTTCTTATCAAAAATTACATATTTTATATTGAGTCCAAAACCACTGATTTATCATTACACTTTATGTCTTTAGATCCTGTAGGAAGTAAATAGTGGAGTTACAAATAAAAAATACAGTAGTATTGGTATTTATATTTACCATGTGATCTTTGCTGGAAATCCTTATTTCTTCATGTGGTTTCAGTCAGTTGTTTAGTGTCCCTTCCTTTCAGCCTACACAATTTCCTTTAGCATTTCTTATAGGACTGATCTACTGGTGATGAAGTCCCTCAGCTTTTGATTATCTGGGAATGTTTTCATCTCCCCCTCATTTTTACCTCCAGGTGTTTGTGAATTTTCTAAGTCTCTGATGGTTATTGACTTCTATTTGTAGTCCATTGTGGTCAGAGAATGTGCTTTGAATAAATTCAATTTTTTTAAATTTATTTAGGCTTGTTTTGTGTCCCAGCATATGGTCTATTCTGGAGAAAATTCTGTGATCACTAGGGAATAATGTGTATCCTGGTGATATGGGATGTAATGTTCTATATATGTCTGTTAAATTTCTCTCTCTCTCTCTCTCTCTCTTTTCTTGGTTTCTCCATTGGTAGAGCTCCCTTTAGTATCTGAAGTAGGGCAGGTCTTTTATTAGCAAAATCTCTCAGCATTTGTTTGTGAAAAATTTAAGCTCTCCCTCAAATTTGATGGAGAGCTTTGCTGGATAAAGAATTCTTGGTTGGCAATTTTTCTCTCTCAGAATTTTAAATATGTCATACCACTGCCTTCTTGCCTCCATGGTGGCCGCTGAGTAGTCACTACTTAGTCTTATGTTGTGGTGATTTGCTTTTCTCTTGCTGCTTTCAGAACTTTCTCCTTCTCTTCAGTATTTGCCAGTCTGATCAGAATATGTCTTGGAGTGGGTTTATTTGGATTTATTCTATTTGGAGTTCGCTGGGCATTTATGCTTCATGTATTTATATTGTGTAGAAGGTTTGGAAAGTTTTCCCCAACAATTTCTTTGAATACTCTTTCTAGACCTTTACCCTTCTGTGCCAGTTGGAATGTATTATTTCCCCCCAAACACCATTACTTTGTTGTAATCTTGTGTGGGCAGGCCTATCAGTGTTAATTAGATTGTAATTCTTTGAGTGTTTCCTTGGAGATATGCCCCACCCAACTGTGGGGGATGACTCTGATTGGATAATTTCCATGGAGCTGTTGGCCCGCCCATTCAGGATGGGTCTGCATTAAATTACTGGAGCACTGTATAAGATCAGACAGAAGGAGCAAGCTGCTACAGCCAAGAGGGACACTTTGAAGAAAGCACAGGAGCTGCAGATGAGAGACACTTTGAAGACAGCTGTTGAAAGCAGACTCTTGGTCTGGAGAAGCTAAGAGAGGACAAATATCCCAAGTGCAACTAAGAGTGACATTTTTGAGGAACTGCAGCCGAGAGAAGAACATCCTGGGAGAAAGCCATTTTGAAACCAGAACTTTGGAGCAGATGCCAGCCACGTGCCCTCCCAGCTAACAGAGGTTTTCTGGATACCACTGGCCATCCTTCAGTGAAGGTACCCTTTTGCTGATGTGTTACCTTGGACACTTTATGGCCTTAAGACTAACTGTGTAACCAAATAAACCCCGTTTTATAAAAGCCAATCCATTTCTGGTGTTTTGCATTCTGGCTGCATTAGCAAACTAGAACACCTTCTCTTCCCCTTCTGGGACACCAATGAGTCTTAAATTTGGACGTTTTATTTTATCTATCATATCCCTGAGATCCATTTCAATTTTTTCAATTTTTTTCCCTATTCTTTCTTTTGTTCTTTCATTTTCCATTCTGTGTTTCTCAAGGTTGCTGAATTGTTGTTCAGCTTCTTCTAGTCTTGTACTATGAGTATCCAGACTCTTTAACTTGGTCAACAGTTTCTTTTATTTCCATAAGATCATCTATTTTTTTTATTTACTCTTGCAATTTCTTCTGTATGCTCTTCTAGGGTCTTCTTCATGTCCTTTATATCCTGTGCCGTGCTCTCGTTGTTTGTCTTTAGTTCTTTGATTAATTGCTCCAAGTATTGTGTCTCCTCTGATCTTTTGATTTGGGTATTTGGGTTTGGGTTATCCATATCGTTTGGTTTTATCATATGCTTTAAAATTTTCTGTTGTTTTTTGGCCTCTTGGCATTTGCTTTACTTGATAGGGTTCTTTTAGAATATGAAGTATTATTGAAACACCAGTCTCTGATTTATCAGATCTACAGCTTGGTGGCGTACACTTTCTCTAACTAACCAGCAGATGGCATCCGCGAGTCACCTATTCCCCTCAAGTCAGTTCTCCCCAACTTTGTCTTTGTGGTGTGTGGGGGTCTGATTTCTGTGGGGTTCAATTGGTGCACCAAGTTTGGGTGTGTTGTTGGTGCTGTCCGCCCAGAATGTGGGGCATGTGTCTGAGCGGTTAGGGAGGCAGGGCAGCTTTAATAATTAAACCTCCCGGGTGCTCCTGGAGATTTAAGGCTGTTCCAAGAGTCTAAACCTTCAGTTCGGTCTCACCACAGATTGTCTCTGTAGCTGACCCACAAGTCCTTGGTATTGGCGTATGGTCCCTGGGATTTCTGAGTGGGTCCCTCTTCCCAGCCATGCCCTTCTTGGGGCCTCTGCTGAGGGATGGCTGTGCTATGTCACAAGTGTGCACCGTCCCTCAAGGGAAGTTCTGGGCTGCCGGGCTGTGCAGGGGCGTTCCCAGCCTGCTGTAAGGATGGCTGAATGTGGCGTGTTAATTTCCCCCTTTTCACACAGCTCCACCTTCCCAGCTGCGGGACAATTAGCTGTGGGTTCACTAAAGGCTATTGTCCACGCCTGATATTGTGGCATGTGCTTGTGTTGCTGGAAACACTTTCTGTCACACTGGGTCCCTTGGCACGTTTCTGGGCTGTCGTGCCTGCACCGGGCAGGAGTGTTCCCAGCACACCAGGAAGACGGCTGCAAGGGGTGTGGTTTTTTCAATTTTGGCTAACCTCTATCTTCCTTGTTCCGAGACAATTAGCAGTGGGTGTACAAAAGGCTATCTTCCACGCCAGATATTGAGATGTCTGCACAGCCCGTTCCTGCCGCGCTTCACTGTGTGGTTCTTGCTGCCGTGTCTGCAGTGCTTTTGGGTTTTTTTTTTAAAAAAGAACTAGTCCGCCTCCAAATGCCAACCGATGGTTTCCCCACACTGCAGCACAGCCACCGGACATTCAGCCGGCTCACTCACTCGTTTCCGAAAGCAGACTCCCGGTTTCACCAAGTGCACGGTCCCTGTGGATTTAGCAGACCTTGTCTAGCTGGTGCATCACTGGAACTGGTGTTCTGGGTCACTTTCTGGCTTTTATCTAGTATTTTTCATGGAGGTGTTTTTTTGCCTTGTCTCACCTAGCCGCCATCTTAGGTTCTTCTGTCCTGTACTTCTGCAATGTTGGTTCATGTGTGTGTGTATTCTTGAGATGTGGCTGATTTCTGTTGGAATGTAAGCAGCTAGAGGTTCTGTCTCTGTTCAGCTCTGTCCAGAGCAGCATTTTCTATAGATCTCTGCCTAACGCTGTAATTACTTTAGCAGAGAGCAGTTCCTGCTCTTGCCTTATAGGACCACACAAATTAAAAGTGACATGCAAAACAAAATAAAACACAACAAAAAACCAAAAACAGACAAAAAACCCCTACAAAACACAGAAAACAAAACCAAAAAACCAAGAAAACAAAAAATACACCAATCAACTGGTTCCATGCTTCATGTCTGGGACCAATAAGTGGCAAAAATAAAGGACGGATATAAGGTAATTCCAAACTGCAGCAAAATTTAGTTTGCTATCTTGAAAATAGTCATACTATTTTGGGATTTTACAGTAAACAAAATCCAGACAGCAGACCAGAGGGGCCATTTACAAGTTATAAAATTGCCTGGGTGAAATAAGGCAACTCATAAATGATTCAGTGAACTCACAGGACAAATCTTATTTCTCACACACAGGAATCCAAGGGAGATTCTCTTATGTTAGCCCCTGATAACGTAAGAGAGGAACACATGTCACATTAAGAACTTGACGTGGCATTAGAGCACTATAAAATGTTCAATTAAACATGGCAACTGCAGGACAAATGGTACCCAGGATACACTTCTTTGTTTGCCTTTAAGAACTTTAATGTCTCTTATTTATTGAGGGCAAAGAACATAAGAATAGTGTAGTGACAGCCTCCAACTCATCAGAAAATATTTGTTAGTGTCAAGACAAATAATAAATGGGGCTGCCTCAGGATCTTAGCCTTTACAAAAGATGGACAGAGTTGCGTTTGGTGGATTGCACCTTACGGAATTAGAACCGATTTAAGGAAAACTGCTCCAGCATCTGTCTTCCTTCAAGCAGACTGTCAAGTGGAGAAAAGACTGGGGGAGGGGGAGAAAGAAGGGGGAGAGGTAGGTGGGGGAAGGGGAGAGAGAAGCAAGCAGGGATTGCTTGCATGTTTTAAACCCTCAAGATAAGCTGTCGCTTAGAACCTTGACAGCTCCAGAACTTGACACATGCATGAGCTCTCTGGGGGACCTTTTTTGCTGCTCTGCGGGCAGAACACAGCCGCTGAGCTGTGACGCCCCGGCACTTGCCTGACCTAACAT
Organism: Choloepus didactylus; assembly: GCF_015220235.1. Lineage (NCBI taxonomy): Eukaryota > Metazoa > Chordata > Mammalia > Pilosa > Megalonychidae > Choloepus > Choloepus didactylus. The sequence continues at coordinate 63,741,793 of NC_051319.1, read as the reverse complement.
AATGGGCAGCTATTTACTGCAAACAAGGTAGATGGAAGAACATAGGCTTAAATGATGCTCTGGTGTAAGCAGGAATCCATTGGGACCTCTTGCAAACCAGTCAATCTTCCGGGTTTCCCCCCCCCCCACCCCCTTTCTTCTAGGTTGGAACTATTTATGTCTTTTCCTCAGGACCAAACTGCAGATGCCTGACTCGGAGCAATGCTCGTCTTCCATCCAACCCCTCCACCTCCCACTCAAGATCAATAGAGTGGGTTAAAGAAGCAATTGCATGACAATAAATAAAAAAGAAAACTAAGTTTGGAGACTACCACTTCCAAACTGACTGTTTTCTGGGGTTGTTTTTATCTATTACTAAGGAGGGGGGAGTGCAGAGAATAGCCCCAGGAGCCTTCCTGGTTAGGCTGTCAGATCGCTTCAATGAGAAACCAAATCAGACTTGATTTGTGAAGAGTGTCAAAGGCTGTAGAGAATCATGTAAACATCCTGGTCTGTTATGTGAAGCCATGGCACTGCAAGCTGAAGGCTCCTCGTGCATATTCCCGAGGCTTGCGGATGTTCATTTTTCCTGCATGGAAGAACACATTTGCCCTCTACATTTTCTGGTCAAGGGGAACAATGAAAATGGGAAGCCTTGGGTAGTGAATGTGAATGAACGTACAACAAGGAGAATTTGCAGTATTTGCCTCTATCTCCCAGATCCAAGCACATCACAGTGGAGAAACCATCTAAAAAGTCCTTACTCCATGGTATTTTGCTTTTCAAAAAGTCAAAGGGATTTTATTTCCATTGTTGCATTTATTTCCTGTTAAGACAAGTAGGTATGCAAAAAGAAATCCGAGGCTCAGAGATGTTGGGCTAACTTGTTAGGTCACTGTGTCAATAACACAATGGTTTCCAAGTTTTCTGGCTTCCAAATTTCTCTTTTGCCCCCCATGGACTTAAAAAAAAAGAGAAGGCAGATCCCTTTCTTGAATCTTATAAAGATTTAAATGACATAGGTAAGTTATAAAACCTTTAGATTGTTCTCAGCCTCCAGAGATGCAATGCATATCTTTTTCTGTGAATTTTGTTATAGTGTAAGAAGCTAAAAACAGAGGTTCAGTTTTTTTGTATGTCTGCTGTGAATGGAAGCCAGGTTCCTATAGGAAACCAATGCTGTTTTTTTTCCTGTAAGTAAAGTCTATGTGAGCTTAAGAGAAGAGAGATATTCTGTGCTTTTATTATCGGATAGTAATAGCTGCACAAGCAATAGCTGCATATACTTACAGCATGTTAAGTATAAGGTCATACCTAGTATTCAAACAAGTTCATAAACCAAGAAAGTTATCTTACAACTGGACCAACTCTCCATATCCATTCTTTTTGATGTTTTTAAAAAGCTCACCTATCATTTAATAGTTATTTGAGGTAAAGTGGAACAAGGCTGAAACAGACACTTGAAATCCACAGATAACCTCCTCCTCTCAATTCAGTTGATCCCTTCCAACTTATTCTGCAGAACTATTAACCGGCAGTGAAATTACTTTGCTTTGGTATAATCTACTCTTCCTTCTTTTGTGGGTATCAGTGCAGGCCAGAGGTAGGGTTTTTCTCTTTTAAAAGTTTAAAAAAATTTCTGTCAGATTTCTTCCTCAGCTGAGCCTTTGGAAGGCTGACTGTGGTTTTGCACATTGTGAGCACAATAGCCAGTTCTGTTTCTGTTTCTTTAGACTGCCAAGAGTGATCTCATGTTCTGGGCTACTTTCATACTTTAAAATGAATTAATTCTAAGACTCTTATTCTCATATCTGTTGAGAAATTCCATGCTTGGCCATGAAAAGTTCTGTAAGTGGACTGCTCCGAGTACATTTTCAGCTATAGTTTCACCCTGGAGAAAAGGAAGACAAGTGTTTGAGCAATTTCATAGGAAAGGAAAATGGGGTTTTCTTATCCCTATGTAACTAAAATGCGTTTAATAATTATGTTTTAAATTAGAATGGTAACTGTGAAGAAGACTGTATGTTGCACTGAAAGCTACAGCTTTGGGTTTTTTTCCTTCTCTTCTGACATTAAAGATTGTCCTTCTTATTTAAACCCTGCATCACTGAGGAACAATGTATGAGACATACCTACCAATGGCTGGTAGATGAGCAGAATTAGTGTGTATGTGGCATTCTGCCTTCATACTGTCTTCTCTGTGTATGTGTTATTTACTTCCTATGCTCTACACACAGAAACAGGAAATGAAGGTAGGGTATCAAGGATTTGAAGGTAAACTTTTGGGTCTACAATGCTATCCGGGTGTACAGTGATGTGACACATGTGTTATTTGCTTCCCCATGCTTACCACCTGGAATTCTTGGATAAATATGATTGATATCTTCTCAGTTTGATGTAAAGCAGGGTTTCTCAACCTCAGCATTATTGATATTTTGGGCCAGACAATTCTTTGTTGTGGGGGGCTGCCCTGTGCATTGCAGAATGTTTAGCAGCAGCTCTGGCTTCTATTCACTACATATCAGGAGCAGCCTCCAGCTGTGACAGTCAAAAGTGTCTTCAGATATTGTCCAATATTCCCTGAGGGTGACTTTGCCCCCAATTCAGAACCGCTGAAGTAAAGTAATACCTGATATGCACTTTAAGGTCCTTTCTTCCCAGCAGACTAGCGTTTTGAGTCACTTTTACAAAGAGGTTCTGAAGCCACTATGTCAGCCATGGAGGTACACCACTTAGATCTCCCTTCAGGAGAGAGCCTGCTAGGAGGCGTGTGGTTCTAACAGTCTCCAGTTGCCACAGCAGTCACTGAGGCCATGCTTTCCCAGGCTGGTTCCCAGCCATTGACAGCACAGCAGGGGTACTGAAGCTGGGCCATTTCTGCCCAAGGGGGGACCCCCTCTAATGGGCAATCCCTATTCTGAGGCTCCCCATTAGCCTGGCTGGAAATTTCTTGGAGATGCACTGCCATCTGAAGCTCTTACTACTCTTGCATTTCTAATTTTGTCTTAGATCTGCCTCCTGGATTACCTGACCTGACACAGCCACCATTGTAGATGCGCTAGTCTCTAGCCTTCCCCTTCATCTCGGTTGTTTAACTGATAGTGTAATAAAAAGAAATAGACTAAGCTGGGGCACGTGTTGCAGGTTAAGGGCTGTAAATGAGGAGGACTCTGGCTCTTTCTTCAAGGCTCTCTCTTAACCCTGTGTGGGTGATAGAAAAATCACAGAACTCAAAGCCGCCATGTAGTCTGCGAGCATAGGGGAGGAAGGGAAGGGAGGTGGAGAAGGCTCCATGGTAAGAGATGTAAGATGGTCGGTTGAGGATCTCTGTGATGTTACATGTTTATAGCATTTACTTTTGTATTCTCCAATTTTTGCAAATTTGAGCATGTCTTAAGGAAAAAAAATCTTCACATAGTTTCCTGCATTCTGATTTTTAATTTTCTATTTGGAAAAGCAATTTAACTTTTGCAGAGGAGTCTCTAAGACAAATGATTTCTTCCCTCCATTAGAAGACCAAGGGAAGGGACAAAGGAGACCCAAGGAAGCAGAAAAAGAGGTGGGGGGCGGGTAGAGAAGTGGCAGGTCAAACTCTCTGGTCCTCTTTCCCCAAGTTGTGAGGTATCCCTCCAGATTGTGTTCAGTTAGCACGTAACTATCATGGAGAAGAAGGAAGAGTATAGATATGATAAAGTCTATTTATGAACTAATAAATCATTGTTTAGAGGAAATAATTTATTTTTTGTAAGAATTACATCCTTCATCTATTTAACAAATATTTGAGAGTTGTCTATGTGCTAGATACTGCTAATTGTTGTGTTAGAGGAATGAATGAAACAAACAGGAGTTTGCCCTTAGGGAAATGGTAGTCTAATGGGGATAAAAAACATTTAAAAGGAAACTCTAAGTTTTGGTTTACTAAGATGCTGCAGAATACCATTCCCCTATAGAATCTTTGAACAACTAACAAAACCCAGCAGAGCCATCTTCATCACAATTCTGGAAAACAAAGGGTTGCAGTATCTAGCAAGGGCCAGATCAAGAAAATGCAGCTTTAAAAACAGTAGGAAAAGCTTGTGGCACTTTTGCTGGCCCCTTTCCCATCCCCTCCCGTGTGCAGTCTGGAACCAGCCTGGGATCCCACCGTGGGTCACAGAGTAACCCCTGTGTGCACTGTGGTGCCCCTATGTTGGTGCAAATCTATTGGGTGGCAGTTGGAATGACTGAAGTAGGAAACTCTTCCTGGACTCACCTGCCCTACAGGCAGAAGCAGCTTACACACAGGTAAAGCAGTGTAAGAAACAAGTTAAAGTGGTGTGGGGCAAAGGACTGTCTGCTTTAAGTTACACAGTAGAACACCTGGTGAGGCAAGGAGAAAGAACAAAAACTTTCTCTCTAAGATCAGGTACAAGACAAGGATAATGACTGTCTTTGCTATTATTCAACATTGTACTGGATGTTCTAGCCAGAGCAATTAGGCAAGAAAAAGAAATACCAAATTGGAAAAGAATAAGTAAAACCTTCCGTATTTGCAGATGACATAATCCTATATATAGAAAATCCTGAAAAATCCACAACAAAGCTCCTAGAGCTATTAATAAATGAATTCAACAAAGTGGCAGGGTACAATATCAACACTATACACTAGTAATGAACAATCAGAAGAGGAAATCAAGAAAAAAATCCATTTACAGTAGCAAATAAGGAATTAAACATCTAAGAATAAATTTAACAAAAGATGTAAAAGACTTATACATGGAAAACTACATACATGGCTAAAAGAAATCAAAGAAGACCTAAATAAATAGAAGGGCACTCTGTGTTGATGTATTGGAAGAAAAAATATTGTTAAGGTGTTAATTCCACTCAAAGTTATTTACAGATTCAATGCAATCCCAATCAAAATTCCAACAGCCTTCCTTGCAAATATGGAAAAAACAATCATCAAATTTATATGGAAGGGTCAGAATTTAGAATATAGTTTACTAGGGAATGGAGTGGGGGTAGGGAATGAGGGGTCAATGCTTAAATTGTACAGAGTTTCTATTTGGGCTGATGATAAACTTTTGGTAATGAATGGAGGTGATGGTTGCACAACATTGTGAATGTACTTAACAGTATTGAATTATATATGTGAATGTGGTTAGAAAGGGAAATTTTATGTGGTATATATGTTACTAGAATAAAAAATTAAAAAAAAAAAACATGATACAACAGAAACACTGAACCCTACTGTAAATGAAGGACTATAGTTAATAGTCAGTAAAATATAGTTTATAGTTAATAAAAATGTTCTTCCATGAATTGTAACAAATGCACCATACTAATACAAAGTGTTAATAATAAGATGGTATATGGGAACTCTGTACCCTACACATGATTTTTCGGTAAACCCACAACTTCTCTAATTAAAAAAAAAGGAGAGAAAAAATTTCATATGGAAGGGTAAGGGGCCCTGAAAAACCAAAACTACCTTCAAAAAGAAGAATGGAGTTGAAAGACTCACACTTCCTGATTTTAAAACTTATAACAAAGCTACAGTAATCAAAATAGCATGATACTGGCATATGGATAGACATAAAGTCCAATGGAACTGAATTGAGCATTTAGAAAGAAACCCTCACATTTACACAAATTGACTTCTGACAAGGATGTCATTTCCACTCAAATGGGAAAGAATAGTCTCTTCAACAAATGGTGCTGGGAAAACTGGATATTCATGTGGAACAGAATTAAGGTAGAACCCTAACTCACACTATATACAAAAATTAACTCAAAATGGATCAAAGACCTAAATATAAGAACCAAAACCATAAAACTCTCAGAAGAAAATATAGGAAAGCATCTTCAGGTCCTTGCCTTAGGCAATGGTTTCTTAGATTTTATACCAAAAGCACAAGAAACAGAAGAAAAGATAGATAAATAGGACTTCATCAAAATTAAAAACTTTTGTGCAACAAAGGACTTCATTGTCAAAGTAAAAAGACAACCTACAGAATGGAAAAAAATATTTTAAAACCACATATCCAGTAAATGTTTAATATCCAGAATATATAAATAAATCCTATAATACAACAACACAAAGACAACCTAATTTAAAAATGGGCAAAAGACTTGAATGGACATTTCTCCAAAAATATTCAAATAGCCAGTAACCCATGAAAAGTGCTCATTAGCCCTTAGGCAAATGCAAATATCATTAGTCCTTAGGGAAATGCAAGTCAAAACCACAATGAGATACCATTTCACACCCACTGGAATGGCTATTGTTAAAACAACAACAACAACAACAGAGAATAGTAAGTGATAGAGAGGATGTGGAGAAATAGGAACTAGTCCACTGTTGGTGGGAGTATAAAATGGTGCGGCTGCTATGAAAAACAGTTGGCAGTTCTTCAGAAAGTTATGTATAAAATTACCATATGACTCAGCAATCCCACTTCTAGGTATATGCTGCAAAGAATTGAAAGCAGGGACTTGAACAGATTATTTTCACACCAATGTTCATAGTGACATTATGCATAATTGCCAAAAGATGAAAGTAACTTAAGAGTCCATTAATGGATGAATGGATAAACAAAAAATATTACAATGGAATATTATTCAGCCATAAACAGGGATGAAGTTCTGATACATGTGGTAACATGGATGAAACTTGAAGTCATCGTGCTGCATGAAATAAGCCAGACTTAAAAAGATAAATAATACATAAGCTTTCTTATATGAAATTAGCATAAGCAAATTCATAGAGTCAGAAACTAGAATACAGGTTACCAGGGGCCAGGGTGGGGTGGGGAATGGGGAGTTAATGCTGAGTTGGTACAGAATTACTATTTGGGTTGATGGAAAAACTTTGGTAACAGACAGAGGTGATGGTAGCTCAATATTGTGAATGTAATTAATACCACTGACAGATTTGAATGTGGTTAAAAGGGAAAATTTTAGGTTGTATATAAGCTACCAGAATAAAAATTTTAAAAAAACCAAACAAATCAAAACAGGACTGTAAAAAAACACAGTGAATACTAATGTAAACTATAGTTATCGTCAATAGTATAATTATAATAATATTCTTTCATCAATTATAACAAAGTTACCATAATACTGCAAAGTGTTAATAATAGATAAAAGTGTGTGTGTGAAGGGGGTATATGGGAACACTATTTTCTGCATGAGTTTTCTGTAAACCTTCAACTTCTCTAATAAAAAAAGTATAAATATTTTAATAAAAAGGAAACTATAACAGTTTGAAAAATGATCTTATAGGAAGCTAGGGGAGTAAATACAGTCAGAACCTATAATAGACATGCAATATTGAGGATGCAATCACTAAACTTGATCCAAAGTGTCAGTGATTGAAGGAGAAAAACAACTGAGGAAAGAGATTTTGAGCTAGATGAAACAGCATGTACAAAGATTATCATTCTGATGAAACTTAAAATAATTAGTATGGCTGGAGCATATATGGTGGAATAAGATGTTGAGGGGAAGAGGGCAGAAGGGTCCCAGAAAGTTCTTTTAAACAGTTTACGCTTTATTCTGAGGGCAATGGAAAACTGAGAAGCATTTGGGTTTAGAAAAACCACTCTCGCTGCAATGAAGGGAAGGATTGAAGGAGACAATCATGGAGACAGGATGGCCGTAGGGGACCGTTGCCATAATCCAGGTGAGAGGTGATGGTGCCCAAATCAGGTGTGTGTCTGTGACTGGGGACAAGGTTTTACTGTTTTGTTTACTCGGATGGTTCTGTTATAAGGGGAAAAAGGGAAGAAAGAGTATCAGTTTCTAGCTTGAGCAAATGAGAGTGAGAACATTACAAGGTTCAATTTTGGGAGAAGATGGTGTGCTCATTGTGGGATTTAGAGCCTCAGGGTCAACTAAGAATATTGGGAGCCCAAGAGAGCGATATGGACAGAGATTAGGATCTGTGAGACATGGAAATGTAGGTGGTGATGGAGGCTGTGTATATGTGTGCAGGGATAAGCTCAGTCTGGGAATTGTGCACATTGAAAAGAAGAGTGGGCTGAAGATGAGCCCTGGCTCACACCCACATTTAAGGGCCAGTCAGAGAAGCTTGCACAGGAGACCAAAAGGGGCAGCCCGAGAAGAGGGAGAAATTGTGGGAGTGAGTCACAAGACCCCTGGGAAGCGGCTTTCATAGGGACTTGGCAGGGTATAAACTGTCCCTGGTAGGTCGGGAACAGCGAAACTGAGGAGGGCCAAAAATTGAGCAGCGACATCAGTATCAGTGATGTTACTGAAAACCGAGTGGAGGGTGGGCCCAGAAGGCAAGGCTGTGGGCTGAGGTAGGGTGGAGGGGATGGTGGCAGTAGTGTCAGAAAACACTTTCAAGGAGTTTGGCTGGGACGGAAGGAGGCAGAACCTGTAGCTGAGGGGAGAGGTGAAGTCAGGGAGTGAACTGAGTGTGCTTAAATAGAGTTGGAAGTGAGCCAGGTAAGAGGAAGAGATAAAAGGCATGGTAGAGAGAAAACAAGGCCCTCTGAAAATTGCAAGTCAAATCATGTCACTCGTCAGATTAAAAAACAAAACAAAACAAAATCCTCCAATAACTTTCATTTGATTTAAAACATTAATCCAAACTCCTTTCTCTAGCCTATGAAGTGCTCTATGATCTGCCCCCTGCTTCACTCCCTCACTTCATTTCCTACAAGGATCTCTCACTTGCCCACAACGATTTAGCAATCCTGGCCTTCTGTTTGTTCTCCAAACATTCCGAAATTGCATCCACATTTAGAGTCTTTACAAAAATGGTTTCTACGTTTGTGAAATGTGCTTTTCGCTCCTCTCTGCATAGCTGGTTCCTCTGTGCTGCTCGGGTCTCAGGTCAAATGCTAGATCCTTAGTGAACCCTTTGCTGGCACCAACCTAAAATAACCTCCAGTCAGTGTTCATTACACCCCTCAGTTTTATTTTCATCACAGCATTTTTATTTTCCCTCCTTTAGAATAAGCCTCTATGGGTAGGGGCCTTGTGTATCTTACTGAATATTATATTTCCGATGTCTACAACATTGTCTTTAAAAATGGGAGGGAATTAGATTCCAAAGCTCTGGAAGACAGAACTGACCAGGGAAATGTGGTAGAATTTCCAGGCAGTCCTAAGACCTGATTGAGAGTAGAAACAGTAGATACAAAAAGGAACCATTCTGTAGGTATGTGATTTTCTCTGCAGGTTTGGCCTAGCCCAATCAGGATGGGCCTCAATCCTATTATTGGAGTCCTTTTTAAGAGGAATGAAATTCAGACAGAAAGAGGGGAAGTCACAGGAAGTAAGAAGCTGAATATCAATGTAATCCAGAAGAGAAGGGAGAGACTAGGAGATGCCACCATGGGCCTAGCCTTGTGACAAGCTAAGGACCAAGGACCACTGGCAGTCAGCCCCTAGATGCCACTGTCTTCAGGAAGAAAGCCTTGCCTTGATGACTTCTTGATTTGGACTTTTTCTCAGCCTCAAACCGTGAGTGAATAAATTCTCTTTGTTTAACCCGAACCATTTCATGGTATTTGCTTGAGCAGCCCAGGAAACTGAACTGGTCAGTTCAAGATAGCAGTAAGAAGGGGTACAGGGTGGTATATCCACATTTCAAATGCTTCAAGGAATCAGGGGCTTTTACATGGGGGAGAAAAGAATACTTGGAAGTGAGGAGGATACTTTCCCACCTCCTGACCTTGAGATACATGGAGTGCAGGAAGTAAGTGACCTTTCCTTGGAGTAGTAAACCTAGGAGAAAGCCAGGCTTCGGCAAAGGCCAGCAGATGGCTGGACATTCACGCAAGTGTTGGAGATAGAGGAGCTCTTTGTCAGCCATGGAACAGGGGTTCTTGGGCCCCAACGGAAAGACTGGGTTGGACCATAGTAAGGAAGATCAGGAAAATCAGCACATGACAGTAGTGGGATGAGAGCACTGAAAAGGAAAGATAACTGGAGAAATCTGTCTTGGGTAGTAACAAGGATAATAGGGAGATGAGGCACAGTGAGTTTAGCTGGGCACAGGGAATGCAAAGAAATAGTCACACACATCCCTAGAGGATACTTAGAAGTCAGGTGAATCCTGGTTATTGTTGTTGCCTTTCTATAGGAGTCTTTGTCTTCGGTGGATGGGATAATTTTCATCTCTCTGGCTGGATCAATGAGGTGAACTCTGGAAAGAGGCTCCAGATACAAGTCTATTGGAGTCTATTGGAGGTTCCTGGGCACCGTGTGTGTGTGTGTGTGTGTGTGTGTGTGTGTGTGTGTGTCTGTGAGGGTGGAGGCCTGTGTCCTGAGACTGGCTCAGTCAGCAGGTTCCATGGTCAGAGGACTGGTCTCCAGGAAATGGGCATAGGACAAGCCTCCACTTGTCTAACAAGTCCACCTGGAGCCAACTCCCACAGGCTCCTCCTGGGATGAGGCCATATGGTGGCATATTGTTGGGTGATGTTAGTCCCAGTGGGGTGATGTAAGGTGATTCTTATGAGAACTAGACTCCTTCTAAAAAATTTGTCATGAAATATTGATTTCAAACTGGTTGATTCTCCCCAGTTTGAAGGAGTTTCCTAATCTGTTTCTTTACCAATCATTCATATTTGGTTTTAAATGACTCACATTTATTGTGAGTTCAAACTGTTCCACAGTACTGGACAAAAGGGATATATAAAACACAATTCTTGCCAACACATAAAAGGGACTCAAGGAATTATGCTGCAAAACCCCAATGAAGCAATTTTAGTCACTGTGCTGGAAAGAGGGGCATTGGAAATGGGTATTTGAAGGACAAACAGAAAGTATGCATCAAGTAAAGATCTGTTCACTGATGGGTGAGAGACCTTGGGCAGCCCCCAGGCCAGAAATATTTCTTTTTCCTTTAAAAGGTTCCATGGTCTGTACAATGTTGCTTCCAGCAGATGGGGAAGTCAGATAAGTAGATGTTTTTTGTCATATGCTGGAATCTGGGCAGGCATATCTACAGAACTTGAAAGGAGCCATGCTTCTGATTTTTTTTTGGCATCAGCACAGATTTGTATCACAGGAGTGAGAAAGAGTCCGCTAATTAGGTGTAGGCCTCATAAGAGAGCCTGAGCTTTGATTAATTACTAACAGAGAGGTTTAAAATTCTCAGCTGTTATGAGGAAGTGGCCATTTTGATATAGCTCAATACAAATCAGCATGACATGGGCTAGTATGAAATGCAGCAGAGTGCAAAAAGGGACTCACAGCATTCCCTTTGGCCACATCTGAGAAAAGTTTGGAATAGACATCAAAACTACCCTGTTGCTATATCTATTTATTATTATCCATGTCCATTGTGTTTATGTATGTGGGCAAACACGTGGCCAATAGAATGCAGAAGAAGTGGCAGTGTCCAAGTAAATGTAGGCCTCAAGAGTTCTTGGTCTCTTAGTACCCTTGCCTCCACTTTGTGAACAAGCCCTCCAGGCCTGCTAGTAGTTGAGAGACCACATGAATCTGTTTCCAGTCAGTCCAACTGTCCCACAGAAATGTGAGAGCACCCAGCCAAGTTCGCTAGATCCTCCCTGCAGAACCCACAGCTGACTGTAGTGAGTCCAGCTGAGATCAAACAAGAGATCAGCAGAACCATACACCTGACCTGCAAACTTGTGAGTGATGATAAATGGTCGTTGTTTAAGCCACTGCAATTTGGGTGGCACAGCAAATAGAGTTTGTTACACAGCAGTAACAAACAGCAGTAGAGAACTAACACAGCAGTAGAGAACTAACCACTACTCATGTGTGCTCCTTGCTAAACTTACAATCTTTTTGGGTAGGTAAAATAAAAATACTAAGCAATGTGATTCTCCCACAAAGGAGAAAGCAAATAGAGTGGGCTGGGGTAGTAAAAGCATACACAAAGGAGCTAAGGATTTGGGGTGGGCCTTAATGGACACACAAGATCTAACTAGGCAGGAGGAGGTGTGGGTGTAAGCCATTCCAGGCAGTGGAAAAAACACATGTAAATATGTAGGGTTGGGAATGAGAGCACAGTGTGGCGAGTGGTCAGTGACAAGATAGGGTTTTTGGGAATGGGTGGCTTTAAGAGAATATCCTAGTGGAAGGTAAGGTAGGGTGTGTGTGTATGTGTGTGTGCACAGAGGAACAACTGAGATGTGACGAATCATATATAAAATGTCATGGTATTACTGTAAATCTAATCTCTGTTGATAGTGTTTTCTGATAATTCAATCTGTTTCTGAAATGTCTCATCAAGAGAACGTGTGAGTGCGTGGTTCTTTACTCTCCAATTGGGTGTATTTTCCTGGAATTGTGTAAAGTTCAGGCCCAGTGCATTAGACCATCTCTCCAAGGTAGATGTAGCTCTTTGTGCCAGGAACATCTCCATTGTGAGGATTACATCCTTACCCATTTTTTTTTCAGGACCTGATTGTAAATCATAGGCTACTTCCATTATTTTATGTTTTGTTCCTATAGGAGTTCAGAGAAGGAAGTAGGAAAGGGGCCGCCGGTGCTCACCAGCAGCTTCTGTACGAGGTATTGGAACCACCCACTGCACCTGCTCTGCTTCCCTGTCAGCTGCCGTCTCATGGCCAAGGCACCAGCAATCAGCGATGGCCAAGATGTGTTCCTCTGTCCACACACCCTCTCTAGTAGCATCATGGAAGCAGGAATACCAGAAAAATCTAACTACTTACATAATCTTTCAAAAACAAAAGTGCTTTGTTCTCTAATGGCATTAAGAACACAATTCAAGACAGTTCCATGTTGGGGCAGTATGATCCCACCACTCTGGCAAGTTTCCTCATTGTCAAATTAATCTGAATCTTTTTCCAAAGTCAAATTATTTGACATTAATGTATAGAGTCCACATTGTCCAATAGTAAGGATCTGTTTTATTCCAAATATAAACTGGGCTAGCTGTGAAATTTGCTAGCTAGAATTCTCCTAGCCACAAATAGCTTATACCGTTCATTCCTTTCTCCCCCATTCTCCTTGCTCGGCCTCTTGCAACAGGAGGCATTTTTAGGAACCTATGGGAAAGGCTTTTAGTGACTTTTGTCACTATTTTGATAAACTATTACCACTACTCTGAGATCTCAAAACAAAAATAGCAAGAGGTTACTAGGATGGTGAGTTTGGTGGAGGTGGAATATAGACCTCCACTCCGTGTGTGCTTTAGGAGCTGTTTGCCCCAGTGTGGTCTGGCCCCGTATCCCCCAGCTGCAGCCCAGCCCCCAGCACACTCCCTATTGCTCTCTGTGTCTCAGCCCCTCTGGCTTCTGTGCCTTCCTACAATCATTTAGAACCTCCTGCCACGTGCAGAGGACTGAAATGTCCCTCTCCTCCCTGCCCTCGCCATCCTTCATGTAAATAGTTCATTTTTTTTAGATCTCAGCTTAGTCATTACTTGCTCAGTGAAGCCTTCCCTGACCCCTCTGTTAGAGCCAAATTTCCCAATTATAAGCTTTCAAAGTACCACTCACCTTTCATTCAGAACACTTACCTCACTTTCAGCTTTAAATTTATTTGTGTTCATCATCTGATTAATGTCTATCTCTTGTATTAGACTGAATGATCCACGAGGGGAGAGACACCATCATTTTTTGCTCATTGTTGTATCCCTCGCACCCTATATAGTGCTTGGTGCATAGCGAGTGCCCTGTAAATACGTGTTGAATGACTGTGTGAATGGATGTGTGAATGAATTAGAGGATTTTATCTGAGGAAGTGCATGAGACACCCACTGTGTCTGGACTTCTAGGATTTCTCCTGCATACTTGCCATGACTGTCTGCTGATGGCTGAATAATGGGAAAGCTATCTGGGTTTGTTCTGGAAAACTAGGTTTTATTTATTGCTCAAGGTATATTGGTGGGAATGCTTAAGGGATGAGGTTTTTAAAATCCTTTCTTGAAATAAGTGTTGGGGAAAAAAAAGTGAAGTCTGGGCTTCCACTTCCCTTGAGCTGTGCATTTAGCTACTACTTTTTCCTTAGAGGATTAGGATAATGGAAACTTCCCTTTAATCTCATTCCCAGTCCTCCTTCTAAATTTCATAATATTGAATGACGTAATTCAAAATTTAAATGCCAAATAGTAGAAATTATTCAAAGGGCTTGAAGTTAGAGGCAGAATGAACACCAAAAACTAAAGAAATTAAATATTTTAAATAAAGGAGTTTTTCTAGGGTAATTGAAAATACTCTTGCCTTGTGAATTTAGGATGGTAAATTCAGGTAGTACAAGGTGATTTGAATACCAGGGATGATCCAAGGAAGACTCAAGATGATTTTGCCTGGCTCTGGGTATCTCAGATGAATTACAGATTATATTCCTGCAACCTTCAGCTGACTTCTGAAGACCAAAAAGGAGTCCTTCCTCTGCATCCTCCCCTTTTAAGCATTTCAAGGTCTTTCTTGAATATCTTTACCTGTGAGTAGCCAAAGGTATTTCCGCCCTGGCACTGTCTTGTTAAGCCATGTGGCCCCCTCTAACGTATCATTGCCACTGTCACTGTCTCTGAGCAATCGTTTCCTTAGCTTGAACATTTTGGCAGAAATGGTCCCAGGTGCCCCAATGCTGGTAGGTTTTCTTCCATCCTTCTGCCTTGGCGCTTAGGATGTTGAGAAAACTCTCAGAATCATTTGCTGCTCTGAGTAAATGACTAAAAACCTAGGACAGAAACTCCTCAAAGACCACAGGTAAAGGGGAGTAGGTAAATAAGTTTGGGAGCTTGTCTTTGATTTAAGAGCCCATCTTCACTATTGCCTTAGCTCCCCTTACATGGTGAATCCAAATGCTTTTCCCCTGGCAGGTGGATATTGCAGGTAGGAGCTGTGTTATTTTTTCTCCTTTTGTTCTATCTGGCTGTGGTTTGCTCCTTGCACAAACAAGTGCTTATGCTAATAGCAAGATATAACCCAACCTTAAAAAGGGTGTAGTGATCAGTATCCATCATCTTTCCAAGTGCCTTGTCACTACATCAATTAATACAATTGAGCAAAAAATGTCACGGGCCTGGTGGAAAAACCTTTTCACAGCCTTTCAGGGGGAAGTTTACTTCCAGCTTTTTTCCCTTGCATTAGCTCCTGTCATCTACAAAACAACAGAACCCAGTGGTGTCAATTATATTTGATTGACTGAGTAAAGCACACGCACAAATAAGCGAAAACAATGGACACAAAAATCTATATATGACTCCCCTTGTCAGAGAGAATGCTTGTCTTCTCCATTTTCATGCAGCACAGTGTCCTGCTGCTCTTGGCTTAAATGTTTCCTTCAGCCCCCATACTATCACCAATTAAGTTAGCAGGGTCTTCAAAGGTGTCAAACGACTCCCTAGGCAATCGGCTCTAACTGCTGTTCAATAAATGAGGTCTAATTTATCAGTTTAACTTCACTTCTAAAAACCTAATGCTTCACAGTGCTGGGCGCCATTTACCTGGAGCGTGAGGCGCCTCCACAGGCAGCAGCGTGGGGGGATGTTGTGGCGCATCTCCTAACAATTGCATGTTTTGTTGGGTACATTTTTTTTTTCCTTTTCCTGATTTCAGTGTGCACTTTCGAACTTGATACGTTTTTGCACTTATCACTTGTACACATGCACATACAAAATTCCCAAGAGGCAACATAAAGCTGAGTCTGTACTATCTTTAGTGCCAATGGTTTAAAAAATGGTTTAGGGGAAGCAGAACACTTCTCTCTTTTTTACATTATGCCTTTGTGTTGTCACTATGTAGATACTTACATTTTTAAAAACTCTGGGTGGTTAACTTTGGCAGCAGAACAGGAGTTAATGCATGCTCAGCTTCTTGACATAGAAATGAATATATAAGCTCTTGCTCCTAAGTGAATTAAACAGGTACAGATATGTCAGAAAGACAATTTATTATTTAAATAGAGCGTCTTACAAATAAATGGGCCAGAACTTTTAATTAACAGCTCACAAGTAAAAATCATCCAAATCCATGGACGAGACAAAAGAAAGCTCTAATTTAAAGCTGAAACATATTAACCACGTTATAATTGCTCATAGTTAAAATACTTTATTTTAATATCAAAGAAAGACAATGAGCAAGATAGTTAAAAATATTTCTTGATGGACTTGAACATAGATATGGAGACTTAATGAGACCCTCTCCCCACCAATACCCTTGTAAGAATATGGGTTTATTTACAGAGTAAAACTCAATGTAAAATTTGGGCTGACCTGAATGGGCAGTGTTGTGTATAAGCAAGGTAACTGAAGTGTGCCTGAGCGTATGGTGACTGTGGAGATGTTTCCATCTTAATGGGAAGAAATGACATTTGCAAATACTCCTAAATTTACAGTTCTATCTAAGCTAAGGAGTAACAAGAATTTAGATAAAAATCACCTCTGTAAGTAAATTTACATCATCCTGTAGTCTCAACATTTTCCCATGACCATGCAATATGTCTTAAAGACACCCACACATGATATGCACTGGGGGCAATATTTTATTAGTAGTATGCTTTTTCTGTTGCTTCTGTGAGCATATTAATTTTGCCCAATCCACTTGAGGAATCCACCTACATGGGGAAAATTAGGATTTGGTTACAAAAAGAAAGCCAGTAGAAAGAACATATTCTTCAGCTTCTGTTGTGCAAAATAGAACTTTATGCAGGAAGAATAACCATATAAACCTGTCTTGAGATGGTGTCTTAGCTTGCCAGGCTGCTATGAGAAATAACACACAATTGCTTGGCTTAACAAGGGGAATTCATTTGCTCGTGGTTTTGAGGGTAGAAAAAGTCCAAAATCAAGACAGCAGCAAGGCTTGCTTTCTCCCACAGTCTGCAGCACGCATTAGTTGCTGACCGCAGCCAATTCTTGGGGTTCCTTGGCTTGTATCTCCTCCTCCTGTTCTGTGGGTGTTTTTTCTCCTTTCATCAGCTCTTCTCGTTTCTGCTGACTTCCAGCTTCTTCCAGTGACCACCTTCAGCTTCTGGCTTCCAGTTTCTTTTTTTATTTTATTTTTTGTTTTTTATAAGGCCTCCCTCATTCATTTGGACCATAACGTCTTCAGGTCTATTTACAATGGGTTCACACCCACAGGAATGGGGTTAAGATTAAGATCATGTCTGAACTGGGGTACATAGTTCAATCTATCACAGATAATATTTTATAGATTTCTTTGTTTCCCCTTCAGAATATCAAAAATCAGGCCAAGAGGATCCAGCCCACCAAGTTCTCCTCCTGTGGTATACAAAAGATTCCTGTCTCCCACAATAGCTAGGAATGTTCTATGGTAATGAGCACAGGAGAAGACAAGGAAAAGTTCTTCTCCCTCTCCCTCTTGCTCTCCCACTCTCTTTCAAGTTAGAGAAACTATGGGAAGAAGAAAGAGAAAATTTGAAAAGGGAGGTAGGTTTGTTTCTTTCTCCATGCTTTGGCTAGGGAAAGGGGGTGGTGTGTGAAACAAGAAAGCATAATACTGAAGGAAGGCAGGGGCAAATACACCAATTAAACTGTGAGGCAGCATGGTAAGCTGGAGGGAGGTAAAGGCCCCGAGATTTAGTTTTCCTTACTTCTGAATTCAGTCCCACATCTGCCATGTAGGCCTCTCTGGTTGCTCCAAACTATAAAGATTCCAACCTCCTCCCTACCACACCCAATTCCTCTGCTCTTACAGTCAGTATCATACAGGATGGGGCTTTGCTACTTTCCATTTACTTTATTTATGGTGGTCCTGAATCTCCAACTAGCTTCTTTAGTTTTTTTTTTTGTTTTTTTTTTTTTGTTTTTTTTTTAAATTTTATTTTGAAATAAATTCAAACTTACAGGAACAGTTGCAAAAACAATATAAAACCCATACACAGAACTCCAGCAGACCCCGACCCCCCTCCCCCCAATACCCTGATCCACCAACTTTAACATCCTGTTGCACCACCATTTCTTTCTTTCCCTCCCTCCCTCCCTATCTATCATCCATCATCTATTGCTCTGTCTTCCGAACATATGAGAGCAAGCTGCACACATCCTTGAACAAAGAATATAATTCACATCTACAATTCCCATGAACAAGAACATTCTTTTATGCAATCCCATTAAGCGCAGCTAAGAAGTTCAAGAAATTCAACATTGATACAAAGCTTATATATTTCCTTTTTTTTTTCCCCTTATGTCCCCACTGTGTCCCTTTGAGTATCCTCTCCTCCATCCTCAGATCCCATCCAGGCTCATCCTTGGCATTTAATTGTCATTGCCTGTTTAGGCTGTCTTTTTCTTTTTCTTTTTCAATTGTGGAAACATATATATGGCCTAAATCTTCCCATTCCAATCCCTCCCTAGCATTCCATTAGTGGGATTAATCACATTTAGAATGTTGTAATGCTATCACCTTCCCACCATCCATTACTAGAAATTTCCCTTCACCTCAAACAGCAACCCTACACTCATTTCTTAACTCCCCATTTCCCCATCCCCCACTACTCATAACCCATACTCTACTTTTCATCTCTATGGTCATATTCTCTGATAATTTCTTTGTGTTTACTGTGGGGCTTAAATTTACCTCTTAAATCCATAACAATCTTGTTTTTCTTTGATACCAATTTAACAATAGGGCATGTAAACTATGTTCCTATACTCCTCCATTCCCCCACCTTTATATAGTTCTTGTCAAAAATTATATATTTTATATTGAGTCTAAAACTACTGATTTGTAATTAGAGTTTATGTATTTTATATCTTGTAGGAAGTAAATAGTGGAGTTACAAATAAAAAATTATTGACTTCTATTTGTATTCCACTGTGGTCAGAGAATGTGCTTTGAATATATTCAGTTTTTTTTTTTATTTTTAATTTATGGAGGCTTCTTTTATGTCCCAGCATATGGTCTATTCTGGAGAAAGATCTATGATCACTAGAGAAAAATATGTGTCCTGGTGATTTGGGATGTAAGGTTCTATATATGTCTGTTAAAATTCTCTCTTTCTCTCTCTCCTTTCTTTGTTTCTCTGTCGGTAGGGCTCCCTTTAGTATCTGAAGTAGGGCAGGTCTTTTATTAGCCAAATCTCTCAGCATTTGTTTGTCTGTGAGAAATTTAAGCTCTCCCCCAAATTCGAGGGAGAGTTTTGCTGGATAAAGTATTCTTGGTTGGAAATTTTTCTCTCTCAGAATTTTAAATATGTCATGCCACTGCCTTCCCACCTCCATGGTGGCTGCTGAGTAGTCACTACTTGGTCGTATGTTGTTTCCTTTGTATGTGGTGAATTGCTTTTCTCTTGCTGCTTTCAGAACTTGCTCCTTCTCTCCAGTATTTGACAGTCTGATCAGAATATGTCTTGGAGTGGGTTTATTTGGATTTATTCTATTTGGAGTTTGCTGGGCATTTAAGCTTTATGTATTTATATTGTGTAGAAGGTTTGGGAAGTTTTCCCCAACAATTTCTTTGAATACTCTTTCTAGACCTTTAACCTTCTCTTCCCCTTCTGGGACACCAATGAGTCTTAAGTTTGGACATTTTATTTTATCTGTCGTATCCCTGAGATCCATTTTGATTTTTTCGATTTTTTTTCCCCATTCTTTCTTTTGTTCTTTCATTTTCTGTTCTGTGGTCCTCGAGGATGCTGAGTCATTGTTCAACTTCCTCTAATTATGAGTATCCAGCATCTTTTTAATTTGGCCAACAGTTTCTTTCATTTCCATAAGATCTTCTATTTTTTATTTACTCTTGCAATTTCTTCTTTATGGTCTTCTAGGATCTCCTTTATGTCCTTTATGTCCTGTGCCATGCTCTTGTTGTGTGATTTTATGTCTTTGATTAATTGTGCCAAGTACTGTACCTCTTTTAATCTTTTGATTTGGGTGTTTGGGTTTGGGTTCTCCATATTGTTTGGTTTTATAATGTGCTTTAAGATTTTCTGTTGTTTTTGGCCTCTAGGCATTTGGTTTACTTGATAGGGTTCTTTCTGGATATAAAAAAATACCGATCTCTAAACTTTCTCTAACTAGCCAGCAGGTGGTGTCTACGAGTCACCTATTCCCCTCAAGTCAGTTCTCCCCAACTTTGTCTTTTTGGTGTGTGGGGATCTGATTCTTGTGGGTTTCAATTGGTGCACTAAGTTTGGGTGTGTTGGTGGTGCCGTCCGCCTTGAATGTGGGGCATGTGTCTGGGTGGTTAGAGAGGCAGGGCAGCTTTAATAATCAAACCTCCCAGGTGTTCCTGGAGATTTAAGGCTGTTGCAAGAGTCTAAGCCTTCATTTCAGTCTTGCCACAGATTGTCTCTGCCGCTGACCCACAAGTCCTTGGTACTGGAGTAGGTACCCTGGGTTTTCCGAGCAGATCCCCTATCCCTGCTGTGCTCTTCCAGGACCTCTGCTGAGGGAAGGCTGTGCCACGTCACAAGTGCGTGCCGGCCTCCAGGGAAGCCCTGGGTCACTGGGCCATGCAGGGGCGTTCCCAGCCCTCTTTAAAGATAGTTGGATGGGGCGTGTTAATTTCCCCCTTTTTGCACAGCTCCGCCTTCCCAGCTGTGGGACAATCAGCTGCGGGTGCACTAAAGGCATCAATGGCCGATACTGTGGCATGTGCGCAGTGCTGCGGGAAAGACTCCCCGTCACACTGCGTTTCTCCGTGCGGCTCTGGGCTGTGGGTCCAGCCCCAGGCGGAGCGTCCCCAGGCTGCTGGGGAGATGGCTGCAGGGGGCATGGTTTCTTTCTCCTTTTGGCTCCCCTCTGTCCCACTGTCCCTGAGACAATCAGCAGCGGGTGTGGGGAGGGCTATCTTCCATGCCAGACACCGAGGCATTGGCTACAGCCCGCTCCTGCAGTGCTTCACTGTGCAGTTCTCACTGCCATATCTGCAGCCACTCCCAGGTTTTTTTTTTTTTTTTAAAGAACTAGTCCATCTCCAAATGCCAACCTGTGGCTTCCCCACACTGCAGCACGGCCGGGGGACTTTCAGATGGCTTACTCACTCGTTTCAGAATGCAGACTTCCGATTTCACCAAATGCATGCTCCCTGTGAATTTAGCAGACCTTGTCTGGCTGGTGCATTGCTGGAACTGGTGTTCTGGTCACTTTCTGGCTTTTATCTAGTATTTTTCATGGAGGTGTTTTTTTTGCCCAGTCTCACCTAGCTGCCATCTTAGGTTCCTGTCTTCTTTAGTTTTTGATAGCAAAGATCATGTTTCATGCTTTTATGTAGCAGCATAGGCTACAGAGTCAAACAGATCTGTGTTTGAGGCTGTATTCTGCTACTTGTTAGCTGTGAAACACTAAATCTGTTTCCTCATGTGAAAATTGGAATAATACTTACACTAAGGAGTTGTTTTGAGAATTAAGTGAATTGAGGTATGCAATAAGCTTATAAGAACTGATATTTCTTCCTGCTCAAAAATGTTTGATAGCTTTTTGTTTATTCATAGAAAAGTTGTCCCAAAACTTTAGCACACATGATCTAGTTCCTGCCTACTGTTCCAGTGCTATCTGCCTCTCCTCACAAAACTAAACCCTGAGCATATTACACTTCCCACAGGTCCATGAATGTGACAGGCTGTTCCATGCCTCTATTCTTTTTGCTGTTCTACTCCCTCTGCCTGGAGAAGCTTTTAGCATTGTCTTTATGCAACTACAGCTTCCCTAATATAGAATTGACTCCTTGTGTCAGTTTGGATATATTACATCCCCCAAGAAAAAGCCATGATCTTTTAACCCAGTCTCATGGGATATTGGGATTGGGTTGTTTCCATGGAGATGTGACCCACCCAACTGTGAGTGACACCTTTGGTTAGGGTGTGATCTCTGATTGAATATTTCTATAGAGGTGTGGCCCCATCCATTCAGCATGGGTCTTGATTAGTTTACTAGAGTGCTTTATAAAGAGCCACACAGGCCCAGATGCTTGCTGGCTGACGTTGATGCTTAGACATGCTTGGAGCTGCAGCCTAGACAGATTTTTTGAAGACAGCCATTGAAAGCTGATGCTTTGGAGAACGCCATTTTGAAATGCAATCTGGGAGCAAACAGACACCAGCCACATGCCTTCCCAGCTAACAGAGGTTTTCCAGATGCTAATGGCCTTTCTCCAGTGAAGGTACCCTATTGTGATGCCTTACCTTGGACAACTGATGGCTGTAAGATTGTAACTTTGTAACCAAATAAACCCCCTTTATAAAAGCCAATCCATTTCTGGTGTTTTGCAAAACGGTAGCATTAGCAAACTGGAATACTCCTCCTTTATAGCTCTCCAGTAACCCATAACTGCACTACAGAACTTCATCACATGCCTTTGTTTACATGTCAGCTTTGCTCTTGCAGACTGTAAACTCTTTGAGGGCAGGGACCATGTCTTACTCATCATTTTACCTTGAATACACAATATGTAGCACATAATAGGCTTTCAGGAAACATTTGTTGAATGAAAAATGGCCATTTCCCATATTTATATCATTCATGAACTTGATAAATTTTCAGTTAACATTTGATTGACTGGCAGATAACCCTTTTTGTTAAACTTGGAACTGAGCTGATTGTGAAATCACAGAGACATACTCTGAAAACTTTTAACATATCAAATTTCAATTTCCTAATATTTACCCTCAACCAGTATTTCAAGTATTTTAAAGACCTGTATGTTACTCCTTCATGGATTAAATGGCATTATCTCAGTAAATTCTTAAAGGAAACTGCTTGTTAATCCAACCTGGTATTGATTTGGAATTTTGATTTAGTGTCAACATTAATAATTTTTTGTGCAGTAGTTCTCTGCATTCTATCAAGACAGATAATGTTTAGCATTGGACTTTTGAGCTGCAAAGCATAGTGACAAAGCTGTGATCAAATTTCATGCCTATTTTTTGAATGACTTGAGATCACATCTTCTATTTCATAAAGAAAAGAGCAGAAAATGTGTGCTATTTTAGACTAATAGTTGTCCTCAGAAATTTCTGCAAATTCAGTAGCATTTTCCAGCTGCAAAGGCCAACGGAATCCAGCTATAAATGATCCTGTTGGAGGCAAAGTTTGGAGGTCCATATTGGCATTAGGGATTTTTGTGGGCTGGCAGCAGAGCTCAGAGCAAAAGCTTAACTTTAAGGACAAGCCTCCATTCTTTCTGTGATAGAAAAATTGGGGAAGGATCTGATCCTGGAGAGATTCAAGACCTGGACAGTTTTCAGGCAAAGACTCTAACCCAGAAGAACATGGCTAAGACTGACTTATAAGAATCAACATGAAGGCTATCAAAGATGGCAAGGTAGAGCAGAGCCTCCCAAATTTTAATGTGTATCCAAATCCCATGGGGATCTTATTAAAATGTGGATTCTGATTCAGGAGGAAGTGGGAGCCAAGATTCTGTATTTCTAACAAGCTACCAGTGATGCAGGTGATGCTGGTGCTGCTTTGAGAACCCATGCTGCATGGTGGGGAAACTCGATGTACTCACTTTGCCTTGATTCATAAGGCAAATGAGCATTTGAAGGTCAAAGAAAGATTGCTAAGATTCTCCAATAAAGGAGACTTTTGTCAATTCTAGACTTAGTAGGGGTCTTGGAGTCTTCCTTTGGTGTTGAGAGTATGACTAGGGAGAAGAGAGAACTTGCTGCAGGTTCTTCCTGTATTTTAACTGGCCAGGTGAGACATATTTGGAGCTTTTAAGAAATTCAGATTGTCCTAGACCAGGAGTCAGAATCTGTAGGGGTGAATATTCTTATTTATATAACTCTACGCATAACTCTGATAATCAGTCAGGTTGCACCAACTAAGCCCCACTTGGGTAGAAACAGCTGTAATTAATGCCTTGGTCATACTGGGAAAGAAGGATGGGGGTGAGAAAGTGAGGAGGAATTTGGCATTTTAGTGTTTATTCTGTATTTTTACTTTGTGTATATTAGCATTTAATGTTGACAAAATATTTATTTTAACACTTGGATTTTATTGGGTTTTAAGAATCAGTATGGCCTACTTTAGTTTCTTTTAGTCCATGGTTAGTGTGTGTGTACATGTCCGAAACTCACTCATGTCCAATTTAGAGTCCTAGCAAAAGGACACTGAAAGCTTCTGATTTATAGCTAAACATTATGAAAACTAAGAACTGCGTCACCAAAACTCCTTAAAGAAGAAAAAACTCATCCAAAGAAGTCCAGGTCAAAAGCATGATGTGTCTTGTTTCTTACCTGCTACTTGCTCTCATTTAGCCCAGAGACTGATTTCCTGGGACATAATTGAGGCATAATTGAACTAAAAACAGCCCTTGACTCTGTAGGAACAGGTTACATGAATTGAGGATGAGATGGGATGCAGGAGGCATTTTCTCGGGACTTCTTATGAAGCTATTACTCAATTTTTCACACTAAAAGACATGCCCTAGATGGAATCAGCAGAGACAGGAAAAGACAAAGAAAAATGACACCGCAGTTCTAGAAGAAAACAAAACCCAATCCCAAATGCTGCCCATCAGCTCAAGCTATTCATCTTCTCTGTACTTTCATGTCATCTTATTTTATTTCAATCGAAAACCCACCAGACAGGGATGTACCTCCTGAGTGATCTGGATAGAAACATGGATCCAAGTGCTGTTTAGTGATTCTAAGCACTGAGACACTTAATAAAACTTAGGGAAAATGAAGAACCAAAGAGGGACCAGAGAGTTAGGGGAATGTCACCAGATGGTTATTGGAACAAATAGAAATTGGATTTGGGGAAAAAAAGAGAAAGAAGTGGACAAAAGTTATTTGAATTACTAGAAGATCAAAATATTTATGTTTTTATCCAAAACTGTGATGGGTTTCAGATATTAAAGTTTAGCTCTTCAGTTGGAATTCAGGTGAAATCTATTTAAAACAAATTTGATATTTATCTAAAATCCATATTTATCAATCAAGTAAATCAAAGAGAACCTCTATTCTGTTTTCTCATCTTTGTAACATGAACAATAATGTATCTTCTTAGATACATTAAACTAGATATATATAGCATTTAGCAGGGTGCCTGGCTCAGTGTAGGTGCTCAGTAATTGTTAGCTAATATCAAAGCCATTTAAAAAGACAGCTTCAATGCAGAAAAACAGTGAAAGATTAAAAAGCAAACTCTCTCAGTAACTTAAAGCATTGGTATACAAAAATTAGATTTATCCTTAAAATTTCAGAATCTGGAGAATTAAGTTGTAAGTTTGTAGACATTCATTCTTCTTTCAGCTCGTATTTCTAAGCACATATTATTTCGTGTAGTTCTACTCAATAACAAACAAACAAAAACAAAATGAAAAACATTGTGTCCACTGAATACCAAGCCTTTTGAGTGAGATAGGTTAGTAAACTAAGACTAAATATATAGTGGGATAAAAGCAACAATATAAGTAGGTGAAAGAGGTTATGGAACCACCAAGAAGGGGCAGTTTAGTCAAATACTTCTTGGAGAAGATAAAGTTTGAACCAAGTAAAGACTTGACAGGAAGAAAACTTACAAGCTGAAGAATCAGCATGTGGAAAAACACAGACGCATGAAATGTAGGATGCATTCCAGGAAGCAAAGTAATTGAGCATGGCAAAGGAAAGGCTGCAGGTGTGGGTAAAACTGGAGAAGTTGGGAGCAGTGAGGTCCTGAAGCAGTAGGATTCCTGAATCAAGCTAAGACACTTGAAGTCTTTCAATTACAAAAATGACATGCTCAGATTTGCATGTTAATAAGAACACCCTGGTGGTAGTATGGAGGATGGGTTGGTGATAGTCTGCAATATAAGATCACAACAATTACACATATATATCTGTGAATTGCTGTGCATTTGTATTTTGGTTCAATATAATATAATCAGGGTGAATATTTCCAAGTTGATTATTCAACAATATGCCTGGTGACAACCAGATCATCTATCCAAATTCAGCTTGAGCAAATATGTAGGTGTTTGGGTGGCTGTTTGAGTACATTCTTACCTAATAGCCTCTATTTTCTGAGATGTATGTGGCCAGGTCATTTATTAAGAAGTGAGGCAAATGGCATTTCAGAGTTTAAAAAGCTGACTAGATCACTGAATTAACCAGACCAGGAAAGTACTCCTCCAGCTCTAGCTCTATGACCCGTGGCAACATAACATTACCAAGGACTTCAGAGATCATCAAATCAGGGTTATCCTTGGCTCCTCTGAGGACAGTCCAAACCCTTAGTCTCTTTAGGTGCATCTGCAGGTTCCTCAGTCATGAAGTATTTCATGTAATGCAAGTGCCCAAGGAATGTATAATTCACTTCAGTATTCAGTTGAATCATATCAAATTGCTGACTTTTGAGAGATTTTTTACTTCAAAACTGGCAATTTCATATGATTCAACCCAATATGTTAAATATTATATATATCTTTAACCTTTATATATAAACATATAAAAATTTATAATATATAATATTAATATAATACATAAATTTATCTTTATACATAAAGATAAAGACATATATAATATTTAACATATATATATATATAGAGAGAGAGAGAGAGAAAGAATAAGAGAGGGAGAACCTCAAACATTTTGGAAGATGGATTTAGAGGCAAGTTCACACTGAGAGATAACTGCAGACAGTCACCTCAGCTGGAGTCTCATCTTGAGACTGTTGAGATTGTATTTGCTAAGCTTGAAGAACGGCTACCCCCAGCCAGAAACTGCTGCCAATCCCGCCAACTCCCAAGTGAAAATCAGGTGGCTCCTGTGCAATTGCTCCCTGCTGCTACCTACCACTCTTCTGACTGTGGCACCCAAACTAGCCAGAGTTTATGTGCCTCCCCTCCTGCCTGCAGCTGGACCCTCTCAGGCCTGAGAATCTCCCACCCATTATTGGGAACAAATCCATTCTGCCTCTGATCTTGGTTCCCACCGTTCACCACAAGTTTCTCAGGTCAGTTGCCATTTCCCAAACTCTCAACCTCTCACATATCTGCCTTCTTCTCCATCAACCCACGCCCTCTCTTGTCTTCCCTCCCAAGAAAGCTGCCTCTCAGATCAGCCACCTTAAAAGTGGATGGACAAGTCAATCCAGTTCAAGGTGTGCATAGTTTTCAGTAATCTCATCATGGTTGTAGGTCCAAGTTGCGTTTCTATTTCTGGGTCTGTCAGAACCTATAGGAGAAAGGTTATGACTGACCCCTCAGTGACTCCAACAAAGACAGCTCCTCATCTGCTGCTGTGTTCTCTGTATCCTAAAGCCCCTCAGACTTCACTTCCCTTCTTGTCCTGCTTAGAATACAGGGTACATTATACTTATTCTCTTGAAAACGCCCTTGTTCCTTGCATTAAAAACATAATTTGGGTCACCTGGTACCAGGTAGACAGTCACCATGAAGTTCAACCCCTTTGTGACCTCAGACTGCAGAAAGAACTGCAAACGCCACTTCAATGTCCCTTTACATATGTGCAGGAAGAGCATGTCATCCCCACTCCCCAAGGAGCTGCGGCAGAAAGACAACATCCACTCCATGCCCATCCGGAAGGACGAAGAGGTCCAGGTGGCTTGAGGACACTACAAAGGTCAGCAAATTGGCAAGATAGTTCAGAAAGAAATAGGTCATCTACACTGAGAGGGTGCAGCTGAGAAGGCTAAGGGCACAACTGTCCACGCAGGCATTCACTGAGCAAGGTGGTTATCCCTAGGCTAAAACTGGACAACAATCAGAAAAGAATTCTTGAATGCAAAGCCAAATCTCAACAAGTTGGACAAAAGAAAGGCAAATATAAGGAAGAACCTGTTGAGAAAATGCAGGAATCCTGTTCTGCAACCACAGTTTACCTGTACCTTTTAGCCTAGCGTTGTGTTCCTTTGGAATTTTTCAGGATGTCTCTGGAATGCTTCATTTCCATCTTGTTTTGTTGTTGATATATGGCTGTGTAAATCTACTTTTGCAGCTCTGAAGAATAAGTTTATGAGTAAAAATTGGCAATGTTTCCCAAAAAACAAAACAAAACAAAAACATAATTTGGTTAAAATGGTAAATCTGATATTACCCAGCTAAGGAAAATTTAAATCTAGGAATCCAATTTATCCCTCATTTGGGGTAAAAGACAAATAGACAGAAAGACAATTAAAGACACAAATCTTAGCTGAAAAGTAGCTTTTTCTGCCAGTGTCTTCTAATTTTAGATAATATGTTCCATCTTCACACAATTAATGACGGGTGGTTTCACAATTTCCTGAAGTATTGCTTTTCAGTTAAATACCAAGTCCTGTGGCCAAACCTTGAGTTCTTCTTTCCCAATGGTTTCTCTGCTTTCAAAGTCTTTTGTGGCTGAGTCAGAGATCACCTTCCAAAATGATGAGGAAAGTAGGAGCCCAACTAAAATTGGTTTGCAGTCCAAAGACCTCAATGTCTAGAGTTCCCGAGACTGTGGTTGAAAATTATGCTGGTTGCAAATCATTGCCAAGGTACATGAAGGTTTTCAAATGGAAAATTCAAGGACACCCATGGCTTCCATGGTTCTGTCTAGGTTACCAGGAATGGATCTGTCATATTCTGGCCAGACTTTCTCTAATGTTATCACAAGGCCAATATGCCTTTAACTGATCCCTTTTACTATTAGTTAAGTATTAGATATAAAGAAAAGAGTAACTCTGCCCCTTGTTCATAATTTATCAGCTTTCTAAGGAGCTGGGAACTCTGGTGGGTTCAACGCAGGGTGGGGAATGTGGCAAATGGAAGGTGGGTCATTTCATAGCTTTTTCACCTTCTTAATTTTACTTCTATAGAACTGCTGGTCCTGACACAAAATTTATGTAAGTGGAATTCTTATCAGTAGCAGAGAATGTTAGCTGTTTATCAAAATTAATGCTCTTCTCTTCTGATAAGCCACAATGTGTTTCCCTGATTCCTTTGGAGTTGAGTTTGGCCATGTGTTTGTATCCTAGACAGCAAAATGAGAGGAGGTGCTATTGATATTGCTGGGCTGTGGCTTTTAAGACGTGTCTGTTCTTCCTCCAGCATTTTCCCACCTTCACTCTCTGGATGCAAATAACGGTGAGGCCCTTGGGGAAGGCAAAAGGGAGTCCCCAAGTCACCATGTGTGTAGGAGAGCCCCACCAACAAGGAACCCCTGCTCGTATTCTTCCATGAACGAGCATTAATCTTCTATTATGCTTATCCTTACACATTTTTGTTTCTGCAGCCTCGCTTCCCTGAACTGATTCCATATGTTCACCACATTGACTTGACTCCTTTAAGTTTTCACAGATCTCTTGTATTTACTTGAGAATATTTGTCCAGTTTGAACAGTCCCATATGGCCTATCTGTGCAGGAGAACTTTTCAAGACCCCAGTTCTTGCCATTTTAGTACTGCCATTCACAGCACTTATGCTGGACTATTTACTCTGCACAGCTTTGCTCATATTAAAAGCTCAGATTTCACTCTCTAATATTCCTTATTTCAAATTTGCTTACTTGTTTCAGTTGCTGAACTTTTTTGGGTTTGTAGTAATCCAGTCCTAAAAGGGAAGACATTTGTGGAGTCATGGTGTGTAATCTGTTTTATAGAAATAGCCTCCTCTACCAAAACCAGACTGAGTGGAAAGCATTAATTCTTGTCAATTGCCTGATGCTCATCTTTTATTTATATTTGATTTGGTGGACTTTGAGGGGCAGGGAAAGGAAGGGATATGAGAGCTGCAAAACCCAAGCCAGGATCCCCTTTATTCAACTCCAAAGGGCACAGAAACATGCCACAACACCTCAAGGGAGCATTAAACCTCTCTGCTTAGAAAGTGAGCGAAGGTAATGAATACAATACTAACAACAGCTACATTTTGAAAGCCATTTATTCCTTATATGATTTTATTTAATCTTCACAACAACTGGGGGAGATATAGGAAGGGTATTTAATTTTGGTTTTGCATCTGCTGAGGTGCAGAGAAATTAAGTGCTGAGTCTACATTACTGGCACCATAATGCAGGTGGCCTGAGTCCATTTCCTTTGTTTTTTTGCATTATATGATAAAGTGGTTCTCAGCCTTCATATATATTGTTCACATGTACGTTCTCCAGCATGGTTTTCTCTAAGATGAGGGATCTGTGAGCTAATTTTCAAGGTTTGTGCAGTTTACATGTTCTGTAACTACGTTCTCCTACCTGCTTTCCTATAAAAAAGTTTCTAGGTTTTCCTTATGCTGAAGGCCTAGGGTTTTTCTTTTCTGCTAATTCTTTCTTCACCATGTGGAAAATGATTCAAGCTTTATTTACCGAAGAGTCGCCTGTTCTTTTTTTCCTTCGCTTAACATCGATTCCGTGCCCTTAAATACGTTATGTTTGAAGCTGTGATTTTTCTTGGGATCAAGCCAGGAATGAAGTTAATCTCAGCCCATTACACTACTAATGCTTATCTTCACCTCAGGATGTTTTCCAAAGTGCTTATAAGTCATTATCCCTTATAGGACTTAGCACTTTACTGAGTTTCCACTTTCTTTAAAATGAGCATGACAATATAATTTATTATCTTATCTAGGGTACACTTAGTGGGAAAGGAGGCTCTATTAATACTTAGCTGGGACAACTGGCATTAACTGGTCTGTCTCAATCAAACAGGCACATATATATGTCCACCCTAGTTAAAAGCTTCTTTGGAGGTTGGGGAGCCTTCTCTGGCTGTACAATCTAACATTGGTTACCTGGTTATTTTCTACTTTAGCACCCAATAATTGTTTTTCATGGCTCTTATCACAGTGTATAAGAACACACTAATTTATGCACTTTAAAAATATCTCTATTCCTCCCTAGAAGCTTTGCTCCATGAGATAGAATCTAACACCTAGCACCACACTTATTAGCTAGTAGTTGCTCAATAAATGTTGTTAGGCAAAGGAATAATTAAAAAAAAAAATGAGCCTACCATTCAAAGGCAACTGATTGTTTAGCCAAGATCCTACCAAAATAATTTTTTTGCAAAGGAATGAAAATACCAGAGATGGTGCTATTTTGGTGGACTTCAGATCTAGCCATATCTGCTTTGTATTTTTGGTATCTGTAATAACTCCCACAGTTTTCCCCACCAAAATGGCATGGTAGTGAATTTCATGCTGAGAAATAATGAAGTTGTAATGGCATGTCAAAATGGACTAATAGTGAATGTAAATGGTATAATGACATGTGTTCTGTTGTATTTGAACTTAGTCAGAACTCAGTAATGAATGTTGTAAGTGGAATGGGACTAAAGAGAGGTTTTCTGGCTGTTCCTTGAAGTGTACAAGGGACAGTGCTTTGGGGGCAGTCCGACGGCTTCGGAAGCTGCTCATCATTTGCACATGATCAGAATTTAAATTCTACCAGATTTCTAAGTTGGTCGGGTTTTAGAGGACTGACTCATGTGAGTCAAACTCCGAAGAGACCTACTAATAGACTGAACACCAACTTTCAAATTTAATAAGAAAATTATACCAAGCCTTCCAGAGTGCTCAAGTCTGCTGGTCAGTATAACCTGTCCCAGGGAGAAATGTGAATTAGTACCAAAAGGCTGCTTCAGAATATAGATTCCAAAGATACATGATCTTAATGCCATCGGAATCAAGCTTTGAGAGTCTGGAGAGCTCATGTTCTCCAGGGTTGTAAATCCCGTCAGGTACTTGGCGATGCGCCTTACTGAAGCACTCATGTCTACTCTTTGTGGAAAAACCCTCTCTCCTGTATAGTGCTAGATAAGCCCAGATGTTTATAATTTTAATAAGCAATGTAAAATTGTTTGTAATAATACACACAAAAAACTGTGATAAGATTTTTAAAATTTTAAATGAGAAAATAGGATCCAAGAAGAAGAAAAGGAAAAATAACTTGATGTTTGTCTGTATGCTTGAGAGAGGTGAGTTGTAAATTTGAATCTGAGCTTTCCAGTACCCAACGTAGAGAAGGAAATTGGTCAATTCTTCAATTCCCTCTTAAATAATTTGTCAAAAATATCATCTCCTCATGTCTGGCCTGTTGCCAAATAACTGGGTAGGTCAGCTACATTCTGGTTTCAGAGATTGGACTGGACGACTGCTTAGTTTCTCCAGGTACAGCTTTACAACCTTCTACATGTTGATAAATTAATCCTTACTTCAATTCAGGGGGTATTCGTTTCTTAGGCTTACTTCCCTTTGTAAAGTGTGTCCTACTTGGCAACTGTAGATCCTTGAATACTGACCACCATCAATCACTTAATAATAATTATAAAGACATGGTGTTTTTTAGGTTAAAAATGATTAACTAAGCTTTCTAGTATATAAACTACAGATTTTTTTTTTTTTAAGAAAAGGATATACTTTGTTTTCTCTGCCACATACATTATCTCCCACTAAAATTGAAGTGATATCCTGACTCATTCCTCTTTTTTTGACATGGTGATAGTATGAAATTCCTTCCATGATTAGCCCCATACTTTAAATTTTCTCTTAAAGTGTGAGATAGACCACAAGAAAATATTTTGCTGCAAGGTAGTGATTCTCAACTGTAATACCCACCCTGTTCTTCACCATCTTCCAGCCAGATGTGAATCGCTGCTGTGGTGCTGACATGTGGTATCTCCCTTAGGTGTGTCAGGGTTAAAAATAGGTTGAAAATCAATGCCATTGAGAATACTGAGTAAAGACTGAAATTTTAAATAAATGAAATCACCTTTACTCAAGCCATTGGCTCACACCTGGTAATGTTGCTGCTTTAGTGAGTTAGTTGTTGTAACCATGTTTGTTTTATTGTGATCTAGACTATGTTTGAAAAGAGAATTACCAGAAATTTGCATTTGCCCCATTTTAAAACACTGAGTTTTATAGCTGTATCTATACATATACAGACAAAGAACCCAAAGAAAATCCGGCAGCAAGATAAAAGTCTGTGGCATAAAACATATTTTAAAAAGAACATAAGGTTATGTAGCATAGAAGGTGATATAATTGCTAACTTCCCTAGCCAAGGATGAGTAACAACGTTCATGATGTTCAGAGATAGCATTCAATTAGGCACCCGATAATTCCATCCCTCATTAGAGATAATCAGTGTCTAGAAACCAGATTGATAGCTACTTCTAAAATTTTGGCTAGAATTATATAGAAGGAATTTTACTGGAATTATAGAAAAATCACAAAGAAATTATTTAGTAAAACATTCACAACCGGCTTAAAAGTAAAAATACCTCTTGCCTCCAAACGACCCTGTTCCCTTCCCCTCCAGTATTAGGTCTTAATTATGAGGAATTTTTTTTTTGAGTCTAAAACATACTCTTACTGGGGGCAAAATGTAAAAAGCTCTTATTTATAAAATGCATAATTCGTGGACTCAAACAGTTTTTTTTCCTCAAGTTTAATATCCTCATTTAGCAGGACACATTAAAGGTTGCAAGGGATTTTGCTTGAAATTAAAATCTCCAAAGCCTAAGCTCTGAAACATTCCATTATATGACTTTAAGAAATACAGAGATGTGGATGTGAACATGTGTATTTTCCTGGGGCTAGGACCTTGGTGAAGACTTACTGTTTAACTGACCAATTTGGAATTTTTTATATAGCCACAGGGTTGAGATAATAAGACAAATAAAATTAAAATTCAGAGGCATAGCTTACTAGTAATGGAGGAAGATGTTTATTGTGTAAAGAAGAAAGTACAGTACGGGTTAGAAAATAAAATTGTCCTTGGTAACGATTTCATTAAGCTAACATAGGAAATTAATGAGTGAGAATTAGTTGCAGAATTTTCAGGAATTCAGAGTATAGAAATGTAGCAATTAGTTGGTAGCTACATGTTGGCAATCTGCCAGGGTTTCTTGTAGTTTGGAAGGTTTCTGTTCATGACAATGTTTGTAATTCTTGATCAGATTGGGGTTTGCATGCAACCTTATAGTATTTGCGTAGATATTAGGAAAATCAAGCCTGTCAAATTAGCATCTGATTCAGAGTCTGATTTGAAATCATATGGAACTTATCACACATAAAACATCTGAGAGTATTTTTTGATCTCCAATTTATGTCACACACACTAGGGCTAATGTTTTCAGAGCCACTCTCCCCAAGTGAAGAGTCACTGAGCCTGTACAACATTTGGCCTGGCTGATAAAAAAGAAACATCCATGCCATAGAAATTGGGCCCAGAATATGGATTAACAATATCTTTGATCCATAGACTCATGTGCCCAACCCGTGTTAACCTCAGATATAAAGAGGATTAACTAGAGGGCTGATGATATGGGGGCCAAGAACCCCCCTCACCCCCCTACCCCCACCCCACACAGCCATTTGGAGTCATTCTGACACTGTATTAATTCAGCAGTGCATCAAATCAGTTTTTCTAGCTAGGACTTCACTTTTTAGCTCATAGGAGTCTGGAGGCTTACATCTGCCTGCCTGGGATGACCTGCCTCTTTAGGGAGTGAAATGTAGACCTTCTAGGGGAAAAAAAAGGCAAGAGACTCGCCATGGAAAATGTGATATAAGAAAAGAAGAAAAAAACCCAACTTTGTATACATGTGTGTGTGTTACCTGTGTGTGAATTGTATAGCTAGGAAAATAAGAACAATTAATATATGACTATATAACTTTTTAAATGACTTTTTTTTCATTAAAATTGAAGTCAACATTTTAATTTTTACTTTTCTGAAGTCTTTCTCATTTTATAATTTTAATTCTAGTGTTTTTGAAAGATTTCTTTGTTCATCAATTACCATAAATGTAAGGTAAAAAATGTGGTTTTAAGCCAAATGTGTGTTTTATCCAACTCTGATATATTGTTAATGAATGTATTCAGGAGCAACAGATATGCAGGATAATAAAGAAACTGAAGTTTTTTTAATCTCCAAAATTTTGAAAACATCACTTTAAATAGTGAAGAAAATGAAAGGCTTCTTCCTTTCACACTAATTTGATTTGGATGATGGGTCGGCTGCTGGCTGGGGTCACTCCTGCCCCAGATGAGGGCTGTCCTGGTTTTCATCTCTCAGAGTCTCACAGTATGCCCTCGATATTTACATGTGAATAAAGAAGGTGCTGACTATTATTTAAAGAAACAGGCTTTGTGTTATGTTTCAAAACTTAATTTGACTGAATCACAAAGTTTTTTGTGATTTTTAAGGACCTATAATGAGAAAATAAAAAAAACTGAATCTGTGCCATTTATAGAATAAAATTGGTAAAGACGTGGTGAGGTCATCTCTATTGTGCTGAAGTGTCTGTCACACCTTAGATAACTAAATTTTCATTTCTTACCAGAAGCACATTAAAACAAACACAATTTCCTATAAAACCACATAGTGCATTAATGCAATTTCATGCCTCCAAAGGTTAAATAAGGTCTGAGTTTAAAGTTACTCTCCACAGGAGATAACTCTTTCTCTTTAAAAAGGCAGAAAACCACAGGAGAGCTTGCCATCCTTCTCAGCAAACAGACTAACTGAAGAGCAAATCTGAGGTCACTTTGGTCATAAAATATAGAATATGTTGCTCACATGTTAATATCTTTTAATCTTTGTGCTTTTATGCTGACTCATTTAGAAATAACCACCAAATTCTGATCTTATATTTACTGAAAGGTTAATGACTAGCCCAGCGCTTTGCTTTGTCAAAAGCATTTAAGACTCTCAGGGTTGCTCATCAAATACTGTGGTGACTTGGGGAATGTGGTTTTATATGCAATTTTAACCAAGGCTGAATCAAAGTAGTTGGGGTTTATACTTTTTGGTTTTTATACTGTTTGCCTTATAGTAACCCCACAGATGGGGAGTAAATCCTGAGGCGATATTGGAATTTAGTACCAAATCTGCCATCATAAACTTGACTGGGCTATTGGAAGTTCAAAAGTCACTCAGCAGTTATGGGGTTATATTAGCCTCCTGTTGTTGTTGTAGCAAGCTACCACAAATTCAGTGGCTTAACACACATTTATTATTTTATGGTCCAGAAGGCAGAAGTCTGAAATAGGTTTTACTTCCTAAAATCAAGGTGTTGGCAGGGCTGTGTTTCTCCTGGAGGCTCTAAGGGAGAATCTGTTTCCTGCCTTTTCAAGCTTCCAGAGGCCACCTAAATTCCTCGGCTCATGGCCCCTTCCTCTATCTTCAAAGCAGGTAACGTAGCATCTTCACATCTCTGCCTCTAACCCTTCTGCCTCTCTCTTTGTATTTAGCCAGATAATCCAAGATCCTTAACTTAATCACACCTACAAAGACCCTTTTGCCATGTTAGGAAACATTCATATTATGTTCTGGGGATTAGGACATGCACATTTTTGGCGGGCCATTTTTTTTTTTTGCCTACCACAGGAATGTTAACAATATTTTATTATTTTTAAATGAAAATAAATTCATTTAAGACTATAAATTTACCTCTGAGTACCATATTAGCTGCATCTCACAAGTTTGGAAGTGTAGTATTTGATTGTTTTTCAGTTTTAAATATTGCAGTCTAGTTTTGAATGGAATCCCTCTCTCCCTATTCGATACTCCTTCCTA
Source organism: Choloepus didactylus (assembly GCF_015220235.1). Lineage (NCBI taxonomy): Eukaryota > Metazoa > Chordata > Mammalia > Pilosa > Megalonychidae > Choloepus > Choloepus didactylus. The sequence continues at coordinate 63,705,456 of NC_051319.1, read as the reverse complement.
CTCCCATTAGACTTACGGTGGCTTCTTCCTGGCCCTCTGGGGCTCCTGGTCTAGAAACAGGTGGTGTTTCAGGATGTCATTTCTGTGGTGACATTGGATCAAAGATGCTATCACCCACGCAACAATTCTTGTTTCCTGGACTAGGTCTTTGTCCTCACACCTATATAGCTGAAGCTCTAAACAGGGCACTTCAGCTTTTTCCAGCTTCCTTTCCCTCTGGGGGTCCCCATCATAGCCCTTGGTTTCAAGGTGTTAATCTAATTTGAATCACATGGAAAGCCTTTAGTTCTCAGCACCTTATGGGAACTGAACTCCCAGCCACGTCTGTCTAACCAGGACTCGTAGACCAGCAGGCCTGCAAAGTCTGCTCTGTTGTGTTTCTACTCCATGGAGTCATTAATTTTGATTTTGAATCTAGCTGGTTTTGTTTATTTTTTCTATTTATATTCTACCTGCCATTGAATCAGAAGGGTTACATTAAAGTATGCCTTTTCCCTCTGCTTCTCTTGGCAAATGATTGTTCCTCCTGGATGGCTTTGATGACTTTCCCTCCCATTATATCATTGTTACTCAGCACCTTCAAAAGTCCTTAATTCTTTGTTTTCAGAGATGAATTGTCCTTTCTTTGCAAGACTGACTCTATCATTACTTCTGAATCCAGGTCTTCCTTCTGTTCTGGGATCTTGCTCTTATCAATTATCCCTGATCTTTCATCTCTCTTTTTCTGCTACTTTCCATTCTTAATGAAAACATGCTAAGGTCTCCTTTTGATAAAAAACAAGCAAACAATTCTCTCCTTAAATCTGCTACCCTCTTGAAAGATTGGCTCTTTGTTTCTCTTTAGTGCTAAACTTTCTGGAAAAACTTTCACAGTAATTAAGTCTAATTGTTTTTTCCTTTCCATCTCCATATGCTGCTTGCAATGTGGCTTTTGTTCCCACTGTTATAAGCAAACTTCCCTCTCAAAAGTCATTAATAGGTCCTTATAAATCAAATGTAATAGACATTTCTCAGCTTTCATTTTCCTTAACATCTCTGCAGAGCATCAAAGTGTGGGCTACTCCTTTATTGGAACTCATCCCTATTTTTGTGTCTTCCCCCGAGGTTCTTTTCTCAACCCTTAGCTGTTCTCCATCTACTAACTTTTCTCCTTGGCATCCTCATCTGCTTCCATTTTTGCCTTTTAACAGATGACGTCAAAAATTTCTCTCTAAGTGACTATCTCATATCTTTTCCCAGGTAACAAGTTGTCTTAGAAAGAATCTCAGAGCCAGACAGATTCTACCTATTCTACTATAAAATGTGGCTAATAACACATCTTGGGGTATTGTTGTCATAATTAAATAAGACGACATGTAAAGTGTTCAGCTTAATGTAGGCACCGAATTGGAGCTCACAATATTCATTCTTTTTTCTCTTCTTCTCTATGGAAATAGGCAGAACTTAAACAAACTCAATGAACATGAAAATTTCCAGTCCCCTATTTCATATACCTTATCTCTATCTAGATGCTCCATATTTCTTACTCTTTGCTAGACATCTCTCTCTAGATGCCCAACAGCATGTCAAGTTCAATATCCCAAAATGAATTTGTTATCCCTACCCCCAAATCTTTTTGTTGTTGTTCTTTGTTTTCTTTTAAAATGCAATTTTATTGAGATATATTCACATACCATATAGTCCATCCAAAATATAAAATCAATGGCTCACAGTATCATCATATAGTTGTGCATTCATTGCCACAATTTTAGGACATTTTTCATTACCCCAAAATAAAGAAAAAAATAATAAAAATAAAAACACCCCCAAAATCCCCAAACCCTTATCCCCCCCTATTAGTTATAAATATACATATATATTTTTTTCCTTTATTACTCATCTGCCCATTCACTGGATAAAGCCTATCCCCAAATCTTTACCTTTATCTGAAGAGGTGTTTCTAGTGTGGGAGGTGCCTTGGCCCCACCATGTAATTTGATCCCAATTCTATACCCACAATATGTCTTGCATCTATCTACTATTTCACTTTCTGTGATCACCATCCTGGTTTAGAACTCTATATCCCCTTTTCAAGACTACTTCAAATAGACCCCTATCTGCTTTAATTTCAAGCCCAGATGCTAGACCAATCTTCATAAAGCAAAGTTTGAAGGTGACACTCTCCTAGGTAAAAATCTTGCTCCCTATGTTCTCCTAAACACAATTCAAAACTCTTTACAGGTTGACATTCAAAGCCTTTGACAAGTGGGACCCAATAGTGTTTTCAGAGTTAACACTCTACAATGTCTCTCTTAGAGTTTATCAAACTTTTTAATGCATGTGTGTTAGTGTGTGCTTGTTTGTGTTTAAGCAGTTGTCCCATTTTTGCTAAGCTAAGTCTTATAGGGACTCAAAAGTAAATCTGAACTGGTTAAACTAGAGTAGAAATCCTCTTCTGGTCCTGACCAAACTCAGCTTCATACTCTTGTTAACTCCCGGTAGTGACAAATCCTCCAAGCCCTGCTGTAGCCAGTACTCTTCTGCTTTCCCCTGTGCCATTACTCCTACTATTTTGAAAGAGCTGTTGACATCTGCTGATGTCTCACCCATCTCTGAGACCCATCTCAGTGGCTGCATCCTTGGTGGAACCTCCAACGACAACTGTAGTCAAGTGGCATCTCCATCTCGGCCTCCAGCAGCCTGTTAATAACCCCATAAATTTTAAAACTCATTCAACTCTTCCCCCCATACAAAGGGTTTCTATGAGAGGATTCTCAACAACCTATTTTGTATCTTAAGTTTGTGTAGATTGCTTGTAGATTTGAAATTTCTTGAAACCCTAAAGAAAATTGTGATAACCATACTTCTAATAATGACCTTAATTTCATATTTAGCATAGCTGGAAATATACATACACACATATATAGATATATAAATGCATATATATGAAAACACCAGAAAAATATCAGAAAGTATGTGAAAATTCCAGAAGTAATTATTCATTTATAATAAGTTCAAGATTAGATTTATCTTCAAAAGGAATTTTTTAACCCTCAAACAAAATGAAACAAAACAAATAAATGAAACTCCACAAGTTAACTAACGACCTTTTTTTGTTTGGGTAGCCAAAGGGGTCAGATGTTCAAGGGCCTTTTAGTGGTGCTTCTGCTTTGGTGAGGCAGCAATGTTGCATTGTCTCTTCAGAGAGCATACTGGCAGTCCTAATTTTCAAGAATGCTGGTGTTACATAAGGAACTTCCAGCCAGTTTATGGCACTCTGATTCTCTGTGGCCACAGAGGCTTGTTCCAAGAAGAAACTTAAAGGCTTATTAACTACTGTGTGAAAAATCATTTTTGGCAGTACATTTGATTACATCTCTACCTTAGGAATTAAGTTTTTTTCTTTTATTAATACGATCAATGTTGAGCTGCTTTTAATGCACAACCTATCGTTATTTTAGCATAGTGTAATAAAAATAACTTAGCTTGCCACCAAAAATTATTGTTTTGAGGAACCCAAGGTTCTCATTTTTGAATTGTTTGGGTTTTTTCTTTCCAATATATAAATGAAAAGAAGTTCAAAGTGGCTGCCTGAATCCCCAAAGTCTCTCAGAAAAAAATGAAATCTTCTTTTCCCAGACCACAGTGTAGTGAAATAAATTAGTATAATGATTTATGTTTACTGTTTTAGTCGATTCTGATAGAGATTATAGAGACAAAATGACAAACCGCCTTAGTGGTAAACTTAAATCATGTCAGCCAATCTTTAGTTTTTCCTTACCCTAATTGCTCCTCCTGTTCATTTATCTTCCCAGGCAATCTTTGGAAGAAATACTAGTTCAATCAGTGCATGTGCAAACCACCCGAGATAAAAAAGTTTAGTCTAATTTGTCTCACTAAATTGTAATGCCCCTAGTAAACAAATCTTGGTTTGAAAGACGACTAACAAAATCTGAATAATTATGGGTATAAAATGCTCCCCTTATGCATTTCCAAGGATACCATTTATATACAAGCTTCTCGGCTCTCTATGCCTACCTCTATACCTCTTTTCTTTAATGTCTTTGCAAATGTGTCATATTTCCAAATTAGAGCCCAGACTTGCATGCAATATTTTTATTCATGCAATTCAGAGCCTGTTCAAGATAAAAGTGAAAAGAAATAGACTTTTTAAGGAAAATACCCCAGCAGGGTTCTACACTGAAGAAGACTATGAAGAAAAAGTGACTTTTATAGGGATAATAAAGAGATGCTTAAAATGGAGATAAAACTTCTAGCCAGGTGAAGACTTGAAGCATGTAAACTTTTAGCTGATGAGAATGGTGTAAAGAGTTTGTGTTCTTTGTTTCAACAGCAAAACTTTTTAATCGGCTTACCAGGTGCTAAAAACTGTGCCTGGCTCTTGTTACATTATTTTGCATTTAGGGGAGTTTGGGAAATCTAGGGAAACTGGCTTTTTTTTTTTTTTTTTTGAAGACTGTGGTTATATTAAACAGTTACAGAATACCATCTCCATGTTAGAAAACATCAAACCAGGGTGATTATTGTAAAATTATTTTTCTCCCTTTTTCTCCCTACACAGAATAAACCTGACCTCTCTGTGACTTCTCTCTGCATCCATCGGATAGAAGATTCTGAATCTGAGCTCTCAAATGATACCAGAGACAAGCTGGGTGGCCTTGTCAACAACAAGAAATTAGAAATTAGAAGAGGCAGCAGCCTCTATCACTCTTGATTGCCTAAGAATGAAAAAATCTCTAAAGCTCTTGGTGGTCCATAGAAAGTACCAACAGTGGCTGCTTGGAGCAGAAGGATCTGATGTGATTCCCTAGGAGTTTCAGGACTGGGTCCCGAGTCAGGCCAAGCTTGGCAACATCTCTCAAATTCACAAGATGGATTTTCATGCTTGTCATAAAGTATTAGAAACCATCTCCAAAACAAGAGTCTTGGATATAATGGAGACACTGTAGTCTAGAAAGGACAGGGGACTTTCTAAAGGTCATACGGGAAATGGGTAGAGAGCTGGTACAGGGACTTGAGTCATACAATGCCAGGAGGACTGACTCTAGACCCTGTAGACACATGTAGGAACAAAGAGAAATGAAGGAAACCAGAAGCAAATTTAAAGAAAAAGGCTAGAAATGTTAAAGCAATCTTAGTCTTTCCTGGTTAGAAGAGCCATTTCTATACCAACACACTAGAATGGGGCAACTAAGATGCTTACTTTGAGGCTTCTCTTTTAGAGACTTGTTAGCGCAATTAATTAATCCCTGTGTTCAAAATCACTATCTAGGCACTTTGGGCAACAAAGAGAAGACCATGGTGAGACCTCAGGAAGCTTATAGCCCAGTGGATGAAATGAACATGTAAATGACTAGCCACAATGCAAAGTCAAATAAAACACGGGATGACCATAGGTTATTTGTAACCAAAGAAGTATTTGTGAAGGGAGAGATCACATGGACATAAAATTTCTGTTCACTGGTGCAGGCAAATAAAAAAAAAAAAAATGGGTTCTATATTGGTGAATAATACATCCAGGTTGAAATGATGTAATTCAAGGGTCATGGTCAATCATGCTATACAAGTGTTTGCCTTTCTTTTTCTAATTCAGAAGGAAAAAATGTGCAATTTGTACAGACAAGAAATAAATAGACCCAATGCTTTCTTATATTTTACCATTAAAGTGGTTGATTTATTATAAATGTAATCATTTTATCACATTTCTTCTTGGTGGGAATTTGCTGAGGAAATGCACAACCCTGCAATTCAACGTCTGTGAGGAATCTCACATTGACCAGGTGCTACCATGGGCACACTCACACATTTTATCTCATGTACTCCACCTGAGTCCTATAAAGAATTGTTACTCCCTCATCTTGCAGATGATAAAATTGAATTTTAGAGAGGTTAGCTAATGTATACCCAAGGTCACGTATTTAATAAATGGCAGAGCCAGAACTAAAACCCAGTTCTGAAGGCTCCAGTATCTGGGCTCCTCCCCCTCATCTCATTGCAAAGCCTGATGCTACCGGAGAACCGGGAAGGAAGTGATTAATTCCAACCAAAGAGAAGGGAGACTGTTCACAAAAGAGGGAACAGTAGGAAAAGGATTTTGGGAGTCTTGAAGATAGAGTAAAGCAAGTGTGAGGAAACAGTGTGACATTCAGAGGCATGGACACTGAGACTGACTGTGTCTTCTATTTGTCTCCTAACTTTTCATATTGTGCTCCCTGAACTAGAGAAGCATTTGTTACCTGAAATTAATGATGAGTTAAAGTAGATCTTAGCCCCTTTCCTTCGGTAAAATGAGGTGGAAGGAGGGGAGGTTGCAGGGATAGGTTTGACTTGGAATCCACATTTGCATGCCAGCTGAGAACTTTGGCAGCGAGGCCAGAGGCAGTGAACATCCTACAGAACAGGGCTGGTGTGCCGGTTTGAATATATTGTGTCCCCTAAATGCCATTGTCTTTGTAGTCTTGTGGGGGCAGACGTTTTGGTGATGGTTGGATTTGCTTGAAATGTGCCCCACTCAGCTGTGGGAGATGATTCTGATGAGATGTTCCCACGGAGGTGTGGCCCCGCCCATTTAGGGTGGGCCTTGATCAGTGGAGCTATATAAATGAGCTGACTCAGAGAGAGGGAAGAGAGTGCAGCTGGGAGTGATGTTTTGAAGAGAAGCAAGCTTGCTGGAGAGGAATGTCCTGGGAGAAAGCCATTTTGAGGCCAGAGTTTTGGAGCAGACACCAGCTGCCTTCCTAGCTAGCAGAGGTTTAGCAGATGCCATTGGCCATCCTCCGGTGAAGGTACCCGATTGCTGAGGTGTTACCTTGGACGCTTTGTGGCCTTAAGACTGTAACTGTGTAGTGAAATAAACCCCCATTTTATAAAAGCCTATCCATCTCTGGTGTTTTACATTCTGCAGCATTAGCAAACTAGGACAGCTGGGTTAGAGGGGGAAAGGAAGAGGGGGCAGGAATATTTACATATGCAGTATATATTACCAATGCCCCCAATAGATGACAATTGTTGCTTGTTTGCTATTTCAGTAACAGTGTTTCTATGAAAGGCAAATAACTTCAATATTTAATAGAGATAGATGACAATTGTTGCTTGTTTGCTATTTCAGTAACAAAGTGTTTCTATGAAAGGCAAACAACTTCAATATTTAATAGAGAATGTTATCTTTTATTAAAAATGTTATCTTTTATTAAACAACAAAATGAACAAAACTACTCAAAAAAACTTAAAGACGAAGAGGATCCTAAAGCAAGATATTTTGGTATCAGCTGATATCTCTGTTTAGGTAGGAATTTTTTTTGTAATTAAGAAATTAAAGAGTAGAGATAAGAGAATCTTCTCTCCTGTATGAGTGAGAACATAACTCATGCCACTCCCCTGAATTCTTATCACTTTCCCATTACACCCATTTATCATGGTCTTCTATCTGCTTGTCAGGTCTATGCAAGGCAAAACATCAAAAAAGCACAAGCAATCTGGAGCCTGCAAAGAAACCGCCATACTGAGCATGACTCTATAAAAGGCATCTTCATCAAACAGAAGCTATGTCAACTCTCTCACATGGCTAGAGGTTGTAATGCTAAAGATTAAAGACTTTATGTTACAGGGAAAATAGGAGAAGCTACATTTAAAAGAAAGAGATGAATTTCCTCTTTTTTCTGAGCTCTTTTCATGATTGTTCTCTGCAACCCACTTTACACAGAATTGCTTAGCTGCAGTTTTCTGATGAACAGAAGCTTAAGGGAAAAATATGTTGTCGGAAATTTAAAGGATTATTTATACATGTTATTTTATTCAGGATCTCATAGCTCTGCCTAACTGGAATGTTAAAATTCATAGACACCAGAATGAGAAGAGGGTGGGGAATTGATTGGGTAGGGGCAGAGGGGAAAGCAAAGTTGGGACATGAGTGGACACATCATAATAAAATTTCAAAATCTCAAACCAGTCCCAGTGTCAGTGCATTTCACAGAAACTCATATGCTGAATGTGTTATTATCACCTTTTATTGCAAGGAGCTCTTTTCTAAGGCCATGTATATATAACTGAAATAGATAATGAGTGGAGAATAATTCAGAAGCCACACTTGAGCTCTTGGTACCAAGGGAATGTTCTGCAGCATTATGCAGAAAGTGCAATGGAGTCCACAGATTTGTACCAAGCTTCTCCTCCAAGCAGTAATTCTTCTCAGCAGAGTTATAAACTCTTCTTTCTTTACCATGGCCTGTGGAGGCACTCATCCTGCAGTGAGGGATGGTGGGTACAGCCTCGCAGATGGGAGATAAGATTAGCAGCAGCAAAGAAGAGCTGTATTTGCAGTGCACACCAAAGAGAATCTTAGCCTCCTGTGAATATCCCCTGGAGGAGCTAAGAATATGTCCTGACTAAGTGCTCAGGAAAGACCAACAGTAAGAAATAGAACGCGGGGAGACCAGAACTTGGAGGACACAGAGGAGGATCTGGATTAAAACAGAATGTCCCAGAACAATCCGCTCAGTCACACTAGGTAAATGTTAATCTGCAGGTTCCTTAGCCAGGAGGGAAGGGAATCTGACATCTGCATCTGTGTCTTTTGTAGATCATGGGGTCCAAACCTGGGGGGCCCGTGGACCCCAAAGTTTCTCATGGATGGGCTTCATGAAACATCATGAAAAATTTGTGATGCTATTGTATAAATGTGTATTTTTTTTTTTTTCCAGAGAAAGGAGTCTTAAATGTGTCCAAGAACCCCCAAAATGCTTCAGTATTTGTTGCCTATTAGTACGTACATTGTTCTTAGGCAAGATTTGGGCTAAATCATTCCCAGAATCTTTTATTCTCTTAATTTTCATAAGACTTTTCTAAGTTTTCCCATATTAATATATTGAAAAGGGAACCCTTTGTTAATGGCATCAATGTTTTGATTTGGAGTGTGGGCAAAGCCAGAGAAGCAACCCCCTTGCCTAAGGTGACCTAATAAGGTGTGGTTCCATCTGGATATACAATAGATTACAGCCAAAGGTTGCAAACTCAGATGCCTACAGGGCCAGGCAGGTTATGGAAGTGAAACAACAGATCAAGGCATAAGATGCTAAAGGGCAATGAATACTCACTTGTGGAGACCCTCAGAAACTGTCAAGCACATGCCAGGGGACAGTCATGACATAGCTTGTAGAATGCCTGTTGTGATCTCAATTTTTACCAAAAATTTCAGTGGTATTATGGATATCCAGAAAAAGCTTCTATATACAATGCTTGATCTCTATCTACTTCATATTTGACTTAGCCATGAGTTTTAGTTTTGGATAACATGGATTAAATGCTTTTAGAAGTTTTTAAATGCTTTTTAGAAGTTTTCTAAAATTTATCTTCAAATGCTTTTAGAATTTTTCTAAAATTTATCTTTGATGTTTATAAGAGTCTAAAAATATTTTAACTGAAAGTGATAATGTTAGAATAGGTAGGTGGTTGGAAAATCATTATATTTTTCTTCTTTGAAGATGTAGTTGATCCTATTAGCCACATAATACAGAATGTCATTAAGGTTGAGCCCAAGAAGAACATCCTTTCAAGTGCCTGGGGGAGATGTGAGCTCTATCTGTAGTATCTAAAATGAACAGACATACACTGTGATGTTACTAATTCTGAAAGGAGCTGATTTGTTTAGAAAGGAAACTTTACTGTATATAGCTAGAGAGATGAGGTTAGTAAAGAAGGAACAAAAAATGAAAAATGAAACTGCATGGAGCCCAAGCTGGAGGTATGTTCTTTCCTCTTGAGAAGGGAAGAGCAAGGGCTTCAGAATTCTGAACAGCAATAGGAAAACATGGGGCGCTCATCTAGGCAGTAGAGAGGGTTTACTTTCTAGTTTGCCCTAGGACCCAGTCCAAGCCTAGAGATGCAGCTCCACCAAGTCTGATTAAGCCACACGCAGAAGACAGGTCCTCACCCAAGCCCACTATTAATGGGCAACGCTAGAGGAGAGACTCCAAAGGGGTCATGTGAGGTTTGCGTTCAGTTCTTGTAGAAATTCAATGCTGATCTCACAGTTGCCAGACTTGGAATTCCTTTGTCTAGGTTCCAGTCAGAAGAGTCAAAATGGATTTAATTGGTTCTAAAAAACTTATCTTCACGGAGGGAATATAATGCTATTTTATGTGGATTGGGTCTCCACTCTGAAGGCTGATAATGCTACCGTGGTGTCCCTTGTGAGGGCTGTGCCTAAGAGAAGGTAGTCCTTAGGATTACTGTGGACTACAATGAAATAAATGACAACATTATTTTAAAAACTATCCCAGCATCATGAATTTTAACTGCTTTACAAACAAAACCAGGACTGGGATCTCTACATGACAAGAAACAACTTGTATTAATTTATTTCCTGTGAAACTTAAGTGCTTTAATTTCAAACCCCATCTTGGATTCAGGTTGTCATATATTACTTTCTGACCTAGGGAGACGTGGTAGCCAGACAAACTCTTCTAGTAGTCAGTGAGCAAGTTTCTCGTGTTGTTTTACCCTTCGTAGCTACTCGTACTATTTTTACCTTCTTAATAGTGTCAAGCTAGTAGAAAATGAAAGATTTTTTTTCTTCCCCATTTAATTGGGAAATCATTTGGAATGTTTACTTCTGTTCATTTGAAAGTTAAAAGAGAATTTATTCATCCCTGTTACCATTTAAAGGAACCAGTCTCTAGAAAAATAGTAGATTTTTAGACCCCTGAATGAGGTGGATTCCCAAATTAACACAGAACATTTCTTTGGACTCCAAAATACAGAGTGCATTATTCATGATCTGCAAATTGACTAATTCTAAGAAAAATTTAAAGGAAAAATAATCTATTTTGTAGAAAGAAATTGTAAACCATTTACAAATTTGCCTGCAATTATTGTTCTTTAATCTTATACAAAAGTTGGAAAACTGACCTGAATTTTTGTAGCCCCTTTTTGCATGCATATATGCATAATATTGTGGAAAAAAGACCTGTAGTTTGAGAGGGAACTTTCAAAGGAAGAGTCTTAGGCAGTAGGGACTAAGTAATTAAGAGCATGGAAGTCAGAAGTCAGACTGCCTAGTTCCAATTCCAGCTCTACCACTTATTACCCCCACGTGTACAGTAGAAAAATTAAATCATAGGGTTATTTTAAGGAGATAATACATGAAAAATACTTAGAATAGTGACATGACACAGGTCTTTCCAAAAAGGATTTTTCAGTTTTGTTTTCTTTCTTTAATTTTGCCATTCAATAGATGGGTAGCAGTATCTCACTGAGATTTTAATTTGCATTTTCCTGAAGACCAATATGTTCACAGAACTTTTCATGTCCTTATTCCCTTCCTGTATATCTTCTTTGTGAACTGGCTGTTCAAACATTTTGTCCCTTTTTTTATTCCAATATGGGTATGGACTCTCCTTGCCTCACCAGGGCCTGCAGAAAGTTCAATCACCCTGCAGTGACAGGGCAGTCTCAAGACAGAAGGCAGTTACAAAACTTTTAGAAAAGGTGGCTCAGAGTTGCCCAGCAGCCAGCTACAAGAGCAATTGATGGCCAAGAATAGGGAGATGCTGGTAAATCAAATCTTTGTTCTCCTAGAACATGTAATTGGATTCTTTTAGTTGACCTGATAATGGTGCTGGTATCTGAGCATAAGGATGATATCCAATTCAGGGGCTAAAGAGAAGTGGCCTCCAGAAATACAGACAAAGAAATACCTGCTTTGACTTCAAATAGTGTCAAATTTTGTCACTCTGATGGTTTTTTTGACATGTCAATTTGGCTAGGCTACAGTCCCAGCTATGCAATCAAACACTAATGTAGGTGTTGCTGGGAAGGTATTTTGTAGATGTGGTTAAAGTTCGTAATCAATTGACTATAAGTAAGGGGGGGTTATCCTAAATAACCTGGGTGGGCCTGATTAAATCAATTGAAAGGTCTTAAAAGCAGAACTGAGGCTTCCCTGAAATTGAAGAAATTCCACCTGTGGACAGCATCTCCAGCCTGTGCCGGGAGTTCCAGCATGTATTTCCTGACTGCCTGCCCTACAGATTTTAGACTTGCCTAACCAGCCCCCACAGTTACATAAGTCAATTCTTTGCAATAAACCTCTGAATGTGTATCTCTTGCCAGTTTTGCCTTTCTGGTTGAACTCTGACTGATACAGTCACTCATTGACTAGCTTCCTCTTGAACTTATAGCCTTGGCTTAATTTTTCATAAACATGTCACATCCCCCAAAACTTATTTTAAAACAAATCAGACATACTTCTGTTTTAACAAACCAAAGACAGAAAGTTTAGCTAAAGTTTGGACTTTATTATAAAAATAAATGTTTTCTTTGAATTTTAATTTTTTGATTTTGATTAATATTTAAGAAGTATACATTAACCTACAGCCACAGAAGCCAAAGTTTATAAGAAATTGTTGTCCCTTTGTATCTTCACAACCTTTAATTTTGTAGGAAAATATCTAAACAGATCAACTACTCCAATTTGTTCATCAGGTTGATCAAAATCATTTGTGTGAACAACCCGAGGTATAGTAACTTACACACAGTAGGTACAATAAATATTCTAATTAAAATCTCTCTTGAAAAAACTATCTTTTTGTATTGTGGACAATGGAGATGATCTTTTGGTATTGTGGATCTATTCTTTGAAATTTATTGAGATTTTCTTTATGATTTTATATATGGTCAATTTTTGTTAATTTTCACGTATACTAGAAAATAATTTATTAGTTGAGCACAGGATTATCTTCCTGTACCTAATAGGTAAAACTTTCAGATTGTTTTATTCCAATTTTCTATAATGTTATTAAATTTTCCTTGATCTATCAGTTTCTGATAGAGAGTTTTTAAATCTCCCACCACAACTGTAGATCTATCAATTCTTTCTCATGATTCTCTCAGGTTTGCTTTATCTATTTAGTCTTTGCTGTTAGGTGCATGTAAATTCATGGCTGTTACAATAACTTCTTGTAGAGACTCATATCTATTAATGTTTTTTGCCTTAAATTCTATTTTATTGAAAAATTAATATTGCTGGAGCAGGTAACTTTTGGTTAGCATTTTCCAGGCATATCTGGTTTCATTTCTTTATATTTAACTTTTCTATGTTAGTTTGTTTCAGGCTGTCTCTTGTAAGTAGGATATAGCTGAGCTTTTCAAAATATACTTTAATAAATTGTTTTTAATAGGTGATTTAAATTTTTATGTTGAGTGAAATATTGGTGATTATTTATTACATCTAATTTTGTGTTTTCTTTTTACATTTCCTGTTTCTTTGTCATTTTCCCCCTTTTACTGCATTTTATTGGATCATTAAAATTTGCAATATTTCTCTGTTTTTCTTCACTGGTTTGAAACCTGTATAATGCATTACATAATTTGTGAACTTCCTTTTTTATTTTTTTATGAAAGGAAGCTTTTAATTACCACTCAACACATCCAAACATTAACAGGGTGTGTGCTTGCAATTTTTACTTTTTTACACAGATAAACACAAAATTGGGGGTCATACCTTTTACATAGTTTGTCTTCCTAGCTTTTTCATCCAACATACCATAGCCATGATCCCAGTAAAGAGGTGTTCAAAACGATGGCCGTGTGGGACCCCAGAATCCAGAGTCATCTCTCTGCACGGCCTTCAGGCTGCTACCGACAATGGTACCGCGAGCACCTAGGCATCGCGAGAGTTGGTGTCTGTATCCGATTGTCTCAGGGTTAGGAGGGCTGAGCATGCGTCCTGAGTCACTTGTTCTGGCGACCCTCCTCCAGTGAAGGGTGGCACACCGAGGCCTGTTCCCTGCACCTGGCTGACCCGCCATCGTCGTTCTTGATCTGTCGCTATTTTACTATCCTGGTTTGCTTACCTTTGATTTCACATTTTAGTTAGTAGTGAGGGTAAAATGATTGCTCTTTATTCGTCATTTGGATCTGTCTTGTGCACTGAACAGTAGGGTCTCGCCGTCTTTCTTTTTGCCTGTCTTTCAGAAGACGGAGCTGGGCAGAGACAGGCTCCTGCTCGCCTTTTGGACATTCTTTTTAAAATCTATGTATCTATATGCATTTAACAAAATGTAAAGTTATTCAGTATTTCTATCCTTTTCCAAACATACTGTGGAACTTAGCAGGTTTTAAATACTATTGGACAACCCCAAAGCAAATATTATTTTTTTCTAGAGTTCTCGTTTTTTATTATTATATACCAAAATTAATTTTGACTTATTTTTATGGGAAAATTAGTTGTTTTCTCCACCACTTCTATATGTGGGCACCGAAGGGGTGTATGAACCCAAGGAGCCATCTTGATCTTGAATTTCATTTAACTTTTTATTATAGATATTTCAACATTTAACATGGTCTCAACTAATTAAGATTCTCAAGATATGCCTTAAACAATTTAACCTAGAAATGCAACAAATTTCAGAAGACCAAACCAAAGGATGATGAAGAAACTAAAATTTTACGTTTAATTCACTACATTTTCCCAAGGGAACTATACTCGTTCTTTACTTTCTAGAATCTTGTACCACAGCATCAGAAAAGAATAATGAGGCATCCACAACTGCCTTCAAAATATCTAGAAACAAAAGGTTAATCTTTAATGATGTGAGATGAAAATTTAATATAATTTAGATATGGAATTATAGATTATGCAAATTAAGGCAGCATTTAGTATGCAGAAAGAAGTTTCTTTTCCTTAAACTTTTTTCTGAGATATAAAATTGCCCTTAATTAAGAGTCAAATTTTAAAAACACTACTAATTAAGCCCATCTTGTTATCGAGAAAGATTGCAGATCCCGATGCATCAATTTGTACAAAGTAATAGCCATTATTACACTGAATGCAAACCTTCTGGGAAAGCAAAACACAAACCCCAAATTTAAATAAGATTCAGAGTTGTTCTAAAAATGGTGTAAGTCAATATTTAATCAATCAGAACAAATCTGTTTTTGTATAAAAATTTAAACACACAAAATGAACACCTTGAGACACTTTTGGAATATATAAAGCAAAGAATTTCCAAGTAAACACAGTCTTAGCTTATGAGTAAAGCCCTCCGTTGTTGTGGGCTGCAAAATGGCAGCACAGTATAGACAAAGCATGATAGGGCAATAGATCACAGTAATAACATTTGCAATAAACAATAACAGAACAAAGCAGACATCTATAAGAATCCCATGAGGAATTTACGTTATCCATAATTTTTCTTTACATTTGAGAAACTATGGCAGGAAAGGCCATTACATTCAATGGCACCAATTAATTTCTGCAACTTTTAATGACATCTTTCTGAGTAAAAACCTGGCATAATGCCCTGAGCACATGATTGATAGCAGCTTATGTTTGATTTGTACTGGATTCCTGATTTTTTTTAGCATTTTTAAAGAGTCCCTCTGCAGCCAATCAAGCAATCAACATGAAATACTCAGATTCTCTCTTGAAAAGAACAGGAAAACAGAAAAGAAAATGTGGCTTCCTTTCCTGGCCAACAGACAATTGGTGATGTTATTTAAATAGTTTTCTGGATGATGGATTACAGAGATTTTTATTCCAAGAGAAAATGATAGTCAAAGAAAACCATTTAATTCTTGTTCTATTCAGGATATCACAGTATAACACCACCCTTAAATATGGGTTTGTAATACATGATTTCCCTTTATTGACTTTCCTAGACTTTAGCAAAAAGTATTTCTTCATATCCTAGAAAATATCCTCAGTTTGCAATATAAATCACAGGATTTAAACTGAACAAATAGGACCACACAAGAACTCACATATCTTTTTAGTGGGCATGATCATGGGAAATGAATCCTTGATTAGCATGGGGTTTGGATGAAGCTTCTCTTTCCTTTAACCGTGAAAGCTCCAGTCAAAATTAGTGATTGTGTCTAGAAGTGTGCTGCTAAGAGTGGGTGAGTCTAGAGGTGGGCTGTTAAGTACAAATTCTACCCTCGAGTTATTTGTTACTTAGAAAACTCTTCTGAATGGAAACAGAGCAGCCTAGGAAAAAAACTACATAGCATGTGTGCAAGTGATATTTTGGGTAGCAAGAATGGCTCAGTGGAAACCAAACCTTGCCCAGATCATTTTGTCATTGATGACCATGAGGAGAATATTGAGTGTTTAGGAAGAACAAAACATTAATTGATTCCACTAATATATATTGGGTGCCTTTTATATTCCAGATACTGTGCCAAATTCTTGTCCTTATGGAATTACAGGCTAGAGGGAGAGACACTTAGAGAGGCTAAATGCTGTGCCTAAGGGAACAAAGTAAACAGCAGAGTTGGAATATCTGACTCACTCGGAAATTCTAGTTTCTAACCAATGTTTTAGTCCATCATGAAAATAACAGAGACATTGGATTTTATGACAGTGAATTAAAGGGAAATCATTGAAAAATTCTCCTGATAATTGGTGGCTTAGGTATTTCTAAACTACTTCAACCATAGAATTTAATCACTTCAAAAGATCATAATTCTTGTCCGAAGAGGACTCTCTTTAACTATTCACTGCCTCCTGCTCATAGTTAAAGAAGAATTAATGCCTAGATACTTGGGGAATAAATGTACTTCTGCCTTTAAGTCCCCACGTTTCCTAGAATAATCCAGGTTTCCTGGAATGTTCATTGACCAGGAATTCCAGATAACCCAGCAAACACTGGAACCCCACAACCTCTGCTGACAAATAAGGTTTTGGGTGGAACTACATGACAGAAAGCTAGATTAGAGATTATAAACTTCAGCTTTTTTCATGACTTTCAATATGGTCACAAAACAGTTCTGTGATTTTATATGAGAACAAGCCACCGGCTCTGTTCCAATGAGTGCGTTTCATGTAATCGCTTTCAATCCACAGAAAACTACATTAAATGGAATGAATTTTTATGAATGAGAATCCAGTTTTAATTTCTCTGCTGCTTTTAGTCACAAGATTGCTGCCTGACTCTTCACTTCTAAAATTTTATCCATGAAAACAACTGCTGAAGATCATTGTTTGTTAGAGGGTATCTGAAACCTAAGAGATAAGAAATTCCAGTCTCCTTATTTTACCAATCCAGAGACTGAAGCTTTGAAGGGTTAAGTGACTTGTCGAAGACCACTGGGGAAGTTTGTGGCAAAATCAGTATAGACTCCTGCCCACCAGGCTCCTAGTAAATGACACTAATGTTCTCTGATCAGTATGTAACTATTGAAGTTGCAGTAAATAAGAAATAGGTATTGTACTGCCTTCCTTAAAATATTTTGTGAGCCCTGTTAGAGACTGGAACATTCTTCTGCCTTCCCCTCTTAAGAAGATGCAAACTAAATCTTGTTCAGAAACATCAAGATCAAAACTAAAATTATTCCCCAAGTATACATGCAAATGTACTGAAAGGCCAGTATTGGTCGATCTCATTCCCCTTGCCAGAGATGGAAAGTCTTATTAATAGCCATCTACCTTTTTTTTTTTTTGTTCTTTAAAAACAAATGGATCCATTATATTTGAAAAATGTAATTCTTTATTTTACTAAAGCAAGGATGAGAAGAGAGGAGAGGAGTGCTGAGAAAACCAAAGGAGAAAGAAAAGAAGTGAAATGGCAAAAGAAGAGGACTAGGAAGGGGAGTGAGATATTTAACTTAAGAGTATTGGGGAAAATTTGTGAAATGCAAAAATGTAATTGACCCTTATACCCCAGTATTCACTTAAAAACTCCCTGTGAAGTAATGTTCATTTTCAATGAAGGTAATTCTTTTCAGTTCCAAAATAAGCAACTGTTTTTTTCAAAGATGGGAGGTCTGGGGGCAATTTTGCTTTCTTTCTGTACTGGGAATGGTTAGTGGCAGTTAGACTAATGGGCTTTTTATAACTTAGAAAAGGTATAAAGGACTTCATAAAAAGTCATCCTGTGTAGTAAAAATATTTTCCCCTTGTGCCGTACAATATTTGCTTTGATTATTTCTATTTGAAAATAAATAGCTGAGTCTTATTTTGCAATACTCTTTCTTATTGATCCAAAGGTGGCAGGAATGAAATATTTATTTTTTCTACTCCTTTACAGTTAGTTTTTCTTTAATTACAGGAAACTCTCATTATAAACATGCTCTGTGTTATCAGATAGCATCAGCTATTGGATACCCATTCTGGCTGCCAAGTTTATTTCAGTCTTTACAGTTCCTGTCTTGCAAGGACATTTCCGTTTCTCCCATATCCTTTTAGAGACTGGGTAATGCCCAAACTGCAAAGGACCATTATTTATTAAATGATGGAATAGCTTCCCGTGAGCATAGATGATATTATAAAATGGTGCTCATTTTTAATGGCAACATATACGGTATCTTGAGATGAATGTTTGCTTTGTCACCACTGTTAAGAATCTCGTATAATTATTACTTTTAGAGGTCCTAGGAAGCTGCTGCTGGGTGCTAGGTCCTTTGCTATTCTGCTGTGACACAAAGGGCTAAAAGACATGGCTCTTGTCCCCAAAGAACCATAACATTTAATAGAGGCACTATATGGATAGATCTTGGTTAACTTGTTTTACTGAATTTCATAATTGGAACGGTTCAGAAGCAGTTCTGCCACGACTATGGTTAGAAATTGCTTCCTTTTAATTTATTTCTCTCTTAATGTGAGAATCGAAATAATCTTATTCTATGCAGCTTGCTGTTGATACTAATATGACAATAGCATAACTTCACTATTTCAGATGTCTCTTGCCCAGGCAAATAACTTGATTGTTTATTATAGGAACTTTCTGAAAGACCCATCCACACTTCAATAGAAAATATCAACTGGCAACTCAAAACTCAAGACTCACTAAAACCCTAACCTCAAAATGTTTGCTGTTTCTACCAGTCCTAAACTATATAATGATCCTTACCCAATCTTAACCAAGTCTCACCTTAAACCCAGACTTCAAACTTTCAATAAATTCAACCTTGGCCTCCCTTAAAAGCCTGTGGTAGTCACAATAGACAAAAGGTGAAAACAACCTAAATGTCCATCAATGGATGAATGGATAATAAAATATAGTATAATACAATGGAATATTATTCAGCCATAAAAAGCAATGAACTACTGACACATGCTACCAAATGGATAAACCTTGAAAACATTATGCTAAGAGAAAGAAGCCTGTGACACTATATTGTAAAAATACCTAATAACCAACATGTGTTGAGCATGCATTTTGTGTCAAGCACCACTTATATAATCTTTACAATGATACTATGAAGGATATATACTATTTTTCCTGAATATCACAGGAGGAAACCAAAGAATAGAGGGATTATGGTACTTCCCTAGCCTCACTAGAAAGTTGCTGAGCCACATTCAAACCTGGAATTTTGATTACCCAGTCCATGCTCTTAGCCACTTCTCTGTACTCCCTCAAATAAATATTTACTGAATAAAAAAAAAATAAATAAACCATGAAAAAAAAAAAAAAAAAAAAAAAAAAAAAGAAGCCTGGCACAAAAGGCCACATATTGTATGGTCCATTTATATGAAATATCCAGAGTAGGACAATCCCTAGAGACAGAAAACAAATAAGTGGTTGCAAGGGACTGGAGATAGGGGAGAATGGAGAAGGACTACTTCAAGGGTATGAAGTTTCCTTTGGGGGTAAGGAAAATGCTTTTTGGAATAGATAAAGAAGGTTGCACAACTTTTTGAATGTCTTAAAAACCACTAAATTATACACTTTGAAATGGTTAATTTTATGTTATATGACTTTCACCTCAATAAAAAATTTTTTTGAAAATATCTGTAGAGTTGGTGTTCTCTCTTACCTTAATAAGCAGTAAACTCCTTTTAGTTTTATCTATAAGTTTTTCTGGGGATCTTTGGGGAGCCAGCCTTGGACAGCTGCAATTTAAGCCAGGGACCATAGTCCTACTTGGGTTTTGAAAATAGATGACAATCCCTTAGGTATGGGCCCTCAATGATTTCCAAAACTTGAGCTCAGTTTACTCCAGTTTTCTCTTCCTGTGAGTAAATGAACCCTTTGCCACCATATTTTATCCTAATATGGTCCATCTTCCTATACTTTAGTGATCTTCAAGATGTCATTGAATTTGAGGCACCCTTATTTGTAAATCCTTACTCTTGTTTGGTCAGCTCTACATGTCTATCTCATAGTCAGCTTTTTCCATTATGATTCCTCAATCTTTAAGGAATATGCCTGGATTGGCAGCACGTAGGTCTGGTCTAGTATCTCTGTTTTCCTAAGTAGAGGTATGAGAGATGTGAGAATGTCAGGAAATTCATCCCTATTCTTGCCTTGTTTGTGTGGGTTTTTCTGTTTCACTCAGATCTGCTTGTCCTGACAGACTTTTTGTTTTTCCCATTTTTTTTCTGATGGCTTTCCAGATTAATTAAAGCATCACAGCCAGAAAGGAATTATTGGAACAAGTGTAGTGTGAAGATGCCTCATGCTTCGCCATTCTATTGTCCATTCCTTCTCAGCACTGTAAGAAATACTCAGGCCTAGACAGGTTTGAAGTCATGAGGAATTCTTATAAGTACGTGTTTGCTTTGTTCAAAGACAACTGTTTCATGCGAAAGCCCAATTCGGGAGATTTATCTTCAACAATTATGGAGCTTTGATCACTCTTGAATTGGTGGTGTGATGTGGTATGTAGCTGTCCTTTTCCAATGCACTTCCCTTATCAGGATACATGTCTGTTGATTTGTGGGAAACTGGCTGTTTTTCGTTCCTGACAAACTCCAGTGATTAAAATGTAGTGGCTTGCTCTTGTTCCCCTGATAAAGGTGACAGCTGCAGAGTTCCAGTGGTGGTGGATATCGTCCATGCAGATTGCTTTTTAATGAAAGCAATATATTATCTTACCTAGAGACCCTGAAGCTTTACCTTGTTAATGTATTCCACCCTGGCACCACATTCATCTGTAAATTAGTTGAATTAAATACACTCCTTACTATTTATCCAGCCTTTAAAAAGTTTTTCTAGTGAGAGGATTTTGCCCCCCTTCTTCACCTTAAAAATTGACATACTCAATGACAACCCCGCCAATATTTTAAAGTGTAGTGTGAATAAAACATTCCTGAGCTGGAAGTATATTACTACAATTACCTCTATACTCAACTTTATCCTTCACCACATTGAGCCATTAATATAAGAGTGAAAGATGAAACTGATTAGAGCACCAGCCTTTCAGTTGGGTCTCCTGAAAGTTTGTGAAAATTCTGAAAGCAAAGCCCACTAAATAGCAGAGTTAAATAAATCAACTTCAAATTTAGGCTGATGTAAAGGTTTAACATCAATCCATATGTAGAAAAAAATAAAAGTAAAATCCTGTCATAGTTTAAAACTCAAATAATCCCCCAGTGTACACCTTTGAGTATGCCCACCAAGGGAATGTGCAGTGGTGTCAGCGCTACTGTGACAGGTCACAATTCTGCTGGGGACGAGTAACATCTATTGTCCTTCTCTTAGGGGAAGAGTCCCCAGAAGAGTTGCAAACTTTCATGCTGTGTCTCTGGAAATAACTACAAAACCAAGGCCTTGTAATGACCCATGAACCAAAATTGGAAACAAACAACTATTTTGCTGAATGTGTCCTCTCTGACCTAAATCTAACATTAAACTTTTTACAGAACTATAAATCAAATCCATTAAAAACAAAAAACCCAGTGAACCAGTCTGAACTAAATCCAAGCCTGCATATTTTCTAAGACAACTGAACTGTAACAAAACGAAAACATCAAAATATTCTCCAACCTGAATCAATATTTCATTTGGTTCAAGTCTCTGAACCATATTTTCTATTTCAAGACAGGATTATTGTTCAGTGTTAACCATCACGTGAAAGCAGAAATAAAAAAAGGGAAGTTAGCACCTCAATCTAGTACTTGTTTATAAATAAGAAATGTATGCAGTAAACTGTATGAAAAATATATTTAGCCTACAAATAAGTTAAGTAAACATGTAATATTTCAAAGAGAAGTGTCAAAAAGAAGCAAATGCAATAATCAAATTTGTGAACAATTGAAAAGGCACAGGGAGACCAATACGTATCACCTTTAGGAAATGGCAAATTTCGTGATATGAAATGGTTCCACTGTAGAGGAAACAAGCAAGCAGATGTATATTAAGCACTGTAACACCGACTTACCTTTTCAATTCAAGGGAATTCCATTCCTCTTTGTAAGACTTTTCCTTATTTGTTGTTTTTTTTTTTTTTTGTTAATTATGAATGTTAGAGAAATAAGTAATGAATAAAAAAGAATTTTGGAGTGACTTTTGGTCTATACCAAACATGAAATGACAAAATTCAGAAGTATATTATTTGAATTAAGTTATTCTAGACAGTTTAAACTTTTTGATAGTTTTTTAAAAACAAATTTATAGTAAAGGAAATGATTCTCTAACATAAAAAAATGATATGTCACCCTTTCCAAATGCAGAAACATGATTATGCCTCTAAAAATAACTGAAACATATTTATACATTATATTTAACTATGCTTTGGTATATACATATACATGTACGTACATATCCCAACCCCCATTTATTTAAAGAAGTCTAACATCTCATCAATGGTATATTTTTAAAGCTAACATATTTGAGGGGAATGATCACAGGGCAGGGAATCTGCCAATCTGTGATTTTTCCCAAGTTCAAATAAGCCAGAATTCTCAATTAGAATACTAACATAATCAATCCATGTCTTGGGGCTGCGATGAAAAGCCAGAAGCCTAAAATGTGTTCAGAATATTTGTAAAATAATATAATTATTTTTTACTTCTGGAAACTTCTCTTAAAGAAAGAATCAGGAATGTCAGAAGATTTACCCACAAGGAATATCTCCAATCAATATATGGTAGGAACTATTAGCTAATCACAAAGCTACTTTCTCATCTGCCAGGGAAATATAGCTAACCTATATCTCCCAGCCTCCCTTGCAGTTAGAGGTGATCATGGGATTAGGTTCTAGCCAATGGACTATGAGCAGTAGTGACATGTGATGTGCTACCTCTGAGTCTGTTTCATCAGTGATTGCTTATTTTTTTTCCCCTTTCCATGGAGATCTTGTAAAAGAGCTAAAATATGGAGCCATCCTATGGAAAGATTTGGATTCTTATGTCACCACTTGAAGGAAAGCCACCTGGTGATCAGAAACACTGTTTGGACTCTAAATGAACACGAAATAAAGTTCTACTAAGATTTTAGGGGTTTATCTGTTACAGTGTTACCTTAATACACAACTTTTTTTATAATAGCAAAAACCTGGAAACAACCTAACTACCAACAAAGCTGCAGTGAGTAATTTGGTACAGTGGAGATCATAGATAATTTTAATATTTTTGTTTTTATTGTTAAGGATAGTCTTCATTTTTTACAATATATGCATATAACATTTGTAATGAAAGCATTAAAATTTATAATTTTGATATTTTATAAAAGTCAATTAAATATGTTTAGTGTGATGATGTACAGTGTTGACATCCAGAAATTATAGATACTTTTAATAGAAGGAGAAAATTGTGTGCTCATAAAACATAGTATGTACTTGGGCAGAGGAGAAAGAACCTTTTTCATTTTCCTTATAGTTCAGTTTGACTGTATTCAGTGGAAACTGTGATTTTTTTCTTGGAGGGGTGGGGAAGATGTTATTGGTTGATTCCTTTATACATACTTTTCTTAGTTTGCTGTGCTGCTGTCACAAACACCACACAATGGGTTGGTTTAAACAATAGGACTTTATTGGCTCACATTTTTTGAGGCTGCAAGGGGTCCCAAATCAAGATATCAGCAAGGCATGCTTTGTCCCTGAACACTGCAGTGCTCTGGTGCTGGCCCTGGAGATCCTTGGGATCCCTTGGCTTCTATCCCTGCTTTCCATCAATGGTGATGTCCTCTCCTTTTTTGCTTCTGTGACTTCCCAGTTCTCTTTATAAGGCTTCCAGTAATCCAGATTAAGATCCATCCACATTCAGTTGGGCCACACTAACTAAAAATAACATCTTCAAGAGTCCTATTTATAGTGGGTCCACACCCACAGGGACATGGATTAAGGTTAAGAACATGTGTTTGTGGGAGTAAATAATGCAACTGACAACAATCCTATTAAAAGTCTTTATTTGTGTGCACAATATCTCATAGGAATCAAATCTAAACTTGATCAGACAGATTACAATGCCATAGCTGGATTTTTAACACTCCTAAAGATAATATTGAATGGCTGTGTAAGTCCATGGAAAATGTAAAGAGTCAATTATTTTTAGGGAACAAATCCAAACATAGAAAAACATACCCAATTTCATTTTATGTTAGGTAAATAAAATTTGATAGTCACTATTGTTTATATTATGCAACCAGCTTTAATTCATTTACTGTTAGTAATGCTAGATAAACAATAATCTTTATTATCTTAGCATGTGCTGTCTTAACTGATTTGTACATAACCAGCTTAACCAGAATAACCATGATCTCCTTTCAACTAAAAAACCAATATTTTGATTGAAGTCCATGGCACACTGAATGCATGCAGTAAAGGGGCTATGTTCCAGTACATTTGTGCATTTTCAGATCTGCCAGTTGCGCTGTACGCTTATGGATGGTTGTTGGGTCTAAATTTTATTTTTACCCCACTTTCAGGTTAATAAGTTAGCCTATTACTATCTTGTTGATGCTGGCAGAAGACACAAACTCCTCAGTCAGAGATAAAGTATTTTTTTCACTCATGGCAGAGCAAGTAGCAGAAGCATATTTGCTTCAGTTTCCCTAATCTCCAAGTAACATGAGGGCCATGTGATGGGCCCAGATGGATGTTATAATGTTATACATGCAGTTGGTTTGCTCTGCAATTTAGGAGTACTGGACTTGGGAAAGCCACCTCTTTTACAGCAAGCAGTATGGCATATGAATGTACATCTATATGTCTTAAATAAAATAATTTAAGAAAGGAATGTATGTTTCTGACTCATGCTTTAACCCACTTTTTCAATTAAATGTGGTTCCAACTCTTCTACCTTTCTTCCTTTTCAAGAGCTGTTTACCATCAAATGCGCCTCATTCCAGTGGTGTGGAACTAGACTCCCTGGTTTTTTCACAGAGTGTACCTCACTCAGCAAAGAGTGTTATGGCAATATATGTCTAGAGCCATGTTACCCAGTTTTCTGAGATTTCCTTTCATAGACCCTGTTCTAGTTTGCTAATGCTGCCAGAATGCAAAACACCAGAAATGGACTGGCTTTTATAAAAGCAGGTTTATTTGGTTACAGAGTTACAGTCTTAAGGCCATAAAGTGTCCAAGGTAATGCATCAACAATCGAGTACCTTCACTGGAGGATGGCCAATAGTGTCCGGAAAACCTCTGTTAGCTGGGAAGTCACGTGGCTGGCATCTGCTCCAAGTTCTGGTTTCAAAATGGCTTTCTCCCAGGACATTCCTCTCTAGGCTTCAGCTCCTCAAAACTGTGACTCTTAGTTGCTCTTGGGGCATTTGTCCTTTCTTAGCTTCTCCGGGAGCAAAACTCTGCTTTCAAAGGCCATCTCCAAAATGTCTCTGTAAGCTGAAGCTCCTGTCTCAGTTCCAGTGCATTCTTCAAAGTGTCCCTCTTGGCTGTGGCAAGCTCTCTCCTTCTGTTTGAGCTTATATAGTACTCCAGCAATCAAGGCCCATGCTGAATGGGTGGGGCCACACCTCCATGGAAATGATTTCATCAGAGTTATCACCTACATTTGGGTGGGTCACATCTCCACAGAAACACTCAAAGGATTCCAATCTAATAAGCACCAAAACATCTGCCCACACAAGATTACATCAAAGATAATAGTGTCTTGGGGGACATAATACATTCAAACTGGCACAGACCCCTTTCTTTCTCTCTCCCTCAGGGAGAGAAACAAACAAACAAGCAAACATCTTTTCAGGTTGTTGCAGGTAATTAATTATAAACCTAACTACCTAAGAGCTAGTTTCCAATTTATAAGTCACTCATGAGAACACCTTTGCTGACAACATGACAACTTCCAGATAGAAAGTCCACAGGGTGGTAATAGCTACTGTATGTATTTCACAATGGAATTATTTATAAGATGCTTATCCAGAGTTTTTCATGACGTACCAACTGCGTTTGGCTAAGCTGCTGTTTTTCTCTGACGGTGGCTATTGAGGCTCACATCTATCCTGCATGTAGCTTGAGGCCTACATGCAACCCGGGGTATAGATGGCCTCATGTTTAGAGTTCCAAACCACAGCTGTTAACATTGCTGCATTTTATGAGCACCTCAACTGTGACAAAAGGTACCTTTGTTTGACAAGCCTAGAGGTGTTGTAACAGGGCAATAGACCCATAAACACAATGGGTCATTTACACTAATCGATTTCAAAAATTTTAAAACTTATCTAATGCACTTCATAGAAGCGACTGGGAAATAGTTTGCCTTCAATTCATATTGAAAAGAAATTGTGTTGAAATGCCACAACCCAATCCAAGTTTGGCAAGTCAGTGATTTGACTTGAATTAACTTTATAAGAGATGTTAGGATTTTAAAAGGCTTTGTGAAGAAAAAAAATTTGGCCATGAATTTTTCCAACAATTACAGAATTGCACAGAACATATGAAAATGAACATCCAAAGTCCTAACTAACCCATTTATCCTGTACCCATAATGTCATTTCTTGCCTTGTAAACTTATCACTTTTTTGGGCTTAGTTCCTGTTGCATCCAGATATTTCAACTGACAAAAATGACATTCTGATGCAAAAGAAGCAAAACTTTCCAGATTTAGATTACCAGGGGAAAGAAGGAGATTATCAAATATCTAAATAATGCAACCAATAGCAAAACATCCTAGTAAATCATACCAGCCCAGCTAAATTAGATAGCACTGTCCATATACAATTACACTGGTTGGCTCCCATGACAGCCTTTAAATGTGACATGTTATTTGACATGTTTGCAATTAGGGCTTAGAAAAAAAATCAATTTTTTCCTATTCCACTTAAAATAAAAAATGTACTGTTTTCCCAATGAAATTCACCTTTTTAAATTCAAGACAGACAAAAAAATAAAGTCAGAACAAAAATATCACAGCTGCATTATGAAGATAGACATTTAAAGTCCACTTTTATTAGATTTTATGAAAGGGCAAAACCTAGAAGTAATTACTAGCATGTTGTATTTACTTTCACATCATTATCCTTATTCACTTTGCCCCTAGGCTTTGGACAGGCAGTGAGGTAGATGCAGCAGGCACTGCTCTAAATGATTTATATGAATTGTCTTATCTGATCTTCACAACTAGCTTGTAGTTGTTATTATTATCACCAATAAATATATTCTGCAGTGATCAATAGATTAAAAGACCCCAGTAATAACTCCTGAGTAAATCATTATAATTCCTGTTAGTTACTTTAATGCAAAGAGGGGGCTATGATACTTAATTAAATTTTAAGGTGCATTTTCTATTAACCAAACCCAACAACACTGTAGGCAAGATCATGGCTCTCCAAAGAGGTCCATGCCCTAATCCCCTAAATTTGTTAACATATGCTTTGCAGATGTGATTAAATTAAGGCCCTTCAGATGAGGAGGGAATCCTGGATTATCCAGTGTAATCCCAAGAGTCCTTATAAGAGGAAGGATGAGTGTCAGAGTAGGGGAGAGGTTGAAGGTGCTCTGTTACTGGTTTGGAAGACGGAGAAGGAGGCTGTGAGCCAAGGAATGCAGAGAAGCCTCCAGAAGCTGCAAAAGGCAGAAAACAGATTCACTCTTAGAGCCTCTGGAAGGAACGCAGTTCCACTGATAAGAGATGATTTTAGCCCATTGAGACCCATTTCGGACGTCTCATCTCCAAAACTGTAAAATAATAGATTGTGTTGTTTTAAGCCACTAAATTTGGGGTAATTTGTTACAGCAGCAAAAGGAATCTAACCTAAGCATGAAGCCATATATAATGTGCTAAGTGTTATTACATGGTTTGAAAATATAAAAGATCCCAGAGGAGGAGTCTGGAGAAGTCAAGAAAGTCTCTTTAGAAGAGGCCACAGCCAGCTGGGCTAAGGGGCTAGTGGGAGCTTTCCTCTAGAGCAAAAGAAAGGGAGAGAAGAAAATCCAAGACAGAAACCAACATAAGCAAAGGCACAAACGCTAGTGGAAGTTTCAAAGAAAAAGTTAGCAGTACGCTAAAGTTTGAATACGGGCTGGTGGGCCCTGGAGGATGGGAGGGGCAGAGATGATCCTGATTGTCAAGACCGTAATGCATACTAAGGAGTTGGGATTTTGTACCAAGAGCAAGGGACATTTGAAAGATTCTTCGAGAGGGAGTGACTTGAACAAAAAATTCTTTTGTAATGGAAATAGTCGTTTCCCAATTTATGCTTCATGAGTTCATGGTTTTGAATACTGGATTTCTTTTTTAATAGGGCAATTTGTATTTATAAGGAAGGAGGAGATTCTCTCTATTCTAATGCTGACAGCAGAGATAGACCATCTTCTCAAGCCAGGCCAGGCCGAGTTCCAAGATACTGGCCAGAAACTCCGGTAGGGGCAGGGGTAGGCTGGCAAGGCTTTTGGGTCCCTCGCCCCACCCCCATCTAAAATGCACAGCAACTGGTAGAAACACATCATCTAAAAAATAATCTAAAAACTGCACTGCAACTGGTAGAAACCTCAATAATTTGGAGGCAGAGCTGGCCGGGGAGCAGACTTCTAGATAGCATATAATAGCCCAAATAGGACATCTCCAGAGCTTCCAGAACCTTCTTATTTTATTCATTGCAAAGGTCCCATGCCGTGATGGCTAAATTCAAAGGATCTGAAACTCACCGTTTTTCTCCATTCGGCTTAGAAATGACCATAGGGTTTCTCACAGAGTGCTATTGTCTCTCCATTTCCTTTCCAACAACAGGGTCGTTACTAAACACATGTTAAGTTGAGGGCATTTTTCAATTAGGAATATTATATTAAGTGCTTCCTGTACAGGAAGGACTGCAGGATTTCAATGCCTAAGAATGTGACTGAAGTACCTAGTTCACTTTTTGTGTGACCTTGGGCATGCCCCTATTATTTTTAACCTGTATAATGTAATATACAAAGTTTTTTTTTTTTTTTTGAGGGGGGCTTACTTCACAGTGTTTTGTGAGGACCTAGAATGTCAAGATAGCTGTAACTGCACACATGTGGGTCTGGTTGAAGACTACATGTTGAAGAAGGTAAGGAAGCTTACAATCATCATAATGTGTTTATGTAATAGCCCTTCAACTGTGCTTGCATCTGAACCAAGAATTTTGCCTTAAGTTGCGAATATTAGCCTTTCTTGGGGTCCAGATCTCTTTGAGAATCTGAGGAAAGCTAAGGACTCTCTCCCCAGAGTAGGGCCATGTGCTCATGGTCATAAAATGTGGGCTTCATCTGCAGGGAGGTTTACGGGCCTGCTGAAACTGTTCACAGACCTCTCAGTTAGAAAGCCCTGCTCTAGGAGAGCTTTGGGGGAACAAAGTATTATAAAACTGGGGCCTCTGTTCTCAAGGAGCTTATGATCTAAGTGATGAGACAAATTACATAGCCACAAAGATAACTCCATAAGTAGGGTTGCTAGATTTAGCAAATAAAATACAGGATGCCTAGTTAAATTTGAATGTCATGACTCCCAGGGGTGAAAGTCTCCCTGGCAATGTGGGACATGACTCCACAGGGATGAGCCTGAACCCGGCATTGTGCAATTGAGAAAGACTTCTTGACCAAAAGGAGGAAGAAAAATTAAACAAAATAAAGTTTCAGTGGCTGAGAGATTTCAAATGGAGTCGAGAGATCATTCTGGAGGTTATTCTGATGCATTGTATAGATATCCCTTTTTAGTTTTTAGTGTACTAGAATAGCTGGAAGGAATTACCTGAAACTGTTGAACTGCAATCCAGTATCCTTTATTCTCGAGGTTAATTTTGTAACTATATAGCTTTTATCGTGTGACTGTGTGATTGTGAAAACCTTGTGATTGACACTCCTTTTATCCAGTATATGGGCAGATGAGTAATAAAATAGACAAAAAATATATAAATAATGGGGAGGGGTGGGGGGTGTGGGATGTTTAGTGTGTTCCTTTTAATTTTTTTTAAATTTTTGGGGGAGTAATGAAAATATTCTGAAATTGATTGTGGTGATGAACACACAACTGTATGTTGACACTGTGAGCCATTGACTGTATACTTTGGATGGATTATATGGCATTTGAATATATCTCAATAAAATTGCATTAAAAATTTGAATGTCAAATAAACAACAAATATCTGATAAACAACAAATATCGCATGAGACATACAAAAAGAAAAGTCATTCATTGTTTATTTGAGATTCAGATTTAACAGGGCATCCTGTATTTTGTCTGGCAACCCCACCCACAGTTAGGAGGACAAAACCTTTGCTGTGTATTAACACCTGTGAAAGGAAAAGGTACTAAGCAGGGGAGCCATCAGACCATGCTGACAAAGTCTCTGCCAGCCCAACTGGAAGCTCAGAGCAAAGACTGCTCATCAGAGACTCTAAGTCAGGTGGAAATGGCCATGTTCTTGTACCACTGGGATGCCCAGTCTCCTCCCACCTCCCACCCAAAGCAGCTTCCTTCTTAGCCACGCCCTGATGCTGAACATTCAATTATTTAAAAACTGCTGCTAACCAACAACAGAGAACTGGCTAAGTTTTGTTACCTTTTTACAATGGCATACTATGCTTCCATTAAGCATAATGTATAGAAGAATATTTAATGTTACCAAATGTTACCAAAAATGGGCTAAAACTCAAGTTAACAAAACAATACGTGGAGTATGATCTCATTTTCTTAACACATGCATTTGAGTCTATGTTAGTATGCATGTATGCACACACACCCAGAGAAACTGGTGGGATACACATTAAAAAATTAACAGTAATTATCTCTAGGTGGTGGGATTATGGGAGGTGTTTTTTTGTTTGTTTGTTTTGGTTTTTAAACAATATTTTCTGAATTTTCTACAATGAGCTACTGTTACTTTTATATTCCAAAATGTAAATTGTTTTGATTTTTTAAAAGCCACTTGTAAACTTCTTTGCCTTTCCTTCACTTCTCACAATAATTATTCTTCTGCACAGTATATTTAATGAATATGCCATTGTAAGAAGGTATTGCAGGAAGGTGGTGGAGCAACTGGAAACTTTTGGAACTTTCTTGCACTTCCATTGGGATTAAATTCATACAATCCTTTGGTAAATGGTTTGGCATTACATTGCTGATGTTGAACCCAATCATTTTAATGGTCCCAAACAGGAAACAATCCAGTGTCTGTTGGAATAGAATGGATAGATTGATTGTGGTATATTTATATAGTAGACTACCACATGTAATTAAAATGAATGAATTCAGCTATATAGGACAACACAGATGAATGAAAAAAAACATCATGCTAAGTGAAAGAAAACAGAGTATCTATTATATGGTTACTGTGTTTGAAGGTGTTATGTACCCCAGAAAAGGCCATGTTCTTTTAATCCATTCCTGTGGTAAAGACCCATTGTGGGTGGGACCTTTTGGTTAGGTTATTTTCAATTGAGATGTGACCCAGCCCATTCAAGGTGGGTGTTAATCCTTTTACTGGAGTCCTTTATGAGAGGATAAAAGATAGAGAAAAGCCCCAGAAAAGTTGAGAAGACCTGCAGAAGCTCAGAGAGGAAGCCACTGGAACCAGAAGCTGAAAGTAATGAAACCTGGGAGCGAAGGACCAGTAAATGCCGGCCATGAGCCTTCCCCTGTGACAGAGGTGTCCCGGATGCCAGCAGCCACTTTCAAAGTCCTGTTGATGTCTTGAGTTGGACATTTTCATGACCTAAGAACAGTAAATTGTAAAAGTCAACCCATCTCTGGTATATTGCATTCTGGCAGCTTTAGCAAACCGAAACTATTACATTTATATAAAGTTCAAAAACTGGCAAAAGGAATTTATGGTGTTAGAAGTATTTTGGGAGGAGAGGCAGTGGTGGTGAGTGGAAAAAGGCATGTGGGCCCTCTGGGGCGTGGGTGATGATCTGTCTCTTGACTCAAGTCAAAGGAATTTATCGGCTCACAGTTTTGAGGGGAGAAGAAGTCCATGCGTTATCATTTTGTAATAATCCATTTAGCTTACACTTAAGATCTATGTGCTTCTCTTATTGCTACACTTAAATTTTTTTTAAATGAATAGATGATGTCTCAAAAAGAACTGATTTTATCTTACAATGCCATAGA
The DNA here is from genome assembly GCF_015220235.1 of Choloepus didactylus. Classification (NCBI taxonomy): domain Eukaryota; kingdom Metazoa; phylum Chordata; class Mammalia; order Pilosa; family Megalonychidae; genus Choloepus; species Choloepus didactylus. The sequence goes on along the minus strand of NC_051319.1, from coordinate 63,673,262 downwards.
TGACATTGACATCATCTTGGAAAGGCTTTTTAAATTTTTATAAATCACTTGTTCCATAACAGCTCACAGAGCTGGGGTCAGGCTTCCTACTTCCCAGGGCTCCCACATCCAGTTTCTAGCCATTGTGAACTCCTTTTCTGCTCCTGGCAAATATATGCAGCTTCCCCACAAATACAATTTCCATGAAGCCAGTAAAAGAAATGAGAGGAGAAACACTTAAAAGTGCACTGGGACTCAGACTCGGGCAAGATGGCGGCATAGAGAGGAGTGGAAGCTAAGTAGTCCCCCTGGAACAACTACAAAAAACCAGAAACAACTAGTAAATAATCCAGAATAACTGCAGGGGGACAAATGAGACCATCCACTCATCATACACCAACCTGAATTGGGAGGAATGCCCGAGAACACAGCATAAAATCTGTAAGTAAAACCTGCAGATCCAAGTCGCGAGACCCCCTCCCCCATAGCCCGAGCTGCAAAGCCTTGTGGTGCCAGAGAGAAGCTCTCTCCCATCAAGCGAATATAGCTCAGCTGAGCTCCAACTGGGGTTTTAAGTAGCAAGTGTGAACTGCTCACTACAGGTACGCATCCCCAAAAAACAGACAGAGGCTTTGGGTGACGACTGACCTGGGAGAGCTGGAGGGTCACCTTGGACTGGGTCTGAAGGGGGCTATTTGTTTCTTTTTTGGCTCAGTGGAGAAAGCCCCAGTCATTTTCAGTTTCCAGGGCTGCGACTCTGGGAAGGGTGGAGTTAGCACAAGCAGACAGCAAGACCATTGAAATGCTAATGACCTCTACCTGGGGGGTCTGTCTTCTCTAGGAGGAAAGGGGTGGGGCCCTTTTCATTCAGAACCAGACCCCAGAGCCTGGGGGAACATACCTCCTCACACCAGTCAAGAATTATAGGCAAACAGGCATCACCTGCTGGGCAGAAAAGCACAGTGACCCAAGGCATCAAAGGGTGGAGCAATTTTCTAAGACACACCCACAGGGAAACCAGATACTGAATATTTCTTCCCTCTGGGATCTGGTCTGGGAAAACCTGATTTGGATAACCAAGGAAACCATGCCTAGACAACAGAAAATTACAATCTACACCAAGAAAAACAAAATTATGGCCCAGTCAAAGGAACAAACGTACACTTCAACTGAGATACAGGAATTTAAACAACTAATGCTAAATCAATTCAAAAAGTTTAGAGAAGATATTGCAAAAGAGATAGAGGCTGTAAAGGAAGCACTGGGCATGTATATGGCAGAAATCAAAAGTTCAAAAAAACAACTAGAAGAATCTATGGAAATGAAAGGCACAACACAAGAGATGAAAGACACAATGGAAACATACAACAGCAGATCTCAAGAGGCAGAAGAAAACACCCAGGAACTGGAGAACAAAACACCTGAAAGCCTACACGCAAAGGAGCAGATGGAGAAAAGAATGAAAAAATATGAGCAATGTCTCTGGGAACTCAAGGATGAAACAAAGTACAATAGTGTACATATCATTGGTGTCCCAGAAAGAGAAGAGAAGGGAAAGGGGGCAGAAACAATAATAGAGGAAATAATTAATGAAAATTTCCCATCTCTTACGAAAGACATAAAATTACAGATCCAAGAAGCGCAGCGTACTCCAAACAGAAGAGATATGAATAGGCCTACGCCAAGACACTTAATAATAAGATCATCAAATGTCAGAGACAAAGAGAGAATCCTGAAAGCAGCAAGAGAAAAGCAATCCATCACATACAAAGGAAGCTTAATAAGACTATGTGTGGATCTCTCAGCAGAAACCATGGAGGCAAGAAGGAAGTGGTGTGATATATTTAACATACTGAAAGAGAAAAACCTCCAACCAAGAATCCTATATCCAGCAAAGCTGTCCTTCAAATATGAGGGAGAGCTCAAAATATTTTCTGACAAACAGACAATGAGAGACTTTGTGAACAAGACACCTGCCTTACAGGAAATACTAAAGGGAGCACTACAGGGTGATAGAAGACAGGAGTGCGTGGTTTGGAACACAATTTTGGGAGATGGTAGCACAACAATGTAAGTACACTGAACAAAGATAACTATGAATACGGTTGAGAGGGGAAGGTGGGGAGCATGTGAGACACCACAAGAAAGGAGGAAAGATAAAGACTGGGACTGTGTAACTTGGTGAAATCTAGAGTATTCAACAATTGTGATAAAATGTACAAATATGTTCTTTTATGAGGGAGAACAAGCAAATGTCAACCTTGCAAGGTGTTAAAAATGGGGAGGCATTGGGGGAGGGATGTAATCAGCATAAACTAGAGACTGTAACTAATAGAATCATTGTATTATGCTTCCTTTAATGTAACAAAGGTGATATACCAAGGTGAATGCAGATAAGAGAGGGGGATAGGGGAGGCATGTTAGACACTTGACATTGGTGGTATTGTCTGATTCTTTATTCTACTTTGATTTAAGGTTATTTTTCCTTTTGCTGCTTCCTAGCTGTCAGTTTTTTTTCCTCTTTCTTTTGCCTCTCTACCTTCTTTGACTCTCCATCCTGCCTTGTGGAAGAAATGTAGATGCTCTTATATAGATAGTGGTGAAGGTGGTGAACACATAAATGTATGACCATGCAGAAAACCATCGATTATTTACTTGGGATGGAATGTATGGTGAGTGAACAAAACCATATTAAAAAAAAATGGGTTGATGACAAAACCTCGAGGGCAATATACTGAGGGAAATAAGCCAGACACATAAGGACAATTATTGCAGGGTCTCACTGATAGGAACTAATTATAATATGTAAACTCATAGACATGAAACATAAGGCACCAAGATATAGGACAAGGCTTAAGAATGGGGAGTGGTTGCTTAGTATGAGCAGAATGTTCAATTAGGATGAACTTAAATGTTTGGAAATGAACAGGGGTGTTGGTAGCAAGATGTGAGAATAATTAACAGTGCCGAATGGTGTGTGAATGAGGTGTAAAGGGGAAGCTCAGAGTCATATATGTCACCAGAAGGAAAGTTGGAGGTCAAAAGATGGGAATGTATAAAACTGAATCCTATGGTGGGCAATGTCCATGATCAACTGTACAAATACTAGAAATCACTTCCATGAACCAGAACAAATGTATGACAATACAATTAGAAGTTAATAATAGAGGGGCATATTGGGAAGAACCATATACTTATTACAAACTATATACTACAGTTAGTAGCATTTCAACATTTTTTCATTAACAGTAACAATTGTACTATATCAATACTATGAGTCAACAATTGAGGGGGGTTGGTTAGGGATAGGGGAGGATTAGAGTTTCCTTTTCTTTTTTTCTTTTTTCATCTTTCACTTTATTTCTTGTCTGGAGTAATGAAAAGTTTCTAAAAATTGAACAAAAATTAAGTGTGATGGATGCACAGCTGTATGAGGGTACCCAGGGGCAAGTGATTGCACACTTTGGATCTTTGGATAATTGTATGGTATCTGAACAATCTCAATAAAAATGAAAAAAAAAAAAAGTGCACTGGGACTGAAGTTCCTGTTTAATTCTTTAGGTCATCTGCATTTACTATGGCCCTGGACAACTGGGTGTCCCTGGATATTTGGGGTTCACTTCAAGAGCACAGGATGAGGAGCAGGCCCCATCGCTGTGCTGGCATGGCCGGCCCACTCCCCTTGAAGAAACTAAGTCCCTCAGAAAGAATTTACATTCATTGAGAGGAGCATGTGCTAAAGTTTCCACAGACACCATCCCAGGTGTCTCTCCTATTGGAAAATACTTTGGAAAAAACTTCATGACAATATATTAAAGGTTCTAAAAAGACTTATAGTTTAAAAAACAGATTTATGTAATTTATAGTTTCTCATACATATCAGGAGGAATTCATATTTGCCTGGATACTGTTTGATCAACACTTGTATACAATAACGGATACTATCTTAGTTTTGCCTGAGCGGCGTGTTGTTCCTGGGCTGGCCTAAACAACAGGAATTTATTGGCTTGTAGTTTTGAGGTGAGAAGAAGTCCAAAATCTACATATTGGCAAGGCTTGCTTTCTACCCAGAGAGGAGATGCCCATTCTGGAAATGACCAGCAATCCTTGGGGTTCCGTGGCTCCCCCATCACATGGAATGTCCTTTTCTTTCTCTTCCTGCTTCTGGCTCTGGCCTTCCATGACCCTGGCTTCTAGTTTCTTCTCTTTATATAGCCTGCAGTAATCCAGATTAAGGCCCACCCTGATTCAGTTGGCCAACCTGTAACTAAAAATAACATCTTCAAGAGGCCCTATTCACAATGGGTTCACACCCACAGGAACGTGGATTAAGATTATGTTTAAATTAGGGTGCGTAATTTAACCTACCACAAATACAAACAATAATAAATATTGACACTATTCAATATTCAATAGTAACGTATGCTGACATACGTTACTATTTCAAGACTTCTAATCTTGCAGGAATGAGGGAGTTTCTGTTGGGAGAAAGAGGAGGGGATTCTGGTCATTGGGAAACCATACTGCCACTCTTGGCTTTGCTGCCAACTCTCCATGTTCTCTTGGAGAAGGTCAGTCCCATCTCTGGGCCTCAGTTTCCTATTGAATACATTGATAAAGTTAAATCACATGATTTTTGAGGTTCCTTCCAGCTTTAAAGTTCTATATAACAAAATTCCTAAGGTGATCAGAATCAGAAGGTAGCTAAAATCAAAGTGAGCTAAACTTTCCTCTCAAACACTAGTTCAAATGATTATTATTACTTTTTTTTTTTTTTTTTGGTGGCTGGCAGCATATGGAACATTAGGTCATAGAGTTTTGTGGTATATACACACTTCAATTTCTCCTGAAAGTGTGCATAGTTAGAACTTGCATAGAAAATGTGGAATAATAGGAAAAGATGCCACCCCTTACTTCATAGTATTGGAGGAAGGGATCTAAGCCGTTCCCTGGGATTCTCCTCTTTAGAGCCCCATACATCATTTCAGTGACAAGAGGCAAAACTGATAAATGCTGGTGCTTATAATAGAGATGATCTTTGCTTTTTTTTTTTTTAATTTTAATAGCAGGTGGAAGAGGAAAGGAAACAGAAGCTTGCTTGTCACTACTTTTCCCTTCTATTTTAAATATTTACTCTTCTTCACTCTGGAGAACAAAAAGATCACTATATTATTTCAATACCTTGCCTTCAACAACTTCAGAGTAAAGAGCTAGATGTGGCACTTAAAAGGGAAGTAAAATTTTATTCATCAGGGATGTAGATGGCTAATTCATAAAATATAAAAACACCTACATTTACCTTGAAGATGTGTTGTAGTTTTCTTGGTCCATATAAGATACTATCTTCAGCAACATCATAAGAAGGAATTAAACCCTTGAAAAGAGAAGGGAGAAAATGAAATCTTATTCAGTTTGGATTTTTGGAGTTACTTCTCTGTTGTCATGAATCCTGAGAATTTTTTCTTGTTTTTGGAAGAAGAATTAAGATAAAGTTGGGAAAAAAGTTTAAGTGGAGCCAGAAAACATGTGACTCACTCAAGAAAGATGCCTTCATTGGGGAAATAAGTGAAAGAAAACTGAAGATCTTTTACAGATAAAAATGTTTGCTTTTCCCCTCCACCCTTGGCACAGAGGGGTATGTCTTCCCAGAAGATCCAAAAGAAAGTTCTCACCCTGTCTATCTCTGATTTTTACTCAATTCAGGATGACAATCATGTTGTGATGTCTGTTCTAGTTTGCTAAGCTGCTCAAAGTAGATACCATGGAATGTGTTGACTTTTAAAATGGGAATTTAGCTTACAAGCTTACAGTTCTGAGACCATGAAAATATCCAAATCAAGGCATCATCAAGATGACACGTTCTTCCTGAAGACCAGCTGCCTGCGATCCAGGAGTCCTCTGTTATGTGACAAGGCACAGGGCAGCATCTGCTGGTCTCTCTCTTCTCTTCTGGGTTTTGTTTCTTCCAGCTTCTTGCTTCGTGGCTTTCTCTCTCTTTGTCTGAATTTCAGCCTCCTCTGAAGGACTCCAGTAAAAGGATTAAGACCCACCCTGTAGGAGGTGGGCCATATCTTAAGATCCTACTCACCCAAAGATCCTATTTACATGGGTCTACACCCACAGGAATGGATTAACTTTAAGAACATACTTTTCTGGGGTACACACAGCTTCAAACAACCACAATGTTCAAAACTATAACTTCTATATTTGACTGTGAAAGTTTGGACATATATTCAATTAAATGTGGAAATGAACATCTACTATATACCAAGCACTGAGGGACTAAGGATAAGGACTGCAAGATGCACACTTTGGGGAAGGAGTGGGAGAATAAGATAAAGTCAGATATATGATTGTTGAGGTGTCTCCCACTTTTAAAGTTCTATATAAAATAATGTCCTAAAGCAATGGATTTGGAAGGTAGTTAAAATTGAAGTGAGCCAAATGTGAAGAACATGTGAGCAAGGCAAGGACCGCCTGTTTACCTGAGGGAAGAGGCACTGGGAAGGCTTTCTCAGGGAGGAAGCTATTTAGCTGAGTCTTGAGAAGGAATTGGACAGACAAAGGGGAGCAAAGGAGCATCACACAGCCAGGCCCTGCCACAGGGCCTTGGTGACTTTGGGAACTGCAAATGGCTTCATATGGTTGGAGAGTGCAAAGGTAGCTCTGCAAGGGTGACCAACATGAGCCCAGAGAAGAAGCAAGAGCTGATTTAGGTGACTTGGTGTGCTGGTTTGGATGTATTACGTCCCCCCAAATTCCATGTTCTTTGATGTAATCAAGTGGGGACAGACGTTATTAGTGTTGATTAGATTGTAAGTCTTTGATTGTTTCCATGAAGATGGACACACCCAACTGTAGGTGATAACTCTGATTAGATAATTTCCATGGAGGTGTGGCCCCACTCATTCAGCGTGCACCTTGATTAGTTCACTGGAGCCCTATAAAATCTCAGATAGAAGCAGCGAGCGTGCTACAGCCAGAGGGACACTTTAAAGAAAGCACAGGAGCTGAGAAGAGAGGAGCTGTAGATGAGAGACAGTTTGAAGATGGCCGTCTTTTGCTCTGGAGAAGCTAAGAGAGGACAAACACCCCAAGAGCAACTAAGAGTGACATTTTTGAGGAACTGCAGCCTAGAGAGGAATGTCCTGGGAGAAAGCCATTTTGAAACCAGAACTTTGGAACAGACACCAGCCACATGCCTTCCCAGCTAACAGAGGTCTTCTGGACACCATCGGCCATCCTCCAGTGAAGGTACCCAATTGCTCATGTGTTATCTTGGACACTTTATGGCCCTAAGACTGTAACTGTGTAACCAAATAAAACCTCTTTTATAAAAGCCGATCCATTGCTGGTGTTTTGCATTCTAGCAGCATTAGCAAACTAGAACACTTGGTACTGCAAATTCAGGAATTTGGAGAGCCAGTGAAAGGTTTTCAGTTGAGGGGCAGCTTGATTAGATTTGAATTTTAGAAAATGACTGTGACAGCAACTCAGGGAATAGATTTAAACCTGGGGAGTCAAGAGGGGAAAATCAGAAGCAAGGAGGTAGATAGGGGCCTAATTTGACGGCCTGAAAAAGAGGCAATGGGGATAAAAAGAAGGATGGCTTCTAGATAAATTTAGATGGCAAAGAAATGGAAGAAGTAGGTAAGAAATCACATGGGTTTGGATGAGGGTTTTACGTGATGGGATAGGGCAGGATTCTAGATTGACTTCCAAGCTGCCTGCTCAAGTGATAATGGCATTATTCATTAAGTCAAACATAATGGCATTATTCACTGAGCAAAGAATAAAGAGAACACAGATTTGGGGGGAGGGGTAGCAAGATGACTTTGGTTTTTGAACATGCTAAGTGTCAAGGTTTATAGCAGATTTTATTTTCTGAAGATGGTCACAACTCTATCTCCTGTCCCACATGCTATGAAGTGATTTTAAACTTCCACCACTGAGAGAGGGGCTGTCTATGTTCCTACCCCTTAAATCCTGGTAGGCCTTTGTGACGGCCTCAACCAACAGAATATGGTGGAATCGATGTTACATGACCCCTAATGCTGGGTCATAAATCCCATACACGTCCACCTTGCTCTTGTAACACAGCTGCCATAATGTGAGGAAGCACCAATTGGCCCATGTGGAAAGATGCCGTAGAGAGGCCCGTGCAGGTGTTCCTATCTACAGCTCAGCTGAAGTTGCAGCCAACAGGAGCCATCAACCACTAGATGTGTGAGGGCAGGTATATCCAGAACTGTAAAGTTGTTTCCAAGCTTCAATCTTTGAGTTCCCAGACATGAAGCATCACAGACTAATTGTGTCCTCTTTAAAATCCTGGCCCCAGAATTTGTGTGCATAATAAAATGGTTGTTTTACATCACTAAGTTTTGGAGTGGTTTGTTATACAGCAATAGTCCATGGGACAGGATGCATGTGAGATAGTTAAGAGAGCATGTCCAACAGTGATCTGGCTGTATCTAGAGCTCACAGTAGAGATCTGGAAAAGTTGAACAAGGGTCATTAGCACATAAATTAGAACAGAAGCCCTATATAGATATAGGTGATATCCCAAGAAGAAAAAATAGGCAGATCTGGAATAATTAAGGGGCATTTAGAAGAAAAGAAGCATGCGTACAGGAAAACAGAAACAACTAGAGGTCTTTCAAGCAGAAAGACATTCAGGTGCTTACAAAATTACTGCAATTATTGGTACACTAGGCATCTGCTATTAGCTTTCAGGTTCACTGTCATAGCTGTGGTATCAAGTCAGGGATCTGCTGCTACCACCCAGAGGAGAGGAATCTGCAGACAACTGTTGCCCATCTCATAGAACCTCCTCAGCATTGAGGCTGGTGATTGGTAGGAGGGCCTGGACGCTACTGTGCAGCCCTTCTCTGTGCAGCCCCTGCTACTGTGCAGCCCTTCTCTGTGCAGCCCCTGCCTCTGCCACCACGGCTAGAGGGAGAAGAACAATTACTACTTTCCAAATTCAATGCAATGCATCTCACTGTATCCAGAATGCAAATTTTATCCAGAATGCTGGAGCAAGGGAATAGATCCCAGACTTCTCCCAGAAAAGAGAAAAGCATAAAAATGGGGGTGAGAATGAATGCTGATTACAAAAACCAAACCAAAATACAATCCAATGACTCTCCAAAGAAATGGGGCAACTTGATGTACATAATAGAATCCACTTATAAGGTCAGGCCAAGAAGTGAGATGGGGGGATGAAAGGGCAGTGGATTTTGGAGTCCAACAACCTCCAGTTCAAATCCCAATTCAGTCACTTACTTACGGGGCTCACCACTCCTCCACGCTTCAAAGCCCTCAACTGCCAAACAGGGAGGCTACCTCAAACACTGCAAGATTGCTGGGAGAATTGAAAACAATATGTGTAGGGTGCTGAGTGCAGAGTTGGAACATGGAGGCAGATGTCACTGTCAGTTTTATTATTCTCAAGTTGGGAAGAGAACCGTGACTCAATCCAGCAGTGGGGAGGCTCTGTCCATCTGGGAGGTTCCTCGCCATCCACCTGGCTGCATCAAAAGCAAGAGTCACAAATGCACTGGTAGAGCAGACACTTCCTGGATGGCATTTTGTCAGACTTTATTCAAAGGTTCTTGTCTTAACACTGCTCCATACAGATCTTTAGATAAAATGTGGCTGCTGAGAGAGTTAATTTCAATACATACTTTGAAGGATGAGAGAGGAGGCCAAAATGAGAAAAAGCTGCCTAGGAGCTTGGTTTACAGACCAGCTCCTACCAATCCATAGGCTTCAATGCTGACTTCACTCCTTCTTACAGCTTGTTCTGATCTTAGGGGAGGTGCACTCAGCTTCAAACATCTTGAGTGTCAGTCTGCCTCCCCTTCCACGTGGGTTATGTCCATTGCTAAGTTATAGTCTAAAAGACAGAGCCATTAAAACACAGTGTCATATCTTTAAAACTGCTTAGCACAGTAGTAGAGAGGGCACAGCTAGATTTAAATCCAGGTTGTGCTGCTTTTGAGCTGTATCATCATTAGTAAATTCTGAACCTCTGGACTTCAGTTTCCTCATTTATATACTGGAAAAAAAGTACTAACTACTTTTCAGGACTGCTGCGAAGGTTAAATGAAATTAATGAATGATGATAGATGCCATTTATTGACACATAATGTACCAGAGGTTGCGCTAAGTGTTTTACATACATTTACTTAATTGAATCCTTGGAATACTCCTATGAGGACATTTTTTTAAAATCTCTAAACTGTGGACAAGGAAATTGAGGCTTTAAGAAATTAAGTAACTTGTCCAAAATCACAAGGATACTAAATGTGCTATGAAGCCAGGATTTGAGACCCTGCTGATGAGTGAGCATGACATGGGTTCTGCCATGCAAGAAGAACTCAGTAAATGGAAAATATTACTGTTTTGTTTTTTTTTTTTACTAATCCAGTCCTTCTCATTTGATAGAATCCCAAACTGATTCGCAGAGAGTGACTTGCCAAAAGGGGTAGAGCTGGAATTAAAACTCAAATCTCCTGACTCTGAGTCTAGATTTTTGCATCACCCTAAACTGTTCACCCTGAACCAAATCCCTTTCTAAGAAGACAGTAACTGGAAGCTCAGGAAGGCTGGGCAGGAGGGATCAGCTGCGCATGACAACAGCGCCCTCTGCTGGCGATGATGAGAACCGAAAGGGGCCATTTGGCAAAGTGTACTTACTAAGGTTGACTTACCATTAACCTTTCTATCTCAGCAGCTCTTCACCTTTGACCTTAAAAGGGGGGTAAACCTTTGGGTCCTTAAATCTTTTATTTATATTTTCCCTGAAAGTCTTCCTGGTGACCCTGCCCAGAGGGTGTGGTCCCTGTCTTTCAGCTCTTCCCAGCACCCCCCACCCTTGCTGAGACTCACTACCTTGGTGAGTTCTGTAACTAGTGCCATAACCTCTGGGTGTGCTGTTGGACGAAAGAATGAAGGCAGCACGGTCATACAAAGAGATATATTCATGATGGAAGTCCCTGTCGTCTTTGTGCTGCTGAAGTCATCTGGGAGAACCAAGCAGGGCAACACTAAATTTGACTCCAAACTAGGTTTTTGTGCTTTTACATAAACCAAGTTAACCAAAAATACACATGTTCCCTCAGACTGAATCTCAGAATCACAGTGCCTTCAGCTATGTTGCAGCAAAAGCTCAAATTTAAATCCAAGGGCTATAAGCACTTTTTAAGAAAGGATTTTCTTAGCTTTAATTTAATGCTAAATAAATTGAACAGTCTATGCCCTCTCTTCTCTGCCTCCCATACCACAGAGGCTGTTCAGACAGCAGAAAATTTCAAAGGAGTTTGTTTAAAATGTGTGCATGAGTCAAAACAGGGCTTCTAGAAAAAACTGTTTGGGAATACATTCCATAGGGAAGAAACCCAGAATCTTCTGGCACCCAATTGGTACAGAACACTCCAAGAGTCAGATACACTGGTGCCCAGTGCCCAGTACATATTCCATTACTAATATGTTGAGCAAATGTTGGTGGTTCTAAATAATGAACACTTTGATAGTCAAATCCCTGCTCTCACTGAGGTTTCATGAGACAACGCATGCAACCGGCATTGCCCGGTGCCTGGCACACAGAAAGCAATTAATAAAGAATCCCTGGAATAAAACAAAACAAAGCAAAACCACTTCATTCCAAGGACCAGCACAAGTTCTCTAATCGCATAAATTCCTTCTACAGATTGGTCACTGGCAGCTTTGGAATGAGAATCTGATTGCCAAGCATTCCATTCCCAGCTCCAAACACCTACCTCTTTAACGGCCTTGGTAATGCTGGAACATGTCAGCCTTCTCCTGTCTTGGGAAGCAAACTTGTTATTTCAAATACCCTCTCCCATCAATCCTTCTTGCAATTACTGAGAATTTGCTTTCCTGCCTTTTGTTTTCAAATTAGAGAAAATTCACCAAAACATTTTCTTGATAGCTCACCCCTTGAAACAGAGACAAGATAATTGAAAGATGAGGCTTGGGGGTGGAAAGGCACTCAATTGCAGCACTGACAGAATCCGTGAGACCCATCAGGATGTGGTTTTCTATCTTATTTAGGTGGCATTTTCACCAGTAGGAATCAGGCAATGTACTGGTATACAATCCAGCAGGAATTCTTATTATGCCCTGAAGGTTGACTGCATTTGTATAATCATTTTATTTTAAGAGGTCATTGGTTAAGTGCTAAGAATAAGTCAGTCCTGGGCTCAGGATCCACAGTGGTCACTTACTAGCTGGACAGACTTGAAAATCTGTTAACTTCTTTGTGGATAATGATATCAGAATCTCTCCTGGGAGCTGTTGTGAGGGTTTTATTATAGGACGTACTATACGGAAATTGCCTGCAAGAGTGTCTGGCAGAGAATAAGTTTTCAATTCACTCATTTATTCAAGGATCCAACAGTGAATGAAGCAATCAGACTCCCTGTTCTCAGAGAGCCTACCATCTAGTTGGGGGAGCTGATGATAAATACGTCAGGTGCTTGTGCTGTGAAGAAACATAAAGCAGAGTCAGCTGTAGGCAGTGATAGGAGCTATTTTTGACAGAGTGCTCAGGAAGGCTTCCCCAGGGGCATTTGAGAAGGAACAGAGAACACGGGTTCCAGAGCAGGAATGTGCTTGGAACTCAGAGCAGCATTAGGCTAGCATGGGTGGAGTGAGGATGCAAAGACAAAAAGTCAGAGCGGGGCTGGGACCCAGGTGGTGTGTGGTGAGAGCTTAGAGCCATGGGAAGGACAGCTCAGTGAGTAGCAAAGGTGGATTGGGCAAGGCCATGATGGCCTCAGGCCATTCTCAGGTTTTCTCCTTCCTGGGTGCTTGCTCATTCTCCTTTCTTTGCTCACGGCTTGATCATGGGAGGATATCTGTGCCCAGTGGCAACCCTGAAATGCATTCCATTCTATGACCATTATTTGACCTCTTCTTGATTCCTGGAGAGCTTAAAGACTCCTAAGAACCAGAACTTTGGATATCCTTTTTAGAGACAGCATTTGAATGAACTCCATCACAGTACTCACTCATTCTGCTTTCCCTCTTCAGTCATATTGTTGATATTATTTTTATTAATATTAAGTGCTTCCTAACTGAATCTATTACTGAATTTATTCACTGCCCAGGAAGATTTTATACTTACGTATTTGAAAAACTCTCTGATTAGCCTTCCTCCAAATTAATTTGGATTTTTTGCTTCTCCAACAAATATGAAAGTCTCAATTACTTTTTGCAGGAACAAAAGCTAAAGTTATTGATTGTGTTTTCCCTTCAGGGCACAGAGCTAAATGCTTTATTTTCAAACTAGAGACATGTCACAAAGCAGAACATCTTCCTGAAAATGTAAGCCTGTCTAGGGAGATGTTTGATGATATGTAACAGACTAATGAAGCTACATGGGTCATCTTTCCTTCTCAGAGGATGAATCTTATATTAGATGATATTTAAATTTGGCTATATATATTCACACACATACACACACACATATGCACACACACATAAATATACTGCATGTGTACACACATATCTAAACTGGGGTAGGCATCTTCTAAGATGGCCTCCAATGGCCCTTTCTCCTGCATCAATCTCCTCCTTGTCAGTGTGGGCAGGAGCTAGTGACTTGGAAGATTTGCTCTGGGGGAAACCAACTGCCATGTTGTGAGGTGCACTTTGGGGAGGCCCATACAGCAGAGAATGGATTTCTCCAGACGCCAAAAGTGAGAAACTGAGGTCTGCTCGGCCACGTGAGCAAGTGTGGAAGCTGATCCTCCTGCAGTCCAGCCTGGAGATGACTAAAGCCTCCACTGACAGCCTGATTTCAGCCCAGTGAGAGACCCCGAGACCCCAGCTAAGCTGTGCCTGGATTCCAACCACAGATACGGTGACATAATAAATATCTGTTGTTTTAAGCCACTGAGTTTTACAACAGTTTGCTAGTAATAGAGAAGTAATGCACAGCCCATAGAGGACGTTTTTTCTTTCAGCATTTTCTAGATGTTCTCATTCAAAGAAACATTTTGAGAAGATAATATTAAAAGCATCAGGCTTACATTATCAGATGGATCCATAAATGGAATCTCAAAGACTGAAGATCTAGGTTCCCTTACCACCCAAACTGAAAAGCATGTAAATAGTCAGAGCATTCATGAACTGAAATAATAAAACATGTGCTTTAGAATTCTTTCCACTATTATTTACTGCACTGAAGTACATTGAAGCGTAATTAAAGGATACATTCAGTTCAGCACGTTTGCATTTGTACCACGTCAGCCACTGGGTTAGGTGCAAAGGATACAAAGATCAAGCATGATCCTGCCTGGCGGTAGTTTGCAGTTAGCTTAAGGTTGTTACTACCTGCTGCTCCTCCATCCCAGAGGCCTGGCAAAAGTCCTGCTTATAAGAACTTCCTTCAGTTTGGGTTGAAACTTTATATTCTCTGGTATTTGCATTTGCTCTTGTAAAAAGTCAGATAACTGGGGTGATAAATCATGAATTGGGTCTAGAATGTGGACCCGAAGCAAAATGACAACTGAGAAATCAACCCCTCCATTCACCTGAAAGATTCTACCGGGTGCAAAGGAATTATAAGTGTTGTTTGATATTCCGGAGCTAAGCACTTACACAGGACTATAAAGAATGGTTTACTCCATTGCAGGCATTTACTTGCCTACTTGCCTACTTGCCTAGCTGGAGGTAAAACAAAAATTATTCCCTGCAACACTGAAATGGAAACAAAGCAAATTGCTCTGTTTATGGAGGGAAGAGAGTCAAAGATAAACATATAAATAAGCCAAAACTAAGACGCACTGACATAATCAGGATGACTTTCTCAGATAAAGGGAACTGGATTTCTGCAAATTATATTTATTTAGCTAAATGTGAATGCGGGATTGCTTAAATGTACCTGAATATTCAGGAATTAAATGAAACTAGAATTAAACCAGACAGGCATGCTGGCCAAAATGAATTTAAAACTGGCTTTCAGAGTCATAAAAATTGCTTGGAAAACCAGTGATCTAATAAATATGGAAAACCAAAGCTCATAATAAATATTTATCTCTAGGGTTAGCTCCTGGTCTGATATACATAAGCAGATACTGTGTCTAGTCACAATACTGAAGATTTGTTCCTTAGGAGTCTTCCATTACTTCCAGAGTCTTCCATTACTCGCCCAGAGCACGTACGACTCTACATGTATGTCCCTCTTCCTCTCTAAACTATGAATCCCTTGAGTGCAGTCTAATTCATTTTTATATCCCCCAACCAGCCCCATTACTGGCACCTATTAGATGATTAAAAGTTGTTAATTGAACAAATAAATGACAAAGAGAAGGAGCTGAAGGAGAACTCATGTGAAGTCTCTATACCATAATCCTTATCGGAGGATGGCTTCATTGGACCTTCCCCCTACCTCCAGGAACCACCATCTAAAATGTGAACTAGAGCGGTATGCCGGTTTGAAACTGTTACGGACCCAGAAGAGCCATGATTTTTTAATCCAATCTGGGTGGAAACTGTTGATTGAGTGTTTCCATGGAGATGTAACTCATCCAACTGTGAGTGAGACCTTTAATTAAATTATTTCCATGGAGATACAGCCCCCCCCCCCCCTTTTCTGGTAGGTTTCATTTGATCACTGGAGTTCTTTCAAGAGAGTTCACACAGAGAGCAGAGAAGACAAAATGCCCCAAGAGAAGCTGAGAGAGACATTTTGGAGAGAAGCTAAGAGCTGACACAGACCCTTGAAGATGCTTGGAGATGCAGACATAAAGACATTTGGAGATGCTAAGCTAAGAGATGAAGCCCAGAGTTTGCCCCAGAGAATTTAAGAAAGGACTCCCAGATGCTTACAGAGAAGCAGAGACCTGAGAGAAGCTAAGAGAGACAGAAGCTCAGAGACATTTTGGAGAAAGCCATTTTGAAACCAGAACCTAGGGGCAAAGGACCAGCAGACGCCAGCCACGTGCCTTCCCAGCTGACAGAGGTGTTCTGGACACCATTGGCTGTTCTTCAGTGAAGGTTTCCTCCTGTTGATGCCTTAGTTTGGGCATTTTTATGAACTTAGAACTGTAAATTTGTAACCTTATAAATCTTTATAAAAGCCAATCTATTCTGGTATTTTGCATGACAGCTCTAGCAAACTAGAACAAGCAGGTTCCTCCTTGAATGGGTATTATACTCTAAAGCTGCTACAATCACCTTAAATCTTGGACTGCAGTTTCTACACTCTCTCCTTTGTCCACTTTTCTTCCCTATCCCCTCCTGTGCTGGGGAGCTTATTCCCAACACATCATTACCACAGCAGGCGAACAGATAGAGCAGAGGATAAGGGACTTCCCATCTCTTCTATTCACTGAGGAGTCAGCTGTTACTTTCAGTCATTTTTTGTCATTTATCATGACTTGTAAAAAAAGTTTATGGGAGTCCAATAAACTCAGCAGGAAATAAACATAGACCTAACTTATGCTATTAAACTTGTTTGTTCGTTAAGTCTTCATTGTTAGAGAACTTATGTAGGCAAAATGAGCAAGATGTCCTGACTGAGAAGTTTTAATATAGGGTCATTTTAAAAAGATGCCCTATAAATATGGAGTTATTGACAGATGGACACTTCCCCAACTTTGGCTCAAATCACAGTGCCTTGGCCGTGTTTAGAGCTATCATATTATCATTTCACTAAAAGTCTTAAAGGATAATCACTGATTCTCACTTGGCCTCTGAAGGAGGAAGCTACCACTTTACAAAATGGGAAACTGAATTGCCATAAGTGTTTCCTTAATCTTGTAGAGAGAAGGCAAATAAATGACTCCTTCATGGCCTATATTGTTAATCTATCATGGTGCTCATTTTTGTTAGGACTGGGCATGACCCAGAATCCTTTCCAATACAGCAAAGTATGCCTACAACAAATTGATGGCATGGGAGAAGACATGCACTTTCCACCCCTAAGGATGCAGAGGACAGAAGCTAGTTGTGTTTATGACTAGATTGTCCTATAGGTATTTTATTAACTGGGAAACATGGAGATTTTTCAGAAGACCACCCTGAATAAGGTTGCCAGTTGGCCAAGGTCATGTTGCAAGTGAAAGGCAGAGTATAATTTGAATATGGAATGTCTAACATGAAACATTTTTCTTCTCACCTCAATATTTTGTTCCATATTCTTAGGAGATATCATCTGGGAGAGACAAGTAGAGCTAAATCCTTAATATTTTCCTGATTATTTGCCCTCCTCTAACTCCTGTACCCAATTACTTTTTAGGGAAATTCCTTGCTATGTAGAGCTTGAAGTTCATAGTCTTACATAAACTATTTCCCACTGTTAGCACGTGCCCTCTCTATTTTCTCAACTATGAATTTCTATGGTTTTCATCTGGAACCCTTTTAAATAAGTTCTAGGCTCTTGACTTAGAGATTTTAAAAAATATAAAAGACTAATGTTCACTTAATAAGCATCAAAAATGTGAACCTACAGATAATTATGGAAATAGTTGAAAAGGTAGTCAAAGCTTGTGGTAGATTTAATCATGCTCCCCACAAAGCATGTTTAAGTCCTAATCCCTTGTCTTGTGGGTGCCAACTCTTTGAAAATAGGACCTTTGTAGATCCTATCTGGACAAGGCCCTACTGAATCAGTGAGCCTAATCCAATATGGCTGAAGTCCTTTTAAGCAGAGGGAATTCAGATGCAGGTAGTCAGTAGAAAATCAAAGGAGAAGCCAGAAATGAAAGCCAGAGGAGGAGACAGATACCACCATGTAACAGAGGAAGAGATTAATTTACAAGCCAAGGATTGCTGGCAAGCCATCCCCAGAACACTACAGACTCTGGGAGAAAGCATGACCTGGCAATACCTTGATTTTGGACTTGTAGCCTCCAAAACTGTGAAACAATAAATGCCTGTTGTTTAAGCCAACCAGTTTGTGGTATTTGCCCTAGCATTCCTGGCAAATAAGAAGAGAAAGCCTTACCAGTTTTATAGAAGAGAGCTTACCAAACACATATTTTTAAAGCTATTTCAGAGCAAAGGAAACATGGAACACTTCCCACCTCATTCTATGTGGCTAGAAAACTCCCGATACCAGATTAGAGAAGATCACCAAACCAAAAACAAATAAGCGAACAAGCAAGCAAAAACAATGTAATTAAAGCAAATAAAAGAGCTCCTATATCCTTCATCTGGCTGCTTCCCTGAGCTCTTGGCTTAGTGCGTCAGAGCTTACAGAGCCATAGATCTCATCAGGGAAATGAGCCAGCTTTGGGGTTTGGAGTTTCATTTGGTAGGGCAATGGCAATGAAAGAGAAGGGAGATTGAGCTCAGCTGGCATCTCTGACCATCATAGAAGACATGTTCTTTTTTTAATGGGGAGAACCAACTCTTTCAGGACAGTAATTCAATTGCTGATAGACAGGGCCCTCACCCCCAACAGGAGTCAAATGAGTGCTTTATCTGCACCAAGAAGTGCCTTTGGTTATATAAAGACATCTTCAGGCTAAGGCGGGTGTTGTTACCTTAGCAAGCTGACAACCAGAAAGTCATATTAGAGCTGTGGATTAGCAAGAATATTGAACCAGGAGCAGACAAAACTGCATCCCTTACTAGCTCTGAGAGTTTTAGCAAGTCGTGTAACATCGGGGGTCCCCAGTCACTTTATCTGTAAACAGATGAGATTACCTAAGGCTTACCTCATGGGCATTGAGAATCAAATAGGATAACAGGAAAGTACTTTGGAATTTGTAATATGGTATTAAAGTACACAGTTTGGGAAGGGGAACCTTCAAAAGATAGTGATTAAACATATTCTAATTCCATTATTTACTAAAATACTCAACTAGCTTGCAACCTTGAACATGTTACTTTTTCTTTGTGTCTCAGTTTCCTCATCTGCCAAAAGGGGATAATAATCTTTCCCACCTAATAGGCCTGCCGTTAGGGTTAAAAATAGTGATTTTAAAATGTGTGGAAGTATAAATGTTTATTAAGTAAAATAAAAAATTAAATTAATGAGATGTCTCAAAAGTTGCTTCTCACAAAATTATGGCTTATTGGGTGATAAATAAGACAGCAATGAAACAAGATTGTATGCAATTCATAGCTTATCATTTTTGATGATTATGAGCCATGTTACTGCTGGCATTTTAATTTTCCCTATACCAAAAAAATTTGTCTTGAACCACCATCTACACAGAAATGTGGCCATGGACTGCATACAACAGGTATAAAGTCTGAGTTATAAGACAGATTGCCAAAATTTTACCCTATCTTTTTCCTGAATTTTTACCTTGGTCAAACTTTCAGTGAGCTGGGTCATCGTCATTGGATTTGTATTCATCATACAGGGCAACAATGCTTTAGGACTCCGTGTATGGGCTCTAGTTGTTTGCACTTTGTTGTGGCATTTGTGGCATAACCATGTGGAAGAGATTCAAAGTGTAGAACCACTTCCATGTGAACCAAATATGCACCAGCACGTTGTATCTGAAGCCATCTCATTCACTGAACTACTGTCAAAGTGCCATTCTATTGGCTTCAACCACCCTTCTGCCTTCGTATTTTCCAAATGTTACTTTCTCACCCAAGCCTATTTTTACCTCCAGAAGAAATGCTTACATTTTTAAATTACAATTTTGTGATCGCACATTCTGGATGCTGCAGAAATGAAACGTGCAAAAGATATATAGTCACAGACAATTTGAAACATGCCTCAAAATGTTGCCAAACATGCTTATATGTAATTTAATTTTCACATTGCAAAATTAGCATCAACCCAGCCATCTCTTTACAGGAAAGAGTTTTTAAACATTACTATAATTTTAAATAGAGGGACTCCAATTGGAGACACAATTATTGGATCCATTTCTATAGTATTTTATTTAATACTATTCCGTCTTGACTAACTAGACTGGAGTGAGTTGTGGTGTACTTTAGGTCCATCAGCCAGCAGTGTCTACAAATGAGAGGCTTGACACTGGCAGGACCATCCCTAAGAGAGTGGGGTGGTGCCTGCTGAGTGAGTAGTAGGGAAGTGACCTCACTCCTTTGGCCACACTGCTTAGATCAGAGATTAACACTTGGCCCATCCTGAACCAGTTTCTCAGTTTGGGGAAATTGGAATTGAGACACAGTGACAGTCAGGAACCTGAACTCAGGGGACACACAGGACTGTTTGAGCAACCATTTTTACCCACATGTAGAGTAAAGCAGATAAAGCTGATCTGCAGAACAAGAGAGAAGCAGATATGCAAGGAGAGGGAGAGGGACCACTTGACAAAGATGGGGTGTGGTGGTGGAGATCAAGTTTACCCTGTCTTCAGGGCTCCTGGAGGCCTGATGATGCTTCCTATCCTTGAGTTCTGTGAAAGACCCTTGAGTCCTTCAATATAATCTCCTCCCTCTGCCTTAGGCTAGGTTGAGCAGGTTTTGTTATTTATAGCTAAATGATCCCTGACTATGAGAAGTGGGCAGGCGGAAAATAGGGGAAGAAGACAGAGCAAACCAAACCACCACCACCACTGTTCTTTATTGTGGTTTGAATTGCGTTGTTTGATTGGGTCCTGCTCCCATCAACCTGTCTTCTCAGGTAGGTTACCTGGTGGTTGGACAGGAATTGTCCTTTCTTTTTGGATTGTGGGCTCTGTGCTGAAGAAACCAGGTAAAAACATGTCTGTCATTCATGACTCAATTTGAGAAATATTTTGTGAGAAACTACCTCAAGTTGACTTACTCTGAGAGGCACTGCAGATGTCTAGATTAATAAAACCAAGTCCCTTCTCTCTAGGAGTTCAGGCTCAACAGGCTGAATATCTTCTTTAATCAGACCTGTGGATAAAGAGCAAATTTTATTTTAACTCTATTGATTTTTTAAATACCTTTTCTTCCCATTGGATGGCAAATATTCTAACGAGAAGCCTGAAGAAAGATTCAAATCCAGAAATTTGTTCATACAAAAAATTACTTCTGAAGGAATGAGTTTCACATATCTGTCATTTATATAGAATATTTTAGTACTTAAAAATCTAACCTAAAATTTGTGGAAAAAACCCCGTCAATTGATTCCGCATCAAAAACTCCTTTGCCTTGGCAGTGTTCAATCTCTTTCCTAATATACACATATTTACAAATATTTATTTTTCTAGTGTTGCTTTAGTGTTTCTATCAAGAGCCCCAGGATCTGACACAGGAGGTAAGGAAACTTTGTATATTGGCATCTTTTAACTCAGAAAGCGGTGGATTTTCTCAGACTTCAGGTGCTGAGGATCTGGGCAGAGGGAGGAGATTCACAACCTAATTTCCTAGTTGGATAGTACATTCTGGTAAAGCTGCTCCTTACCACTCAGAAGCCAACAAAGAAGAAAGCGAGGGAAGGAGAACAGAGGGGGGAAAAGAAGAAGAGGAAGGCAAAGCAGCGATAGAAGAAATTAAAACAAAATAAAGATTGCTTTCCTCCAGGCTCTGTGCTCTGCAACAGGAGACCCTGTGATGTCTCAAGCTCTGTCTCCCCCTGGTGACCACTCTTACCATCTCTGGTCTCCTGCAAAGGCTTCCTCCAAGAAGTTAAAACCTGCATTGATTAAAAGTGCTTACTCTTTCTCTCTGAAGACTCTTCTGTGAGCTTCATCTGGGGTGGCAGTATAACACCACTAATTAGGAGTGGGTGCCATAGAGCCAGACTGCCTGGTTTCGAATGCCAGCTCCACTGCCTCCTAAGGAAGAAACACTGTGCAGCTTACCCCAGGCTCTGTGCCTGTTTCCTACTCTGTAAAATGAGGACGGGAGCTGCATTTACCTCAGAGGTTGCTGTGAGGGGGTGAACAAGATCATCCACGTAGGCGTTTTGCACTGTGCCTGGACAGAGCGAGCATGCACTGTGGTCTGATTTGTGTCCTCACTGTGCCTTCCTTCAGAAGGCTCTGGAACTGGGTTCAGTGAAGATGCTCTTGTCATTAGAAATCAGGGCTTTTCTGACAGGTCACAGGCATCTGGAAAACAAGGCATTAACTAAGAAAGGATGGAGGGTGTGTGTCGTTAAGAGTCAGTTTCCATATAGGGATTTGCAACTTGTGCTTTCAAAGCAGATCCAAGAAGTTATAATGCATAAGAAAAACATAAAAAATTCCCCAATTCCTGGTCATGAGAAGAATTTTTAAAATTCTATCCCAATGAGATTTTGCAGAGAGACTCTTTGGGTCAAACCCGGGTCCCACCACCAAATAGCTGTTTAACTTTGGGCCAACTATTTGGCTTTTCAGAGCTTTTACTCTGCAAAATGGGAGTAAGAGTATTTCCCCACCCCTCACCTGGATTCTTAGGATTAAGTGAGACCGTCCATATAAAGCACCTGGCAAATGCTTGGTACAGAGAAAGCCTTCAATATATGTTACATATTAGCAAGTCCAGTGGAAATTGAGCTTCTCACTCTCAGAACAAGTCTGAGTCCAGTGTCAAGTCAGAGAGCTTACATAACTGTAGGGTACTTTCTGAAGCAGTGTGGTTAACAGGAAGGAAGCCCACTTACTTTAAAACAGTGGTTTTCAAAATTGGATGCATATTAGAGGGCTTTAAAAAGTCAACGCTGGGGCCCCTCCTTCAGAGGCTTTAATGTAATTGATCTGGAGAGTGGCCTGGCACTGGCATTTGTAAAAGCTCCCCAGATGATTATAATGTGCAGCCAAGGTTGGGACTCACTGCCTTAGAAGTACCTACTCGACGCTAGATTATTTTATTTTTTGCACCTTCATGCCAAAATCTACTAAGGTGCGAGCTAAAAAGTAATTTAAGAGCAGAGTATTTTTGAAATCAGAGAGGTGTGACCAGCTTTCAAGGAGCAGGAAAATGATGGGAAAGCCCATGTAATTCTCATCAAGTGTTTTGTAAATTGTGATGCCCTTTAGGGCCTTAAATCGGCCCCCATTCCCTTTGACATCTGCATCACTTAAAGCAGGAGGTGGAAGTCCTCTGCATCCCTGGGAGATCCAAAACATGGGGGCTGTTGTACACTTACACACATGAACCCTGGTCGATGGTCAGCTTCAAGGGGGTTTCAAAGGGAAGAGCATTTGTGAAAGCGTCTGAAGGAACTCTTGGGGAAGGGATGGGTGGGGTTGGGGTGGATGGGAAGACTCTCACTCCACATCTGTAGTGAGGGATTTTCTAGGGAGAAGCACCAGCATTCTATTCATCCAGGTGTAGAGGTTTTCTGGGAATAATTTAAGGGTTAGGCAGGGATTATTGGCCAGTGATCTGGGGTGAGCTTCCTGGGCCAGTGGGAATTTGTGGGAGAATACAGAAAGCCAGGGCTCCCTTTCCCATCAAGTTGGTGCAGGCACATGGAAAGAATTCACCCTGAGGGGACAGGGCATGTCTAGGGACTCTAGCAACTAGATAACAGGAAGCTTCCTAGGATAACCCTCCAATGCCACTCGTCTCCATTTCCAGCATGGCACCGTGTTTCGGAGCATGGGCTCTGGAGCCAGATTATCTGGGTTTGAATTCAGCTTTGCCACTTACTAGCTGTGTGAATTTCACATGTCATTTAACCTCTCAGTGCCTTGGTTTCCCCATCTTTAAAACGGTGATGACAATTGCACTCACCACACAGAGTTGTGAAAGTCTTAAATTAATCTATGTCAAGTGCTCAGAATACTGCTTGGATCATCCTGAGGCTCTTATTCTGTATTCACATTATTGTTATTTCTGATCCAGCTTTGAAGAAACATTTTTAGGTCTTAAAGAAAGAAGAGTCTTATTAAACCAAAAGTGACTACTGTGAAAGGGACTGTGCAGAGGAGAGTGCTCTTTGGCTTGGGAGAATTCTTGTATCAGTGGTATGAGGACCATTCTCTAGCAGTGGAAAGCTGGAAAGAGGTAATGGCAGAGATCCAACTAGGAAATGAAAGCTAATGTGAGTCTAAAGCCAACTGGTGTCCTCCAAGGTGACAGCCCAGGAGATGGCTCAGGAAAAAACACAGACAGGGCTGCAGTCCTTTTGCCTCAGAGGAGAACTTTATATGTGCCACAGGGAGAATGCCTGGGCCATCCTGAGTTCCAGAGATTGGAATTAATTTTTAGCAGTTTTGTTGTGGGGGTAACTAAAAGTGACCTTCTCCATTGTCAGGTCTTGTGACCTCTTTTTCCACTCAGGTGAATGTGAGTTACTGAATAGGTTGTCCCTGTAGCATGAGGCCTATGAAACCAGGAGGCAGAGTGATTATTCCAATTATACCATTTTGGGTGGAAGGTGCAAATCTGCTGAACAAAGGTATATGAACAAATTCTCAAGAGCTACTACAGCCATCTTGGGAGCTGTTGGGAATGTGATTATGATGAAGCCCCTAAAAAAAGACCCCAAACTCTCATCATTTCCTGGGACAAACCCAGAGGCTCTGGCTTGTTGTACACTGCTCTGGGATGGGTGAGGCTAGGGCCTGTGTTTTTTACCTGGCTCAGACAGAACAGTTAGATATTTGTTCACGAGTGTTAGAGTAACAAATTTTGGAATCCACTTAGGCAATGATTTTATCCAGGAAATGTCAGCGTTAATAAACCCATTCCCCTTCTCCCAAATATTTCCAGTCCAGAGAAGAGTCCAGAAGTGAGAAGAATCAGATTAAAAGTGTAGCATGATTTTTTTTTAATGCAAGTTCAGCATAAAAGACATCACCAGTTTTTCTAGAAAATGTTTTTCAAAAAGCTTCAAAGTTGTTTTTTTAAAAAATTAATTAACATTTTAGATTTAATATCCCACGAATTTCACATCTGCCACTGATTAGGAGATGTTTGCACAGTTCAAATTAGGGCATAATTAGAAGGCAGGGTGTATGCTAATAAGCAGCAAGGCTGATAAACCAGTTTTTGCAGCAACCAAAGAATCTTCTTCCTCATGGTTCTTTGAGCTAATTTCTGTACAAATCCTATATGAACTTAGGTACTGTTTTAGTTTCCTTGGATGCTGTTCCCGTTTGCTAATGTTGCTATCATGCAAAACACCAGAAATAGATTGGCTTTTATAAAGAGGGTTTATTTGGTTACAAAGTTACAGTCTTAAGGCCATAAAAGTATCCAGGCTATGGCGCCAGCAAGTATACGTTCACCGAAGCCAGTGGTGTCCGGAAAATGTCTGTTAGCTGAGAAGGCACATGGCTGATCCCAGGTTGCATCCCAGCTCCTCTCTCAGCTCCTGTGCATTCTTCAGAGTGTCCCTCTTGGCCGTAGCTGCATCTGGGCCTGGGTGACTCTTTTTTTTTTTTTTTATTCTGGATTCACTTTTTTTTAAAAAAATTCAGTTTTATTGAGATATATTCACATAACATACAATCATCCAAAGTGTACAATCATTTGTTCACAGAACCATCATATAGTTCTGTATTCATCTCCCCAACCTATTTTTTGAACATTTTCCTTGTACCAAAAAAAGTGAAAATAAGAATAAAAAATAAAAGCAAAGAAGAACACCCCCTCCCACCCTATTTTTCATTTAGCTTTTTGTCCCCATTTTTCTACTTATCCATCCATACACTGGATAAGGGAAGTGTGATCCACAAGGCTTTCACAGTCACACTGTCACCCCTTGTAAGCTACATTGCTATATAATCGTCTTCAAGAGTCAAGGCTACTGGGTTGCAGTTTGATAGTTTTAGGTATTTACTTCTAGCTATTCCAATGCATTAAAACCTAAAAGGAGGTATCTATATAGTGCATAAGAATGCCCCCCAGAGTAACATCTTAACTCCATTTGGAATCCCTCAGCCAGTGAAACTTTATTTTGTTTCATTTTGCAGCCCCCTTTTGGTCAAGAAGATGTTCTCAATCCCACGATGTCAGGTCCAGATTCATCCCTGGGAGTCATATCCTGTTTTTGCCAGGGAGATTTACAACCCTGGGAATCAGATCCCACATAGCGGGGAGGGCAGTGAGTTCACCTACTGAGTTGGCTTAGCTAGAGAGAGAGGATCACATCTGAGCAACAAAGAGGTACTTGGGGGAGACTCTCAGGCACAATTATAAGTAGGTTTAATCTCTCTTTTGCAGTGAGGAGCTTCACAAAGACAAGTCCTGTGATAGAGGGCTTGGCACATCAAACCACTAGTCCTCAATATTTGTGAGAACATCAGCAACAATCCAGGTGAGGAAGCCCAACACCTCTGCATTTCCCCCCAGCTCCTCACCCCTGCATAAATATTTTTATTCTTTGTCCAAATTCCTTTGGGATGTGTTGCTATTTCTGTGTGGCTCTTTTTAAAGTACTCCAGTGATCCAGTAAAGACCCACCCTGAATGGGTGGGGCAACACCTCCATGGAAATAATCCAATGAAAGGTCTCGCTCGCAGTTGATTCCATCACATCTCCATGGAAACACTGAACCAGTAGATTCCAACCTAATCAACACTAATACATCTGCCCCCAGAAGACTGCATAAAAAAATATGGATTTTCTGGGGAACATAATATGTACAAACCGGCATAGCTGCTCAAACAAATACCATGCAATGGTTTGGTTTAAACAATGGGAATTTATTAGCTCACAGTTTTGAGGCTAAGATAGAAGTCCAAATCAAGCCATCATCAAAGCAATGCTTTGTTCCTGAAGACTGTGGCATTCTAGGGCTGGCCACCAGTGATCCTTAGTCCCTAGCTTGTCACAAGGTAAGGCATGTGGCAGCATCTCCTGGTCTCTCACTTCTCTTCTGGTTTCAATTAATGTTCAGCTTCTTGCTTCCTGTGGCTTTCTCTCTCTGTGTCTGAATTTCATTCTCTTATAAAGGATTCCAGTAATAGGATTAAGACCCATCCTGTTTGAGGTGGACCACACCCTTATGGAAGTAACCTCATCAAAAGGTCCTACTTACAATGGGTTCATGCTCACAGGAATGGATTAGATATAAGAACATGTTTTTCTGGGGTACATTGCTCCAAACAACCACAGGTACTAATCCTCTTTGATAGTTTTGATAGTTCGGTGGGAGTTGTTTTTAACTACCCAATCTTCAGAGAGAAGATGCCTCCTCTGCCATCTTTCAGCCTTAAAATTCAATGGAGAATCTTGTGACCACCCAATGATATTCTCAGGTGAAATCAAGTGAGACCTGGTATCATTTCTATAGCCATCCAATGGTTGATAGTTACATTTTGGAATGCTTCTTGATATGCATCTTGAAGGGTCTCTTTCCTTTCTGGAGCCTCCAGCCTGGCAGGGGCTGAACAAGTAATCCCAGCTATCATGGAAAGCAAAGCCAGGACCACATTTACTATTATATGCCCTCAACTGTAGCTCCCACTCTCATTGCTCAGCCATTTTATATTTATGATCTTACTTAGGCACTGAAAATAATCTAGAACAAATGAGGAGTATGAGCTATTTGGCTAACACATGTTAGTCTGTCATAGAAGGTAACAAATGAAATGTAAGGCATTTTACCTGCCTACAAGAAAGTAACCATCTTTTTGAAGAAATAACACATACACTGAAAGCCAGTGCCAGACAGGATATGAGTGGTTGTCAAAATGAGTTATCTGTGAAGGTCTCTGAAGCCAGAGCTTTTGCTCCATCTTTAGAAGATAGCAGTGACATTGATGAGAACCTGTAACTCTTGAAGCAATGCAGACATTATACTGAGATCCCTGCTTTTATGTGGGTCTGATCCATTTGTAAAAGGAAATTGCCACTGCATAGCTAGTCAGAGGTCATAACTTGTTGTTCACAAGTAACACCAGATCTTGTTAATACAACAAATGCCATTGCCCCTTCTTAGAGATTCCCTGTCAACTGTCAATCAGACCACCATATGGCCATCGGCAACCTTCATAGGCACATCCTGGTTCTTTAAGTCTGTAACCTTTTCCTCCAGCTCTGTGGCTTTTGTCACACTCATGACCAGGTTCTTTGATCCAATACTAGTCAGGACATTCTCAGCAATTGCCCCAGGCTGCTTGTCCATATCGAGTTGTTTTGCACCAATATTGCATACACCTGGCCATTCTTTAGGGGGTTGCAAATGGATTGTGGAGACACTGGCAAACTAGAGGGCAAAGGATCCTTCTAAAAAAGCAGTTACCGCTTGGCTCCAGCCACATGGGAATGTGGACCCAGCATTGCCAGATCTTCTGATTTTCCGAGAGAACCTGGAACAGTGAACTCGTATGGGAAATTTGCCAATTTTGAAATGTCAACAACCAATTCAAAACTTTAAGAACCTGCAAGCCAAACAAAACAACATGAAACAAAAAACTCATACTATATTCATGCTACATGTGGCCTGGACTGAATCTGCCTTGGGCTGATGATTCCAGTCTCAACAGATATAAACAGAAAGGGCCAACAGAATTTAGAGATGGGTGATTTTGGCGTGAGCTGGAAGAATCATAGAGGACCGCAAGAGGAATGGTGATGTGTGAGTTGTACCACAAAAACAGATGGCCTTACAGGAATCAAAACCCATGGTGCCAACAACAGTGAGGTGGCTATGTGTGTCTGTGAGTGTATGTGTCTGTGTGTCTCTGTGTGGAAGAGGGAAGGAGGGCAAGGGGAAAGACTGTGGCAATTTTGTTGCTCTGTATTAAAGATATGATCTCCAGGGCCCTGATTATTTACTTATTCCTTTTTCCCACCTAAAAATTGGGGATTTATTTTCTAATGATGAAAATAAAGATATTCTGTTAATATAGTACCATGTAATATTATGGGCCCATAGATAGCCATTCCTGGCTACTCATGCATGCTACTTTATGATGTAATGTATTGGAATGGAGGCAAATCATCCCTTATTCAAAACACCATTTTTAAAAATCAGGAATTCTAACACATATTAATTTGTGAATCTATTAGATTGACATTCTGCTGAAAGAACATTTATTCTCTGAAGACGTATTTGCAGCTGAACATTGCCTTTAGGAACTGGAAATGCCTCATTTTTACCATGAACTTGAATAGGAATTAAGATTACCTTGACATTACAAAAATAGTTATGAAATGCTCCCTTTTGTACAACAGCATGGTGATGCTTTGATAATAATATGTATCTTTTTTTCATATAACATTGTTAAGAGAAAAAGTTATTTAAAAAATTTTAATGGTTACTGTTACCTATTAGAGAAAAGTGATTTATTTTCCATGGTACAGCTTTTACACTATATTTGCCATTTTAAAAAATTAGGTTAATTTATATATAAGTAAAATCCTCCCTGTTTAGTATGCAGTTTTGTGAGTTTTGGCAAACATTTACAATTGTGTAATCTCTGGTGCCCTGTTTTGACATTGGAGGTCAAATACAAGGAGAGTCTCAAATTTGGATTCATTAGTTGCTTTAATTTTTTCTTTAGTTTTCGCCCACTCAACTGCTGTTTCAGTTCCTTTTATGTACCAAGGATTGGGAACATGAAGGAACAAAGACATGGCCCCTGCTTTCAGAGAACTTTCTGCTTTGCAGAGAAGCCAGACACCTAAAAAGTTACAATAAATTAAGGTAATTGCTATAAAGGATATCTGTACAGACATCACTTGCATTCATTCATTCAACTGATGCAATCTGACCCAACCATCAGTACCAGGCCCACTCCTAAGTGTTGGGAGTGCAGCTGTGAATAAAAAAGGCCCTGAGCAAGCTCACAGTCCAGCAGGGGAGGAAATGGGAAAACAAGCAGGTATGGCAGGGAGATGTGAGCTCTGCTGCAGAGGACTCAGACCTACAGAGCTGTGTGGGAGGAGCCCCCAGTCCACACTTGGACGGGGTCTGGACAAGGCTGCCTCTGAAGCTGAGAGCAGAGGGTGGTCCTGCTGGGGAATGCTTGAAGACGATTGTTGAATTCCCGGTGGGATTCCTCCACCATGGCCCGATTCTGGAAGGGGTTGAGGAAAACTTCACCAAGGGGTAAAGAGATTGCTTAGTATACTGATTTATGGCTGGTTAATGATGGAGAAAATGTGTGAGAAAGAATTTACGCTAAACGACAATCCAAGAAGGCTTCTGTTTTTCATGCTCCAATTGGGCATAGAAAAATGGCTGTCTTGCAGACAGGGAGTCTATTCCTGCCACTGATCCATGTGGCTGCTGAGCCAGGAAAGCCATTTATTAGTAGGGGGAGGACGGAGGACAGCCTCGGGTGTCTGGTACCAGCCGCCCCGCCCAGCCCCAGCTGGCCCAGCTCCAGGGCTGACAGCCAGAGGCCAGGCCTGTGACGGAGCAGACGCTGGCCGGGCTCACTCCCAGCCAACCACGGGGTGCTGAGATAAGCTGGACTAATGCACCGCCTTGGTTGCTCCATCAATCTCAGCGCAGACAGGCGGTGGTCAGCAAGCGGCCAGAGCAAAAGGCTCCCTGGACTGGAACTCTTGATTTTGTCCAGCTCCATTGACCTGGTCTTCTGTATCCTCTGCTATGCTGGGTGGTGTTCATCGGCTGTTACAGGAGACAGTGCATTTAAATGATTGGAAATGTATCTCCATATTCAGTTCTCTGCTCTGTCCCTACTTTTCTAAGACAAATTAATGGAAATTTCCACCTCAAGCCAATGACTTGCGTCCAGTCCTTCTTTGTCCCCCAGCCACACCTTCACAGCTTCATCTATGTTACCCTGCATATCTAAATGCTGGGTGCTTTGCATAGCACAAAGTTAGTCCTAGAATCAGATTGACTGGGATTCTTAACCTTGGCACTAATGGCATTTGGGGATGGATAGTTCTGTGTTATGGGGGGCTGTCCTGTGCATTGTGTAGTGTTTAGTAGCATCCGTACCCACTACCCACTGGGTTCCAGTAGCAGCCCCTCTAGTTGTGACAATCAAAAATATCTACAGACATTGCTGAATGTCCTGTAGGGGACAAAATTGCCACTGATTGTAACCCTGGTTCTGCCACTTATTGGCTTTCTGTCCTTGTTTAAGTTACTTTGCCTCTGAGTTTCAATTTTCTTATCCATAAAATATTTTCCTTCTATAGTTGTTATAAGATTAGAAAAATGTAATGTTGGTTACTTCCTGGCATGTGGTATATCTTCAAAAGGCAGCTGTAATTACAATTTGGGTACTCTGAGACTATTTCTAGATGATGATTTTTTTTCTTTTTTTTTTTGGTAATTTTAGATTTCTGGTGACCACACAACCCATGAATTGTAGAATTGACAGAAATTTCTTTGGCTCTGTCCCTGCCACATGAGGAAGCTTGGCTTGGATTGCCTCACCTAAATACATAGTTTGGGGTCTCTCCCTGGGAAAGCTGCTTTTTCAGCATTCCTCCAGAGTGGGATCAGCAGCCCCACGAGCATAAAGAGACTTCTGCCTATTACTGTCGGCTCTGGGGTTTTGGAGTCCCCTTCACTTCCCATTAAGAGCATGTAGGTTACTGATGATTTCTGAAGCCAAGGTTTGAATTCCTCAGTCTTTGAGTTTCAGGACTTGAATAACTGATTTAGTGGTGGAGTTTTTAAATGGTTTGAAAAGAGGGAATCAGTTTTTTGGGGTAAGTTATAGTTCTGGGGAAATGACATTTTAAGGTTGCTGATCAAGGTTTAAGAAATGTACCCCCCTCTACTCCCGCCGTGCACACTTCTGTCTCTCATTTTGAAAATATGCACAATTTTATACAATTATGTCAAAAAGTGTTCTTCAGTAAATTAATGTTCTTTTCTTGGCTGATTTATAAGAATAGAGATGGGGAAGATAGAAAGAGGAGATATATTTTGTAGTTTATAAAAAGTATGAGGTAATTCAGTCCTTCTCCTCCCTGCCTTCCTTATCTCCCTCCCTCCCTCCCTCCCTGTCTCCTTCCTTCCCTCACCTAGAAATCCTTCTTTTTGTTCTAGGACCTCCATGCCTAATGATACATACAGAGCTAAGACATAATTATTGAACTGAAAAAGAATCACCAAATTAATTATTCAATTATGTAGGAGTGAGCTGTATGTCAAATGTTCATGCCCATTTTATTTTATTTTTGGAACTTCAAAATGAATGACATTAAAAAATTTTTTTAAAAGTTTATAAAAAAAACAAATAAAAAAACATTTCAAACAAAACCAAAACAAAGGAATAAGAAAAAACAAATAACCTAAAATAACTACATTGCTTCCAACACGTTCCTACCATACCCAAGAAAATTAAGAAATCATAACCGAACAAAGGAATAAGAAAAACAAATAACCTATAATAACTGCATTGCTTCCAATGTGTTCCTACCCTACCCCAAGAACTAAACAAACTATAATCAAACAAAGGAATAAGAAAAACAAATAACCTAAAACAACTACATTGCTTCCAACTTGTTAGTACCATACTCCCCCAACAACTAACAAACCATAGTCATTCCTGAGCATTCCCATAAACATTAAGTGCACCCTCCGTAACTTACCTGTTCTTCTTAAGTAATTGCTCCCCCTTCACTATTTGCTGTCTATCACTAGGTCCCCAACATTATACAATATAAACTATTTACTTTACATTTTTCATAGAGTTCACATTACTGGTAACATACAATATCTCTCTTTTTGTGCCTGGCTTATTTCACTCAGCATTATGTCTTCAAGTTTCATCCATGTTGTCATATGTTTCACAACCTCATTCCTTCTTACTGCCGTGTAGTATTCCATCATGTGTATATACCACATTTTATTTATCCACTCATCTGTTGAAGGACATTTGGGTTGTTTCCATCTCTTGGCAATTGTGAATAATGCTGCTATGAACATTGGTGTGCAAATATCTGTTCATGTCAATGCTTTCAGATCTTCCGGGTATATACCAAGAAGTGAAATTGCTGGATCGAAGGCTAACTCTGTATCTAGTTTTCTAAGGAACCGCCAGACTGTCTTCCAAAGTGGCTGTACCATTATACAGTCCCGCCAACAATGAATAAGAGTTCCAAATTTATCCACATCCTCTCCAGCACTTTTAGTTTCCTGTTTGTTTAATGGCAGCTAATCTAATTGGTGTGAAATGATACCTCATTGTAGTCTTAAATTGCATCTCCCTAATAGTTAGTGAAGATGAACACTTTTTCATGTGTAAAAAGCATTTGGCCATTTGTATTTCCTCTTCAGAGAACTGTCTTTTCATATCTTTTTCCCATTTTATAATTGGGTTGTTTGTACTATTGTTGTTGAGTTGTAGGATTTCTTTACATATGTACGTTTTCAGTCTTTTGTCAGATACATGGTTTCCAGATATTTTTTTCCCACTGAGTTGGCTGCCTCTTCACCTTTTTGACAAATTCCTTCAAAGTACAGAAGCTTTTAAGTTTGAGCAGTTCCCATTTATCTATTTTTTCTTTTGTTGCTTGTGCTTTGGGTCTAAGGTCTAAGAAGTGACCTCCTAATAAAAGGTCTTGAAGATGTTTCCCTATATTATCTTCTAGGAGTTTTATGGTATTGTCTCTTATATTGAGGTCTTTAATCCATTTTGAGTTATTGTTTGTGTAGGGTGTGAGGTAGGGGTCCTCTTTCATTCTTTTGGATATGGATATCCAGCTCTCCTAGCCCCATTTGTTGAATAGACTGTTAAGTCCCAGTTCAGTGGTTTTGGGGATATTATCAAAGATTAGTCAACCATAGATCTGTGGGTCTATCTCCAAATCCTCACTTCAATTCCATTGATCAATATGTCTATCTTTGTGACAGTACCATGCTGTTTTGACTACTGTGGCTTTATAATAAGTTTCAGAGTCAGGGAGTTTAAGTCCTCCCACTTCATTTTTCTTTTTTAGAATGTTTTTAGTAATTTGAGGTGTCTTTCATTCCAAATAAATTTGATAATTAGCTTTTCCAAGTTTGCAAAGTAGGTTGTTGGAATCTTGATTGGAATTGCTTTGACTCTGTAGATGAGTTTGGGTAGAATTGGTACCTTAATGACATTTAGCTTTCTTACCCATGAACATGAAATATTTTTCCATCTTTTTAGGTCCTCTTCTATTTCTTTTAGTAAAGTTATGTACTTTTCTATATATAGGTGTTTTACATTCTTGGTTAAGTTCATTCCTAGATACTTGATTTTTTTAGTTGCTATTGAGAATGGAAACTTTTTCTTGAGTGTCTCTTCAGTTAGGTCATTTCTGGTGTATAGGAACATTACCAGCTTATGTGCACTAATCTTGTATCCCACTACTTTGCTAAATTTGCTTATTAGCTCAAGTAACTGTGTCATCGATTTCTCAGGGTTTTCCAGATATAAGATCACATCATCTGCAAATAATGACAGTTTTACTTCTTTTCAAATTTGGATGCCTTTTATTTCTTTGTCTTTCCAGATTGCTCTGGCTAGCACTTCTAGCACAATGTTGACTAATAGTGGTGACAGCGGGCATCTTTGTCTCATTCTTGATAATACAGGGAAGACTTTTAGTCTCTCACCATTGAGTACTGTTCTAGTTTGCTAATGCTGCTGAAATGCAAAACACCAGAAATAGATTGGCTTTTATAGAAAGGCGTTTATTTGGTTACACAGTTCCAGTCTTAAAGTGTCCAATGTAATACATCAACAATCAGGTACCTTCACTGGAGGATGGCCAATGGCCTCCGGAAAACCTCTGTTAGCTGGAAAGGCACGTGGCTCGCGTGTGCTCCAAGTTCTGGTTTCAAAATGGCTTTCTCCCAGGACGTTCCTCTCTAGGTGGCAGCTCCTCTTCAAAATGTCACTCTCAGTTGCTCTTGGGGCATTTGTTCTCTCTTAGCTTCTCTGGAGAAAGAGTCTGCTTTCAATGGCCATCTTCAAACTGTCTCTCATCTGCAGTTACTCTCTCAGCTTCTGTGCATTCTTCAAAGTGTCCCTCTTGGCTGTAGCAAGCTCACTCCTTCTGTCTGAGCTTATATAATGCTCTAGTAAACTAATCAAGGCCCACACTGAATGGGTGGGACCACACCTCCATGGAAATTATCCAATCAGACTTATCACCCACAGTTGGGTGGAGTGCATCTCCATGGAAACAACCTAATCCAAACATTCCAACTTAATCCAAACTGGTACAAATACTATGCTGGCTGTGGGTTTTTCATATAAGTCCTTCATCATATTGAGGAAGTTTCCTTCAATTCCTACCTTTTGAAGTGTTTTTATCAGAAAAGGATGCTGATTTTGTTGAACGCCTTTTCAGCATCTATTGAGATGTCATTTGATTTTTCCCTTTTGATGCGTTAATGTGTTGTATTACATTGATTGATTTTCTTATGTTGAACCATCCTTGTATGCCTGGAATGAACCTCATTTGGTCATGGTGCATGATTTTTTTAATGTGTCTTTGGATTCAATTTGCAAGTATTTTTTTGAGAATTTTTGCATCTATATTCATGAGGGAGATTGGCCTGTAGTTTTCCTTTATTGTAGCATCTTTACTTGGTTTTGGTATTAGAGTGATGGTATCTTCATAAAATGAGTTAGGTAGTGTTCTGTTGCTTTGGTTTGCTAATGCTGCCAGAATGCAAAACACCAGAAATGGATTGGCTTTTATAAAAGGGGATTTATTTGGTTACACAGTTACAGTCTTAAGGCTGTAAAGTGTCCAAGGTAATGCATTGACAATTGGGTACCTTCACAGGAGGATAGCCAATAGCATCCGGAAAACCTCTGTTAGCTGGGAAGGCACGTGGCTGGCATCTGCTTACTCACAGTTGCGTTTCAAGATGGTGTTCTCCAAAATGTCTGCATCAGCTTCCAATGACCATCTTCAAAATATCTTTCTCAGTTACAGCTACTCTGAGCTCCTTCTGTCTAAACAAGGCCCACGCTGAATGGGTGGGGCCATGCATCCATGGAAATTATCCAACCACAGTTGGGTGGGTCACATCTTCATGGACACTAGACCAATAGGTTCCAACCCAATCCACACTAATATGTCTGCCCTCACAAGAATGCATTAAAGAATATGTTTTCTTCTGGGGGACATAATATGTACAAACTGGCACATCTATTTTCTTCAATGTTTTGGAAGAGTTTAAGTAAGATTGATGTCAGTTCTTTTTGGAAAGTTTGGTAGAACTCCCCTGTGAAGCCATCTTGCCCTGGGCTTTTCTTTGTAGGAAGCTTTTTGATGACTGATTGCATCTCTTTGTTTGTGATTTGTTTGTTGAGGTCTTCTATTTCTTCTCTGGTCAGTCTGGGTTGTTCATGTGTTTCCAGGAAATCATCCATTTCCTCTATATTATCTAGTTTGTTGGCATACGGTTGTTCATCGTATCCTCTTACAATTTTTAAAATTTATTCAGGATCTGTAGTAATGTCACCTCTCATTTATTATTTTGTTTATTTGGGCCTTTTCTCTTTTTGATTTTGTCACTCTAGCTAGGGGCTTGTCAATCTTGTTATCTTCTCAAAGAACTAACTTTTGGTTTTATTTATTCTTTTTTTTTTTTTTTTTTTTTGGTTCTCTATGTCATTTATGTCTGCTTTAATCCTTGTTATTTTTCTTCTGCTTGGTTTGGGATTATTTTGCTGTTCATTTTCTATCTTCTTCAGTTGTTCCATTAGTTCTTTGATTTTAGCTCTTTCTTCCTTTTTAATGTATGCATTTAGGGCTATAAATTTCCCCCTCAATACTGCTTTCACTGCATCCCATAAGTTTTTATACATTGTGCTCTTGTTTTCATTTGTCTCTAGATATTTAGCAATTTCTCTAGCTATTTCTTCTTTAACTCACTGATTGTTTAGGAGTGTGTTCTTTAACCTCCAGATATTTGTGAATAATCTAAATCTCTGATGGTTATTGACTTCTAATTGTATTCCATCATGATCAGAGAATGGGCTTTGAATAATTTCAATCTTTTTAAATTTATTGAGCCTTGTTTTATGGCCCAGCATAAGATCTATTCTGGAGAAAGTTCTGTGAGCACTAAAGAAGAATGTGTATCCTGGTGATTTGGGATGTAATGCTCTATATATGTCTATTGAGTCAAATTCATTTATCACATTGTTTAGGTCTTCAGTTTTCTTATTGGTCCTCTGTCTGGTTGATCTATCTATAGGAGACAGTGACATATTGAAGTCTCTGTGGAAGTTACCATGGAAACATCTATTGTTTCCTTCAGTTTTGCCAATGTTTGTCTCATGTACTTGATTGAGTGTATAGACATTTATGATTGCTATTTCTTCTTGTTGAATTGTCCCTTTTATTAGTATATAGTGACCTTCTTTGTGTCTTATAACATCCTTGCATTTAAAGTCTATTTTGTCTGAGATTAATATTACTACTTTTGTTTTTGGCTGTAGCTTGCATGGAATAGTTTTTTCCATCCTTTCACTTTCAATTTCTTTTTGTCTCTGGGTCTAAGATGAGTCTCTTATAAGCAACATATTGATGGTTCATAATTTTTAATCCATTCTGCCAAACTTTATCTTTTAATTGGGGAGTTTAATCCATTCACATTCAATGTTATTACTGTGAAGGCAGTTCTTGAATCAGCCATCATATCTTTTGGTTTTTGTCAGATATGTTTTTTCCCTTTCTCTCTTTATTTCCTTTAATGTACCCTTACTAAAACTCTTCAATTCTGAGGTCTTCTCCAGATCCCTCTCTCCTTTCTTTTTTTCTCTGCTGGTAGGGTTCTCTTTAGTATTTCTTGTAGGGCAGGTCTCTTGTTAGCAAATTCTCTCAGCATATGTTTGTCTGTGAAGATTTTAAGCTCTCCGTCAAATTTGAAGGAGAGCTTTGCTGGATAAAGATTTCTTGCCTGGCAATTTTTCTCTTTCAGAACTTTAAATATGTTGTACCTTCTCACCTCCATGATGGCCATGAGTAGTCATTACTTAGTCTTATGTTGCTTCCCTTGTATGTGGTGAATTGCTTCTCTGTTGCTGATTTCAGACTTGCTCCTTCTCTCCAGCATTTGAGAATCTGATCAGAATATGTCTCAGAGTGGGTTTGTTTGGATTTATTCTGCTTGTAGTTTGTTGGTCATCTATGATTTGCACATTTATGTTGTTTAGAAGGGTTGGGAAGTTTTCCCTAACAATGTCTTTGAATACTCTTCCTAGACCTTTACCCTTCTCTTCCCTTCTGGAACACCAATTCTTATATTTGTGCATTCATGTTGTCCCTTATATCCCTGAGATCCATTTCAAATTTTCCAATTTTTTTCCTCCATTTGTTCTTCTGTGCTTTCACTCTCCAAAAGATTTTCTTCAAGTTCGCTTACTCATTCTTTGACTTAATCTAATCTTTCACTAAGTGTTTCCAGAATCTTTTTAATTTGCTCAACTGCTTCTTTTATTTCTATAAGCGCCTCTGTTTTTTATTTACGCTTGCAAATTCTTCTTTATGCTCCTCTAGGGTCTTCTTGATGTCCTTTATATCCTGAGCCATGATTTTGTTGTTTGTGATTACTTCTGTGGTTAATTGCTCCAAGTTTTGTGTCTCCTCTGGTCTTTTGATTTGGGCATTTGGTTTATCCATATCTTCTGGTTTTTTCATATGCTTTAAAATTTTCTGTTGTTTTTGGCCTCTTGGCATTTGCTTATCTTGATAGGGTTCTTTTAGGATATGCAGGCTTATTTGAACAATTATCTATAATTTGACAGAGCTACAGTTTGGTGGACTGTACTTTCCCTGACTACCAGCAGATAGTGTCCCTGAGCCACCTCTTACCCTCAAGCCAGTTCTCCCTGATCTCTATGCAGCGAGTGAGGGTCCAAACCTTGTGGAGGTCCAAATCGGTGCACCTATTTTCTGTGTACAGTTGGGACTGCCACCCCTAAGGGTGGGGAGTGTCCCCTGTCCAGTTAGGCAGGGAAGACAGCTTTAAGACCCAGAACTCCCAGCCGTTCCTGGGGCTGCAGCTGGAATACCCTGGGGGTGTTGCATGAGTCCAACCCTCTAGCTCAGATTCCCCACAGTCTCTCTCTGTCATGGGCCCACATGTTCCTGGGATTGGTGTAGGGCTCTTCACACTTCCGTATGGGTCCTGGCCTCTAAGCTGTGTACTCTACAGGCCTCTGCAGAGGAAGACTGCGCAATGTCACAGGTGAGCATAACCCTCAAGGGAAGCTCTCAGCTATGGTGCTGCAAAGGGGCATCCCAGCCTACTGAAAAGATGGCCATACAGGGTACCTATCACCTTTTTTTCTTCAAAAGGAGTAAAATCATGACCAAAACTTGCATACAATTAAAATGGACATGGGGAGATCCAAGATGGCAGATTAGGAGAGACAGAGCAAAATTCTCCTCTATATTCTATTAAATATGAATTCTTTTGAATAGCTAGAATTATATTCTGAGCACCTCAAAATATCAAGATAATAAAACGTAAGGAACAATTCTACTGTACCATTGCCTCTTAGTGTTTTAAATCATGTTTTTAGAACACAAGAACCTAAATTTTGCCTGTATAGCGAGTATTCCATGTCTCTGATGGAGACAACAAGGCGCAGCTGGGGAAG
Organism: Choloepus didactylus; assembly: GCF_015220235.1. Lineage (NCBI taxonomy): Eukaryota > Metazoa > Chordata > Mammalia > Pilosa > Megalonychidae > Choloepus > Choloepus didactylus. The sequence goes on along the minus strand of NC_051319.1, from coordinate 63,633,930 downwards.
GGGTATGGCTGCCTCCCTAAGGGCAACTGGAAAGAACCAGGGGCATGTCCTCAAAATCCACAATCTTCTTGATTTACTCACTCAAACTTCTCTCAATATGGGGCTGTAAGTTCTTTATGTCACTACCTGCTATGTAAGTAGCAATTCCTTAAATTGTTCCTAAGTTTGCCTCTTTAGGACTCTTGTATTCATACATGAATCCTGAAATATTCCTCTTCTCACGTAAAGAAAAACATCTCCAACTCCATGTCTTTCATTTACCCATTGGCCAATGCTGTTGGTTCTTGCCCAAATATGGAGTTGTGATTAAGTCTTCATTTCCATTTGCAGCAAGAGGAAGAACTTTCCTCTAGATTTCTGCACATTTGAGATAGTGAGACGACAGCAGGTCTAGACACAGAAATATTCACTTCTGCAAAGTGAATAACTTGAAAGACATTCAAACTGATTTTTTTAACATTTATTTAGTAGGGTTAAGGACAAATTGATTTCCTATTGATAAAAGTTGTACACTTCTTTCTTAATGTTCAAAATTAAGACATTGTTACATGTAAAATATGTAAAATTACTTTTTTCTTTAAAAACGATTTGCAATTATTTGGAATTGCTCTTTTCTGGGCTAATTTCTTGGGAAGCATATTAAAGTATCTAAACTTTAGATAATGAAATAATCACCTATTCTCTGTATACGGTACTCTGTCATGGATTTTTTTTTTTTTTTTTTTTGGCTTTGTTTTGTTTCAGAAAACTGTTAGCTGGCTATTTTCAAGACTGATGCAGATGAACTGGGCAACTTGAACATGTGCATTGCAAAAATACTCCATGGAAGCAAATAGCCTTTGGGAGGAGTGGTTTTTATAGTTCCACCCAAGAAGCTATCTATCTTGTTGAAAGCAGGCCCTGTTTTCAGTTTACCGGTGTCATATGTGTCCTGGGTAGAAACCTGAGTTAGTAGGTGCCCTACTTCTAAAGTATTCTGCCTGGTTGGCTGCCACTGAGCCCAGCTCTGGCTGCCTGACATGGGCACTGTCTCTGCAGGTCCTGGTGCCAGTTACCCTGCAGCTCTACTTGGGCCTTTCATTGAGGGATCGCTTTTGGAAACTGCTTGGGAGTGACTGACTTTCCAAAAGCTTCTTCTTCCTTTTAAAACTGGGGTATATTCTTTAATGGAATAATCTGCAAGAATGGAAATTAAAAAAATAACGTTACAAGCACTATTGGGGATGTATCTTAGAAATATGCTTTGCACCTAAAGTTGCCAGACATAAATCAATGCACACTGTATGATCCCATAATCCCATTTACATGATTTTCCAGAGCAGGCAGATGTAATTTTTGATGCTAGAAATCCAGATAGTGGCTAACTTTGAGTAGAGTATTGGTGATGAGGAGGAGGCAGGAGGGAAGCTTTTGTTTAAGTTGTTTTATTTTTGGTGGTTGTTCATATCCTGAAAGTTCTTTGAACTGTAGGCTTTGATTTGTGCATTTTTTTCTGAATGCATATTTTTATCTTTTTATTTTGAAATGATTTCAAACTTATAGGAAAGTTAAAAAAACAATACAGAGATCTCCAATATACCTCTTATTTACCAAACAGATTTGTCAACTTTTAACATTTTGCCATATTTCTTATATGATTCTCAATCTGCCTAATTATTTATTGATCTATGTCTATTTGCTAAACATTTGAGAATGGATTGTATACTTCATGATCTTTTCCCCCATTCTGGGAATTGCATCCTGTTGGATTAATTTTGGGGTTGATTTCCCTCCTTCTGGTCTATGATTTTTCATGGACAGAGCGGTTCATTTGATGCTTTGAATGTGATGGAGGGAGATAGACATTGAACTGGGTCCTAATGCCAACCTCCTGACTTTGGGGGAACTTTTCTTTAAGGAAGAATAGGGAAATGATTGACTGAGTTCATCTTCATCATGATCTTTTAACATTTTATACAGCCATGTATCTACCCTAAGAAAAGGGACATTCACTTATGTAACCCATTAAGTATGGTAATCAAGTTCAAGAAATTTAATGTTGCTATAAAGCTTACAGTCTATATTTCATTTTCTTTTACTAGAGAAGTTGTGAGTGTACAGAACAATCATGCATAAAATATATAGGATTCCCATACGCCACCCTATTATTAGCACTTTGCATTGGTGTGGTACATTTGTTACAATTGATGAAAGCACATTTTTATAATTGTACTAATAACTATAGTCCATGGTTTAATTTAGGGTTTACTGTTTGTGCTGTGCAGTTCCACTGATTTTTTAAAAAAAAATTTATTGTAGTACCATATATACAGCATAACATGTCCCCTTTTAACACATTCAGATACATATTTCAGTGCTGTTAATTACATTCATAAGATGTGCTACCATCATTACCATTCATTACCAAAATTTTGCATTGCCCCAAATAGAAATTGTACATTTTAAGCCTAAACACCCTAATCCCTACCCTACCCCATCCCCTGTAAAAATAAAATTGACTGCATGTTTACAAAGACAGATCTATTTAGAAAAAGGGTAAATATAGTTCCATCAGAACTGTACATCTTCCTTGGTTTTAAAAATTCCAGTTAAACCTCTCAATGCGTAATTTTCCTTTCAAATTTTATCAATCATCCCTATTCCTTTTGTAAATTACTGTTCTTTCTCTCAACCTGCTCTTACTTTGTGATCTACTTTAATTTATGATAATTGGGACTATGCAATATTATAAGGATGGACTGTGATTTCCAAAATTTAGATGCTTCTAAGATACCTTTAAAACCTTCTGTGGAGAAGAATTATGCCCTTGAACTTGGAAACTCACTTAACTTGTCCCTGCCATTACTTCAAGGCCTCACATACCTGCATGGTTTGGCCCTCAGGGAGCTCTGACCTCTCCTCTATCACTCTGCCTTGCTTACTGTACTTTTGTTACAGTGGGTTTCTCACTGTTCCTAAAATATGCCAAGCTTATCTCCATCTCAGGGCTTTTGCATTTGCTCTTCTCTTGGTCCAGATGCTGCTTCATAGATTTTCACCTGGTTAACTATTTCACTTAATGTAGATCTCTATTCAAGTATCTCCTCCTCAGAGAGGCTTTTTCTGAGCACCCCATCTTAACAAGCCCCACCAGCCCCACCATCATTCTCTATCTCCTTACTGCCCCCACCATGTGTATATATATGTGTATGTGTGTGTCTCTAATATGGTATATATTAAATATATACTATATATTTATTTATTTAAATTTTTTGTTTTCTCCACTAGACTATAGGTTCACCCAGGTAGGATTTTTATATTACTTATCTCTAGTACTGTATCTCTAAAGTCCCAAAAAGGTAAACTTAGGAACAATATAAGCAATTGCTACTTACATAAGAGATAGTGACTTAAAGAACTTATAACCCCATTTTGAGGGAAATTCATAGGCATCAGCTTGGAGTGGGTACATAAGGCAGACTGTGGTGTTTGAGGGAATGTCTCTGGCTCATTCTGGTTCCTGGACCTCAGTAGGGGCTTTACTATATCTATCTATCTGTAGATATGTAGATAGATGGATATAAACAAATACACACACATATTTGCATCAATGATTAAATGCCTCAAATTAAGAGTTGGGACTAGATTATTTCCAATTACTTCTCTAGTTCTAAAATTTTATGTCTATAAAATCCTGGAAGCTTCATCCATTTAGTAAAATAAGACAAGTATGCCTTTGGAATTTCTGTGAAATCCTAGTCTAGGGGAATTCTGTCAATACCATATTGACAAGAGGGAATGTTTAGGGAAGAAATGAGCATTTCCGCCTTTTTTTTTTTTTTTTTATCTTTTCCACTGGAGAGTCAAGATGACATAAAAGAAAATAAGAGTGTTTCAATAGTGGAAGATGGGCTGAATCATGGGAGACGTATCCTGTAGCTTTCCAAAGTGGCAAAGTGGTTTTGTTGGCAAAAATGCGGAAAAGTTTCACAGTTAACAGCTGTCACCAGGGCCCCAGGCAAAGCTGCTGAGAAGGCAAAGCTTTTCTTCTGGCTTCCAAGCTACCTCTTTCTGGATCCACTTTTCACCCCATTTATTCCATTCTAGCTATTAAATTTCCCCATGCTACTATTTGCTTTCTAAAACTCTTTCCTCTCCCTGACTACTGTACCACTCTGCACAGAGCTATACCTTGTTCTTTTCTCATTCAGCCAGAGTTCAAATCCCCTGAGTTCCCCACAACTGCTGTCTGGTAGTACAAGTGATCAAAACATTTACATTAAGGGTGAATGAGGCCTAAAGAATATTTGCATTCTGAAAAAGTGGTCCAGTATCTTACAGTCCTCTAGGGCCTGAAATACACAGAATTAAGATTTCAGTTACTCACATACACACACCCCAATCCAATCCCTGTAAAGTCAACTCTTCAAACAAGGGGTCAGCAGATAAAACCTTGCTTTGGAAGAAAACATAAGTGGGCACTCAAGGCCCTCTGCATGCTAAGAACCTAAATACTTCCTCATACTCATGGGTTTGGAGCTAAAATCTTTGATATTTTTCCAATCAGAGTAAACTAGCAAGTAATGATTTTTAGACAACGGACTTTCCTAATAATCATTATAATTTTTGTGGTCTCGAGGCAAAGACTACAGATAAACTTACTCTGTGATTTACCAAAATAGTTAAATAGTGAGACTCCTAGGGTCACTTTGAGAAGAGCTGAGACCCTCATTCTCACTTTGCCATTCAAAGGACTTTATCCTTAACCCTGAACCTCAAGAGGCAAGTTCCAACTCCCCTGACAAGTGGGGATGAAGAGTGGGAATGATTGCTGGACATATGTAATCTTTCCTGGAGATTCTTGGGATTACTGAGGGGAGAGGACCCTCGGTAATTGTCTGTTTTGACTGTTAATTGTCTCAGAGCCCTCATAAATTGGTGTGTTATAAGAGCGACATCATTTGACCCCAATTATTTAGGTTTGAAAAAGGCAGTTAGTAAAGAAGTTGGGCCAGTGTCCAATGGCAGCCTCAGACACAAAAGGGAAATGCATTATAGCACAGAGCTTTGAAGCAGCAACTCAAAATCTGGTGTGGCTGGGTTGTAAGCAATGGGTGTAGGACAGAGCAGTGTGCCCTTTGCTTTGCATTTATGGCAGCCCTAAGATCAAAATTTCTAGAGATGGGAACCAAGAATTTATTTGCTTTCTTCAATTCAGTTTTATTGGGATATATTCATATACCCTACAATCATCCACAGTGTACATTCATTTGTTCACAGTACATCATATAGTTGTGCATTCATCACCACAATCAATTTTTGAACATTTTCATTTTCCAAAAAAAAATAAATAAATAAAAATAAGAATAAAAATACAAGTAAACAACACCCAAAACATTCCATCCCCCCATCCCCCCTATTATTCATTTAGTTTTTTTTTTTCTTTTTTCTTTCTTGTTTTATTGCGATTGTTCACAAACCATACAATTATCCAAAGATCCAAAGTGTATAATCAATTGCTCATACAGCTGTGCATCCATCACCACTATTAACCTTTTCTTCTTTTCAATTTTTAGAACACTTTCATTACTCCAGAGAAGAAATAAAGACAAAAAAAGGAAACTCAAATCCTCCCATACCACTAACTGCCCCCCTCCATTATTGGTTCATAGTATTGGTATAGTACATTTGTTACTGTTGATGAAAGAATATTAGAATACTACTAATTGTGGTATATAGTTTGCAATAGGTATATATATATATTTTTCCTATATGACTCTCTATTGTTAACTTCTAGTTATAGTGTCATACATTTGTTCTAGTTCATGAGAGAGATTTCTAATATTTGTACAGTTAATCACAGACATTGTCCACCACAAGGTTCACTGTTTTATACATTCCCATCTTTTAACCTCCAGCTTTCCTTCTGGTGACATATGTGACTCCAAGCTTCCCCTTTCTACCACATTCACGCACCATTCAGTACTGTTAGTTATTTTCACAATGTGCTACCATCACCTCTGTCCACTTCCAAATGTTTAACTTCACCCTAGGTGGACATTCTGCTCATAATAAGCAACCGCTCCCTATTCTTTAGCCTCATTCTATATCCTGGTAACTTATATTTCATGTATTTGAGTTTACATATTATAATTAGTTCATATCAGTGAGACCATGCAATATTTGTCCTTATGTGTCTGTCTCGTTTCACTCAATATAGTGCCCTCAAGGTTTGTTCCTCAACCCATTTCTTTTAAGATGGTTTTGTTCGCACCCCATACATTCCGTCCTAAGTGAACAATCGATGGTTCCCTATATACATATTTATGTATTCACTACCATCACCACTATCTATATAAGGACATCTCCATTTCTTCCACGAAGAAGGAGGTAGAGTCAAAGAAGGTAGAGAGACAAAAGAAAAAAAAAAGAAAGAGAAAAAAAAAAGCCCATAACAGCTACGAAGCATAAAAAGGAAACATAGCATTAAACCAAAGTAGAATAAAGAGTCAGAAAACATCACCAATGCCAAGAGTCCCATACCCCTCCCCTATGTCCCCCCCATGTCCCCCCCCATATGCATTCAGCTTTGGTATATTGCCTTTGTTACATTAAAGGAAAGATAATACAATGTTTCTGTTAATTATACTTTCTAGTTTACATTGATTATATTTTCCCCCCAATCCCACCCTATTTTTAACACCTTGCAATATTGACATTCATTCGGTCTCCTTCATGTAAAAACATATTTGTACCTTTTGTCACAATTGTGGAGCACCGTAGGTTTCACCGTATGTTTTCACAGTCCCAGTCTTTATCTTTCGTCTTTCCTTCTGGTGTCCTACATGGTACTAACCGTCCTTTCACCCATACTCACGTCATCTTTGTTCAGTGTACTTACATTGCTGTGCTACTATCTCCCAAAATTGTTTTCCAAACCTCTCACTCCTGTCTTTTCCTTTCTGTCTTTAGTGCTTCCTTTAGTGTTTCCTGTAGAGCAGGTATCTTGTTCCCAAACTCTGTCGTCGTCTGTTTGTCAGAGAATATTTTAAGCTCTTCCTCATATTTGAAGGACAGTTTTGCTGGATATAGGATTCTTGGTTGGTGGTTTTTCTCTTTCAGTATCTTCAATATATCACCCCACTTCCTTCTTGCCTCCATGGTTTCTGCTGAGAAATCCACACATAGTCTTATCAAGCTTCCTTTGTATGTGATGTATCACTTTCCTCTTGCTGCTCTCAGGATTCTCTCTTTATCATTGATGTTTGATAATCTGATTATTAAGTGTCTTGGCATAGGCCTATTCAGATCTATTCTGTTTGGGGTATGCTTGCTTCTTGGATCTGTAATTTTATGTCTTTCATAAGAGATGGGAAATTTTCATTGATTATTTCCTCTATTATTGCTTCTGCCCCTTTTCCCTTCTCTTCCCCTTTTGGGACACAAATGACATGTATGTTCCTGCCTTTTGTGTTGTCATTCAATTCCCAGAGATATTGCTCATATTTTTCCATTCTTTTCTATATCTGTTCTTTTGTGTGTAGGCTTTCAGGTTTCTTGTTCTCCAGTTTCTGAGTGTTTTCTTCTGCCTCTTGAGATCTGCTGTTGTGTGTCTCCTTTGTGTCTTTCATCTCTTGTGTTGTGCTTTTCATTTCCATAGATTCTGCCAGTTGTTTTTTCGAACTTTTGATTTCTACCTTATGTACGCCTTTATGTTTTCTTTATAGCCTACATCTCTTTTGCCAAATCTTCCCTAAACTTTTTCAATTGATTTAGCATTAGTTGTTTCAATTCCTGTATCTCAGTTGAAGTGTAAGTTTGTTCCTTTGAGTGGGCCATAACTTTGGTTTTCTTAGTGTAGGTTTTAGTTTTCTGTTGTCTAGGCATCTGGTTTCATTGGTTACCCAAATCAGGTTTTCCCAGACCAGAATGGGCTCAGATCTCAGAAGGGGGAAATATTCAGTATCAGGTCTTCCTGAGGGTGTGTCTTAGAAGATTGATACACCCTTTGAGGCCTCAAGCCACTGTGCTTTTCTGCCCAGCAAGTGTTGCCTATCAGCCTGTCACTCCAGACTGGTGTAAGGAGGTGTGGCCCGTGGCTGTTTTCCCCCAGGCTCTGGGGTCTGTTTCTAAATGGAAGACAGGTAGTAGAGCTTGGCACCACCTTTCTCCTCTCAGGGAAGATACAACCCCTGGGGAGATATCATTTGTATTAAAATAGTCTCTGTGACTCTGCTGTCTCCACCGTTGTCTGGGTCAGAGTGTTGGGAACTGAAAATGGCTGAGGTTTTCTCCACTGAGCCAAAAAAGGGACAGAAAGCATCCCTCCAGGGCCAGACCATGGCCACCCTCAGTTTCAGCATCGGCCAGAGATAGCACCTGATCCTCTGGCCTCTCCCTCCTTCCCAGATAGGTCCTCTAGGTCCTCTGGCTCTCCAAGTTCAGTCATCACCAAAAGCCTCTGTCTGCTTGTTGGGGATTTGTAGCTTGTATTGATCAGCCAACATTTGTTAATGAAAACCCCAGCTGGAGCTGGGCTGAGGTATAGTCACTTGTTCAGAGAGTTCTGTTCTCTAGTACAGTGAGGCTTTGCAGTTTGAGCTGCCATGGTGGGGGGTGGGTAGGGTGGCTTTCGGCTTGGGTCTGCAGTTTTTACTTACAGATTTTATGATGTGATCTCAGGCTTTCCTCCCAATCCAGGTTGGTGTATCATGGGTGGTCAGACACGTTTGTCCCCCAGCAGTTATTCCACATTATTTACTAGTTGTTCTTGGTTGTTTATTAGTTGCTCCAGGGGGACTAACTAGCTTCCACTCCTCTTATACCACCATCTTCTTCCCCCAGAATGTCTCTTCATTCATTCATTTAGTTTTTGTTCCCATTTTTTGACTCATCTGTTCATACACTGGATAAAGGGAGGGTAAGCCACAAGGTTTTCACAATCACACAGTCACACCATGTAAGCTACATAGTTATACAATCATCTTCAAGAATCTAGGCTACTGGGTTGCAGCACAAAAGTTCCAGGTATTTCCTTGTAGCTATTTCAATACACTAAAACCTAAAAAGGGATATTTATATATTGCATAAGAATAACCTCCAGAATGACCTCTCAACTCCATTTGAAATCACTCAGCCATTGAAACTTTATTTTGTTTCATTTCTCTTCCCCCTTTTGGTCAAGAAGACTTTCTCAATCCCATGATGCTGGGTCCAAGCTTACCCCTGGGAGTCATGTCCCACATTGCCATGGAGAGTTATACCCCTGGGAGTCATGTCCCATATAGGGGGAGGGGCAGTTAGTCTACCTACCAAGTGGGCTTAGAGAGGGGGAGGCCACATTTGAACAACAAAAGAGGTTCTCTGAGGGAGACCCTTAAGCACAATTATAAGCAGGCTTAGCCTCTCCTTTGCAATAACAAGCTTCATAAGGGCAAGCCCCAAGACTAAGGGCTCAGGCTTCTAAATTGGTAGTATCCAATGGTTGTGAGAATATCATTAATTCCCCAGGTGGGGAAGTTTAATATTTCCACCTTTTTCCCCAGTCTCTCATGGGGGGTTGGCAAATACATTTTTATTCTCTGTTCAAATTACTTAGTGGTGTATTAGGGTTTCATACTAACCTGTAAAAACCAACCAGATCTCACTCCCTATTCAAAGTTCCATGTAATTATGGTGTTTGAATAAACTGACCGTACAAGTTAAATGATTTAGTGTGCTACAGAAAATACAGATTTTGCATGAAATAAACATCTCTTCCTTTGGTTTCACACAGAAGTTGAAGTTTAAAGCACAGTCAATATTGTCCTTTACCCTTTAGTCTGATTTGCCTCAATCCTAACCAGATCTGCTTCATTCAAATCTCTAATTGAAGTATAAACTCTTTTTCACCTTTTCAAACAGTTGCTATATGAGGTAATACAGACATTCATAGCTGCCAAGCTCTAGCTCTGAGTTTCAGGTGTCACACAGATACCCAATGATTCAGGGACTGACCAGGTTATCCACAAAGAGCTCAGCATCTCAGAATTTAGAGACAACCATAACAACCCAGGAATAGACATGATCACTGTAAGAGTTTACAGTCTAGGGACCTTTACAATAAATCTTCCCCTAATAACCTGTGTTCTAAGATTCAAATCTCAGAGTTTGTACATTATAGTTAGTCCATATTAGTGAGACATTATAATGTTTGTCTTTTCAATTCTGGCTTATTTCACTCAAAATGTTGTCCTTAAGATCCGTTCACTTAGTTGCATGCCTCACAATGTCATTCCTTCTTGCAGCTGCTCAGTATTTTATTGTATGCATAAACCACAGCTCACCATTCTGTTCACCAGTCAATGTACCCCAGGCCACCTCCATCCACTGCAAATTGTGAATACTGCCACCATAAACATCAGTGTGCAAATGTCCATTCATATACCTGCTCTTAGTTCTTCCAAGTATATATGCAATAATGAGGTTGTAGGACTTTATGGCAACCACATACTTAGCTTCTTGTGGAACCACCACACTGCCCTCCAGATGGGGTACACCATTCTACTTCCCCACCAGCAGTGAATAGGTACATCCCTCTATCCATATTTTCTCCAGCACTTGTATCCCTCTGTTTATTTTTTTCCTCTGCAATTTTATGGAGATATATTCACAGACCATACAGTCATCCATGGTGTACAATCAATTGTTCAGAGTATCACCATATAGTTGTGCATTCATCAGCAAAATCAACCTTTGAACACATTAATTACTCCAAAAAAGAATTAAAATAAGACTAATGAAAAGATAAAAGAAAAAATAAAACTAAAATAAAGTAAAATACAATAAAAAGATCAGATACTACCACCACCAAGAATCCATTACCCCTCCCTTGTATCCCCTCTTATATTGCCTTTGTTACAATTAATGGAAGCATATTACAATGTTACCATAGACTACAGTAACAAACTATAGATTCTAGTTTGCATTGATCATATTTTTTCCCCAATATCATCCCATTTACAATACTTTACAAAGCTGACATTCATTTATTCTCCCACACATTTTTCTATTTGTACATTTAATTACCATCATTGACAACTCTAGGTTTCACTAAGTTATACAGTCCCAGTCTTTATCTTCCATCTTTCCTCCTGGTGCCATACATGCCTCTAACTTTCCTCTTTCAACTTTACTCATAGTCATTTTTGTTCAATGTACTTACAACATTGTGCTACCATGATACTGTATTGTGCTATCCATTTCTGGATCTATACAATCAATGCCATTGAACATTCTATACTCCTTCAGCATCAAATGCCCAGTCTCTACCCTCTTTCTATCTAACTCTCAAAGTTTGCTCATTAATGTTAGTTCATATTAGTAAAAATGTAGAGTATTTGTCCTTTTGTTTCTGGCTAATTTTGCTCAGCATAATATCCTCAAGGTTCACCCACATTGTTATATGCTCCATGACTTTATTCTGACTTACAGCTGTGTAATATTCTATCATCGGTATATACCACAGTTTGTTTATCAACTCATCCATTGATGGACATTTTTTCTGTTTCTATCTCTCGGCAATCATGAATAATCTACTATAAACACTTGGTTTACAAATGTCTGTTTGTGTCTTAGCTTTTAGTTCCTGAGTATATACCTAGTAATGGAATTTCTGGATCATATGGCAATTCTATACTTATCTTCCTGAGGAACCACCACATTGCCTTCTGAAGTGGCTGCACCATTTTCCATTCCCACCAACAGTGAATAAGTGTGCCTCTTTCTCCACATCCTCTCCAGCACTTGTAATTTTCTGGCTTTTTTTTTTTTTTTTTTTTTTTTTTTGATAATGGCCATTGTAGTAGGTGTGAGATGAAAATTCATTGTGATTTTGATTTCCATTTCCCTAATAGCCAGTGAAGTTGGGCATTTTTTCATATGTTTTTGAGCCATTTGTATTTCCTCTTCAGAAAAGTGTCTGTCCATGACTTTTGCCCATTTTTAAATTGGGTTGTTTGTCTTTTTGTTGTTGAGTTGTAGGATTGCTTTATATATTCTGAATATTAAACCCTTATCTGTGTTGTAGTTTCCAAATATTGTCTCCCATTGCATAGGCTGCCTTTTTAATTTTCTGACAAAGTCCTCTGATGTACAAAAATAATTTTGAGGAAATCCCATTTATCAAATTCTTCATTCATTGCTTGTACTTTGGGTGTAAGGTCTAGAAACCACCTCCTATCACAAGATCTTTTAAGATATTTCCCTTCATTTTCTTCTAAAAGTTTTATAGTCTTAGCTCAAATATCTTTGATCCATTTTGAGTTAAATTTTGTATAAATCCTCCTTCATACTTTCATTCTTTTGGATATGGCTATCCAGTTCTCCAAACACCATTTATTGAATAAGCTGCTCTGTCCCAGTTGTGTTGGCTTGACCACCTTATCAAAGATCAACTGACAGTAGATGATAGGGTCTATTTCTATCCTGATGCCAGTATCATGCTGTTTTGACCACTGTAGCTTTGTAATGTGCTTCAATGTCATGTAGTGTGAGACCTCTTACTTCATTCCTCTTTCTCAAAATATTTTTGGCTATTCAGGTCACCCTGCCCTTCCAAATCAATTTGGTATTGGCTTTGCTATTTATGGAAAGCTGGTTGTTGGGATTTTAATTGGTACTGCATTGAATCTATAAATAAGTTTAGGTAGAATTTACATCTTAACTACATTTAGTTTTCCAATCCATGAACATGGTATATTTTTCCTTTTTCTTTTTTTTTAGGTCTTGTTTGATTTCTTTCAGCAATTTATTTTAGTTTTCTGTGTAGAGGTCTTTTGTGACCTTGTTTATGTTTATTCCTAAATACTAGGTTCTTTTGATTGCTATTGTAAATTGAATTTTTTTCCTTATTTCTTCCTCCTGTTGCTCATTACTGGGGTATAGGAACACTACTGATTTTTGCTTGTTTATCTTGTACCATTGAATTTTTTTCCTTATTTCTTCCTCCTGTTGCTCATTACTGGGGTATAGGAACACTACTGATTTTTGCTTGTTGATCTTGTACCCTGCCACTTTGCTGTATTCATTTGTTAGCTCTAGTAACTTTGCTGTAGATTTTTCACATATAGGATCATGTCATCTGCAAACAGTGGAAGTTTTACTTCTTCCTCTCCAATTTGGATGCCTTTTATTTCTTTTCTTGCCTAACTGCCCTAGATAGAACTTCCAGCACAGTGTTGAATAACAATGGTGACAGTGGGCATCCTTGACTTATTCCTGATTTTCAAGGGAAAGCTTCTGGTCTTTCCCCATGGAGTATGATGTTAGCTGGAGCTTTTTCATAATTGCCTTTATCATATTGAGAAATACACTGTCTATTTCTATACTTTTGAGTGTTTTCATCAAGAAAGGATGATGAATTTTGTCAAATGCCTTTTCTGCATCGATTGAGATGATCAAGTGGTTTTTCCACTTTGATTTATTGATGTAGTGTACTACATTAATTGATTTTCTTGTGTTGAACAAGCCTTGCATATCTGGAATAAATCCCATTTGGTCAGGATGTATAATTCTTTTAATGTGCTGCTGGATTCAATTTGCAAGTATTTTGTTGAGGATTTTTGTGTCCATATTCATTAAAGGGATTGGTCTATAATTTTTTTTTTTTTTTTGTAGTATCTTTGTCTGACTTTGGTATTAGGGTGATGCTGGCTTCATAGAATGACTTATGTAGCTTTCCCTCCCCTTCAGTTTTTTTGAAAAGTTTGAGCAGGATTGGTACTAATTCTTTCTTGAATGCTTGATAGAATTCACATGAGAAGCCCTCTGGTCCTGGGCTTTTCTTTTTTGAGACCTTTTTGATGACTGACTCAATCTCTTTACTTGTGATTGGTGTTGAGGTTGTCTATTTCTTCTCAAGTCATTGTTGATTATTTATGCTTTTCTAGGAAGTTATCCATTTCATCTAAGTTGTCTAGTTTATTAGCATATAGTTATTCATAGTATCCTCTCATCATCTCCTTTATTTCTGCAGCAGCAGTAGTTATGCCCCCTTTCCCATTTCTGATTTTATTTATTTGCATGTGCCCCCTCTCTCTTTTATTAGCTTAGCTAATGGTCCATCAAGTTTATTGATTTTCTCAACGAACCAACTTCTGGTTTTGTTGATTCTCTCTGTGTTTTCATGTTCTCAATTTCATTTATTTCCACTCTAGTCTTTGTTATTTCTTTCCTTCTGTTTGCTTTTGGGTATTATTTTGCTGTTCTTTCTCTAGTTCCTCCAGGTGACCTCAATTTTTGCTCTTTCGTCTGTGTTAATATAGGCATTTAGGGCAATAAATTTCCCTCTCAGCACCACCTTTGCTGCATCCTATAAGTTTTAATATGTTGTGTTTTCATTTTCACTTGACTCAAAATATTTGCTAATTCCTCCTGTAATTTCTTCTTTACTCATTGGTTGTTTAAGAGTGTGTTGCTTAACTATATATTTGTGAATTTTCTAATCTTCTGGCTGTTATTGATTTCCAACAACATTCCATTATGATCTGAGAAAATGTTTTGTATAATATCAATATTTTTAAACTTGTTGAGACTTGCTTTGACCCAACATGTGGTCTATCCTAGAGAATGACCCATGAGCACTTGAGAAAAATGTGTATCCTGCTGTTGTGGGGTGTAGTGTTCTATAAATATCTATCAAGTCTGGATCATTTATGGTACACTTCAACATCTCTGTTTCCTTATTGATTCTCTGTCTATATGTTTTATCCATTGATGAGACCAGTCTATTGAAGTCTCCAACTATTATTGTAGAGGTATCTACTTCTACCTTCAGTGTTGTCAGTCTTTATCACATGTATTTGGAGGCACTCTGGCTTGGTGCACAGGTATTTATGATTGTTATGTCTTCTTGATGAATTGTCCCTTCTATTAATATATAGTGTCCTTCTTTGTCTCTTTTAATTGTTTTACATTTGAGACCTAATTTGTCTGATATTAATATAGCTACTCATACTTTTTTCTGGTTGTTGTTTGTGCTAAATATCTTTTCTCCAACCTTTCACTTTCAACCTATTTTTGTCCTTGTGTAAAGTGAGTCTCTTGTGTACAGCATATAGATGGGTCCTGTTTTTTAATCCATTCTGCCAATCTATGTCTTTTTATTGGGGAGTTTAATCCATTAACTTTTAGAGTTATTACTATAAGGGCAGTACTTTCTTCTACCATTTTATCTTTTGATTTTATATGTCATATTTTATTTTTTCTCTCTCTCTCCTTTTACCCTTCCTAATAGTCTTCATTTCTACACCCTTCTCCAAACCTCTCTCTCCTGTCTTTTCCTATCAGCCTGTAGCACTCCCTTTAGTATTTCTTATAGAGCAGGTCTCTTATTCACAAACTCTCTCAGTGTCTGTTTGTCTGAAAACATTTAATCTCTGCTTTATTTTTGAAGGACTGTTTTGCTGGATATTGAATTCTTGGTTGACAGTTTTTCTCTTTCAGTATCTTAAATATATGATACCACTGCCTTCTCAACTCCATGGTTTCTGTGGAGAAATCCACAGATAGTCTCATTAAGCTTCCTTTGTATGTGATGGGTCATTTTTCTCTTTCTGCTTTCAGAATTCTTTGCCTTTGATATTGGACAATCTGATCAGTAAGTGTCTTGGAGTAGGCCTATTTGCATCTATTCTGTTGGGATATGCTGCACTTCTTGACTCTGTAATTTTATGCCTTTCATAAGAGTTGGGAAATTTTCAGTGATTATTTATTCTAGTATTCTTTCTGCCCCTTTTCCCTTCTCCTCTCCTTCTGGGACACCCATAATGTGTATGTTTGTGTGCTTCATGTCACCATTCAGTTCCCTAAGCCCCTGCTCATATTTTTCCATTCTTTTCTTTATCTGTTCTTTTGTGTGTATGATTTCAAGTGTCCTGTCTTCCAGTTCACTGATCCTTTCTTCTGCCTCTTCAAATCTACTGTTGTATGTCTCCATTGTGTTTTTCACCTCTTCTATTGCACCTTTTCATTCCCATAAGTTTTGCCATTTATTTTTTCAAGCTTATGAATTCTTCTTTATCTTCATCCAGTGTCTTCTTTATATACATAATCTTTTTTGCCACATTTTCCTTCAGCTTGTTGATTTGAGTTAGAAGATTTGTTTGAACACCTTTAATTAGTTGTTTCAACTCCTGTATCTCAGTTGAAGTGTTAGTTTGTTCCTTTGGCTGGCCCATATTTTCATGTTTCCTAGTATAGCTTGTTATTTTTAGCTGCCCCCCTTTTCTTTGGGAAGCTATGCCCTTTAAGGAGTTATCTCCCCCACTAGACTCATTGCTTTCTCTCTCAGACCTATCTTAGCTCTACCCTTCCCTGGGTCCAGCTGCCATTTGAAAATATCTGAGGCTTTCTCTACTGAGCTACTTAGAATAGTTAAAACATATATATATACCATACCACATAATATGTGCCCCTTTTTTCTTAGGATCCAGTCCTCTGCCAGTATTCTGAGCTCCTCCAACTCCAGAAGTCTCTCTTTTGTTGTTGTTTTAGTTAGCACCACCTCTTCTTTGCTGGGATGAGACCTCCTGGTTCCTTTTGTGTTTGCTCTCAAGTTACGTGTGCTCAGAGCTTTTATTCAGCAGTCTAAGTCTGTTAATTAATTCTGCAATGGGCACCTGGTTAAGTTCCCTTCCTTGCTTCAAGCACAGATTGTTTCTTTTTCCCTTAGGGGACCAACTCCAGAATAGTCTGCCATGCTTGTGGGGGAGGGGCACCAGTCCCCTGGCAGGGGAAATGTACAGTTCTTCACTGTGATCTCAGCCATTTCACCCATTCCAGACTGGTGTATGATGTGTGTCCAATCACAGAATTCCCTGAAACTGTTGTTTCAGACAGTTCCTGGTTATTTACCAGCTGCCCTAGAGGAGTAACTAAATTCCACACCTCACCACTCTGCCATCTTGCATCACCACTTGACCCCAAGAATCTATTTTTAATGAACACTCCAGATGATTGTGATGCACAGTCAGATTTGAGTTTCCTTCCTGCAAGTGCCTCTTCTTTGTGGAGCAATGACTGAGGGATGTGTGTGCCATTCCCTAGAATTTGCAAAGGCTTTGTATGAGTGCGTGAGTGCACAGATGTTGAATACAGCACACAAGAAGTCTTGAGTGGCAGTGGGGCATGAGTGGGATATTCTTTAGGAAAAAATTTAAAAAATCAGATTAATTCGGGTAAAATTTACATGCAATAAAATGCATCCATTGTAACTGTCCAATTTAATGTAATTTGAAAAATGTATAGATCTGTGTAACAACCACCCCAAATAAGATATAGAACATTTCCAACATACACAGATACAAATTGTTGTGATAAATATCCTGGTGTAAATATCTTTATGCAACTAAAAAAAGATTTTTTTTTTTTTTTTTTTTGGTATAATTCTCTTTAAGTACAATGTTGGGTCAATGGCCTCCTCCTTCATGGCAGTAATCCATTTTCACAGTGACTTTTTCTTGGACCTGCATTTTCAAATGGTTGATGGCATTCATCACTGACAAAATTGCCACTCATTTGCTTTCCTCCTAGCCTTCTTGGTTTGTTGGTGGATGCTTTTTATAGAAAACTATATTGTTTATTCATATTGAATCAAGTAAGGAGACAAAATTTTGATATTCTCAATTTTTTTTTTTTTTTTTTTTTTTTGCAGAGATGATGTGGTCTATGGGCAAGCTCAGCCCGTAGGCATGGTTATTTGCCCTTCACAGTGATAAAAGTATTAAACTGCTAACATCTAAACTTCAGGAGATATCACATAAAACATCTGGATTTTCAAGCGGTCTTAAAAAACTGAGAACCTAGCAACATAGGCCAGCATTTCTACATTAGAACACTCTGTGGAAAGCAGTACTTGTTGCCTGTATAAATAGGACATGTCCTTTCCAATTTGCCATAGTTCTTTCTCAGCCAGCATCACTTGATTAGGACATAGCTTACTTCTTCTGGGCATTTTGCTTCAGAACCCCTTATTTGGCAGGATGGAATCTATTACAAGACTAACGGTAGTCATGTGTGGTCAGTTCCTCGATTTTTCATTCCAAATCATGTGGCAGTGCAGGCATTGAAACTTCTACATGCAGGCATGGAAATTTCTCAGTTACAAAGATGGCATTTTGTTATGACTCTTTTTCTTCTATAAGAAATTCTACATCTCCATTGGGTCACCTGTCAAATTGATAACTCCAGAAGGAATCTTATCTCTTTTCAGATATAGAACAGAGATCTTTGCTTTCATAAACAAGAGCTTCTCTAGGCAAACATTATATCTAGAACTATGCAATCATCATGTCTCCACATAATGTCTCTCAGACTTTTTGGTCTCGTCTTTAAGCATATATTGAAGATATATCTCTCACCCCTCAGTAGTTTTTAATTCATGACACATACATGGTATAATCAAATTATTAATGTGGGATACCCTACTGAGCCCAAGAGAATTCTGTAATTGCCTGATGAATTTCTCTATTCATTTTCCTTCTATAAAAAAAGATTATTTACTATTTGGAGATACTACATAATAAAGTGGTCAATCCACATAATAAAATGATGCAGAAAAGACAGGGTTAGGAAAAACAGAGAGACGAAAATGATGTGTGGAGAGAAGTTATAGAGAATTGTGAATCACAATATTCTGGACAGGCAGGAAGTGTGCAGGGCAAGGGTAAAAAAGAAAAAGGGTTTTAATAAATATTGTTACCATCGTTGAATTTGGATCCTTTTATGGTTTTTAAGGAAACTAAGTAAAGGATTTGTGGTATTTTGAAATTACTTTTGGCTGCAGGAACTGTTTCTTTGACTACATCCCTGCCGAGATTGAACCTTGATCTGTCCCAGGTTTAGAAAGCCCATGTAGACTTATGAATAGGCTTTTCTTATTCACGTCCTTCTTGTGTTGTGCTATAATTAATTCATTTGCTGTTCACGAGATAGTAAGTACTGAATACCTGTTTAAACAGATTCAGGATTGTTCTTTCTGATCTAGGGTTTTGGGGTGCACCCTCTTTGGAAAGACCCAAAGCCCAGACAATAGAGACGTATGTTTCTTTTCTCCTTTTCTGTTTATTTTTCTCATTCTACGGTTCTTCTGTGGTGGGGAAGCCACATTAAAGGTCATACTGCTTCTGGCTCTAGGATTTGATTTCCTAAATACATCCCAGGTCAACTGGAGTGTTAGAGTTTATTATTTTTCAAAAACTCAACCCCTGCCAAGTGTAAGGAGAGAATGGGGTGTTTAGATGAAAGTGCTTGATGTTCAAATTCTGGAGTTTGCTGACATTTTATTCCTCAGTGCAATTTCTCCTACCCCTTCAGGGCATTTGCTTAACGGTTTCCCAAGAGCAGTATGATAAGGCTTCAAAGCAAACCCCAGGTTTCAGCAGCAATACTATTATCCAATTTAAATGTCATGTTTCCAAACCCTTGTATAAATATGAAGTTTTCCCCATAAACACTTATTTTTTTGTTCAACCTAGAAAATACAGCAAATCATGTTAACAAGCCATGTTAGATATCAAACACTAATCTGGAACTAAACTAGGTAATTCCAATGTAATAGATCCTTGTGTGTGGGAAGAGAGTGCGCCTAAACTAGATTTTACATGTGCTATACTCATTTCATTCAAGGATGCCTGTCACTAGTGGTCTGATAGTGCAGGCTGTCGGTTATGAATTTGTCATTAAGAACAGGCTGTCTTGGTGTGATGCCTTAAACACTGAATTATTGTAAATACACCAGCAAGATGATATATAGGCCCAAGAAGTTTGCCCTTCATAATTATTTGTTCTATGGGTCAAGGGGAAATGAGTAATTTATTATCCTTAAAGTGGTTTTCACCTCATTGACTCACATACATACCAATAAAACATGGCTTTATGAGAGGGTATATTTTAGTACTTTTATGGTTTAAAAAATGAATTGCCAAGTCTTACACTTGAAGAGCTATATAATCCCTCCCTTACTATTTTCTGCTTCCAGAAACAACTCTTTCCCTTTTTCTCTCTCTCTCTATTTGCACTGGGTGGGTACTTGTCATGGTCAAGTGAGTCAGTCCAACTAGGAGCATTTCTGGGAAGGCAGGTCCGCAGAAACAATTCAGCAGTTCAGCCTGGAGGTAGAAATGCCTGGCATTACTGGCTGGACCACCCCAAAAAAAGTTACTGAGAAGCATAGTATAGGTTTTCATCTGTCTGGAATAGTGTGCACATCCTACTTCTGGAAGGTAAAGGGAGAGAGCTGACCTCTCAGGTCTTTGCCCAGAATATCATGCTGTGTTCTCTATGTGTTTATTACTGAAAAGCAGAAGAAAGGGCTCTCGTGACCTTACACTAAGACAAGAAGATACAATGGCGAGCAAAGTTGGTAGAGTCTCTTCATTACTGATGGTTTCTAACAGGGCAATCTTCCAGGAATGTGATTAGCCGAACCTGAAACATTTAAGAGACTGAGAGTCTGAACTTGTGTTTAGGAAAATGTTTATACTTATTTGAAACTTCATCTGACAGCCATTCTGCAGTACTCATTGCACAACAGAGGAAATTTTCAGCCCTGGTTTTTCATTTTCTTCTATTTAGTGGGCTTGCGGATGGACCTCAATGTTATTTTAACTTAGTTTCCTCCAGGCAAGGAGATTTACTTAATTGAGTAGCCAATCAAGAAACCCTGTTTCCGAACACTGTGTGTAGTGCAGGCCATGTGTGCCGTATGGTTTGCGGTGTGTCTGGAAAACAAAAGGGACATGGGAGAGGAAGCTGAGCTTTTTAAATATATCTAGATGGAGTCTGAAGGATATTTAAATAAAGTAAGTATTTTTAAGTGTCCATTGTGCCAAAATAAATTCCAGCAAAATGGCCCTAAAATCAGAGGTGTGATTTTTTTTGGCTGCCAGAGTTAGTCTGGGAAGGAACAACAGCTAGGAATTCACTTGGAATACTGGTATCGGATCTACAATCACAAAGAAGGACTCTCCATCCTGTTCTATCTACTTTAAAGCCTAATGATGACTTGCTTCCTGCTGGAGACTTATCATTACAATCCAGCATATACTGGGAACATCCAGGATTTTCTCAGGTACGTGTATGTGAAGACACAGATAAACATGGAGGTTTTCAGCCATGATGCCAGTAATCCAGTCAGACAAGCCTCAGACAGAAGAATGGTTTCTTTCCCATGAAGTCTTTATAGCTTTTGGAAACTGACTGACAATAAATTCTGTACGTGGACTGAAAAAGGCAACCATCGTCAATAATACAATGACTAGTTACTTTTCAATCTATCTTATTATTTACTTCCTGTGCCTGCTATTTACAGCCTGTAAAAAGTTTATTAAAATTTTAAGTATGTTTGTTTTAAAAAAGTACATCTCTTTCAACATAAGTGGATATAAGGGAAATAAAACCTACAAATACTGATGGAGAACCACGTTAGCAATTTGCTTAAACTGTTTTTTTGTTCTGAAATAACACAAACATGAACAACAATGTGAGAGATGAACCTAAGGTGAGAGAAGAAGGGAAGAAAAGTGAGTTATCTACCTGTGAATAGTAAAATTTTTTAGAGCAAAGGACAACAAATGCAAAAAGAAAAATAAATGGCAGAGGCTTAATGAAAAATGGAAGGTTCTCTTCCACCTCCTTTAGTCCTTTATTTTTTTTGAACTCAGACAACACCTCTTATTTGTGTCATAGGATGCATTTTCCTACACCACCCACCCCCACCCCCTCACCCTCCATCCCAGCTCCTCTCTTCCTCCCACAAAGCAAAGACCTGGTCCTTGAGGCTGAAACTTTCAGGGCCTAAGGAGAGAGAAGAAGGTTTTGTAATATAATTCAAGTTAGAGAAGGAAGTTGTATGAGTCAGGGTTCTCTAGAGAAACAGAATCAACAGGAGATATCTATAAATATGAGATTTTATAAAAGTGTCTCATGCAACTGTAGGGATGCACGAGTCCAAATTACATAGGGCAGGATGCATGAGTCCAAATTCTGTAGGGCAGGCAGTGAGCTGGCAACTCCAATGAAGGTCTTTGATGAACTCCCCAGGAGAGGCTGGCTGACTGAAGAAGAAGTGAAAGTTCTCTCTTCTCCCTTAAAACTCTTCAACTGATTGGGTTAAATCCAGCTGACTGAGTTCTCTTATTGCAGAAGGCACTCCCTTCATTGATGTAATCAGCCACAGATGCAGTCAATTGACTGATGATTTAGCAGGGGAAGGAGAGAAAGCAGAGAGAAAAGAATAGCCCAGACTGAAGACTTAACCCAAAAGGAGGTAGAAAGTAGAAAGAAGGTGGGGGAGTAAACGGAGGAGGATGTGAAAAGGTGGGTCAAGAGGTGTGTCATCTCAGGTCATCCAAGAAGCAGCTGCCAAATCAGAATGAAATGTGCAAGAGATTTATTGAGGGACAGGTGTGTGAAAGATAAAGGAAGAGTAGGCAGGGAGAGCCTTCAGAATGTGATGCAGGGCTGACATCTTTGAAGAGAGGAGAGAGAAGGAAGGATTGCATTCAGAGGAGAGTATTTTGGATAAAGTTTTCGCCAGGTCAAGGTAACTCCCAGGCCAAAGTTGCTCCTTAGGGGTGTCCCATGACAGGAAGATGGGGCTTGGCTCCTGTACCTCTGCTGGACACTGTCACTGGCCAAGAGAAACCTGGGAGAAGTGTGACTTCAGGGCAAGTGTCATAATGGAACTGAAGGTGCTCCCCACAGCAGGTTCTTTTGAGGAGAGCTCTGAGTGGGCTGCCTCCAGGGTCCCCACAAGGAGGAATACATCATTCTGGCCAAAGGGCTGGTCACAATGAAGGCTCTAAGCATCTAGGACGAAGGCCCTGGATCTGGGTTGGAACAAGGAGACCAGGTGTATAAAGTAGAAAAGTCACTTCTGAATCTCTGCCCACCTCCATGTGGGTTGGGAAATATTACCTGATCAAAGTAAGGGCAGATTAGACATTCTCCAAGATTCTCTGTTTGACAAGTTACCAGTAAGGCCATTTGGCTGTAGACATATAGTGCTGTGGTCATATCTGTGATCACTTAATCACATCACATGGGGACATAGGTACCCAGTCATCGAGTCTCAGTATATTTGTCTGCCTCTGTCAAATGAGAACCTTACATGGCCCCTGGGGAACTGTTAAAGTCTTGACAGTTCAGCCAGACCCAAAGTGGTTTCTTCCTCCACTCAATTGCATTGCCCTAAGCTCCAACATACGTATTATACCTTGTCTTGCACTTTGCGTACGTGTGTATGTGATTTCTCCTGCTCTTGACAGACAATAAGCACTTGAGGGCAACAATCGTCTTATGCATTGAATTGGTATTGCCTCACGCACAGTACTTGTGGGAGTAAGTTAAGGGAAATGAATGAGCAGGATTGGGCAAGTAGTGGGACAAGATGGAAAAAAAATGTGGGAACATTACACTTATTCCAGTCTGCTTATTTTCAGAAGGGCTAGAGGTGGCTTATAATTGAAGACACAGATATGTTACAACCATTATAAAAAGGATAAAGAAGTAAGAACAAAGGAAGGAGGTGGAGTTGGAGAAAGAGGCATACTAGAAAAACTAGGTTAAGAATTGCTACTGAAATTTAATGCAAAGTTTACTTCTGACCTTTTCCTGGAAGGCAAGACAAAAAGGAATACACAAGTTATATAAGGTTCTTATTAGAATAAATATTATTTATTCTAATAAAAAGAAACATGCTAGTTTCTCTATAGAAGCAGATTTTTTCCAAGCAACTAACTCTAGGAGGAATTTATTTTATGACCCCTAAAAATCATTGCCTTTTTAAACATATTATGGTTTCAATAACTGTTTTATAAAAAAGTATAAGAAACTTTCTGCTATATGTTTATTTCTTATATTGATTTTTGATAAAAGGCATAGTTCAGAGAAGGCATTTCTATGGGGACTTAGGATGTAGTCCCAACATCAATAGTGAAATGAGGTTGAGGTATTACATCTGGACCCATAGCCTATGGAAGGGCTGTGGGATGGTATGTTTCAGTAATAATGACCATAGGCTACTATATCAAGTATCAATTTGACATCATTAGAAAAAAAAATGAAATATATTCAAATAGAATATAACTTTGGCTGGATTTTTCTGAGGTTTGGTTAAGTTGTTCTGTCCTGGCATGCACATTTTGATTTGACACTGGGCCTTCATGAAAACAGAATGACCTAAATTCCATGTATGTATAATGACCCAGAATTTATTCCAGCACTTCCCAAACTGGAGTAATGTAAAAATGTATTCTATAAGAAAAGTGCTCAGGTTTACAAATAAATTTAATCACCAAACACAATTAAACCAGTTTCTTTGGTACTCCGGGACTTCGTCAAGACTTTAACAGACCAATATGCTGTCACAGATTGGGTTCCCTGGCAAGCAGACCCTGACATGGAGATTAACATGCAGGAAGTATGTAGTCTAGTGCCCCCAGGATCAACAGCTATAGACGGGAATGGAAACTAGATTGAGCAAAGGAGGAAGATGGGCCAAACCCATGGTGAGCTCTAGAGCCAGGATGGCCCTTTGGAATTGTTCTAGTTGAGTGGGTGGTTTGAGTCCTTATATCCTTTCATTGACTGTTCCTTGTATTGAGTTTCCCAGGGAAGGAGTGAGCTATTGAGCAAGGTGGTTCTCTCCATCCAAGGGCATTTCCCAGAGAAGGCTAACAACTGAGGGTTCTCTGCCAGCAGCTGGGGGAATAAAGGTTTTTTTTTTTTTTTTCTTTTTTTTTTTTCTGAAGGTCGTGCATCACGGTGTATCACAAGATTTTATAGACCCTGTTTACAAAACTAATAAGCATACTTTAACCCTGGAGCACAGCCAGTCATCTCCTAGACCTATTTATCAATGGAATTCAATTTGTGAAAGAATACAATTTGTGTTGCTTTATTTCAGTGACCTGAGTGTATACTCTTTATTCTATCAGTTGAGTATATCAATTTGGTTTTATATTCGGCTGTCCCTACCAGAAGCCAGATATCAGTGACTTAGTCAAGTAAGAGGTGTTATTTTAATCACTTAACAAATAATATGGGGTGGTGGACAGTCCGGAGCTTGGGCAGCGTCTGATGGAACCAGCTTATTTTCTCTTTGTTTCTCTTTCTTTTTGTCTTCCTGGCTATAAGAGGCCGTGCTCCACCACCCAGAGAGTGAGAAGGGTGAAGTACAAGTGAGCAAAAGATGAGTGCCAGATAAATTTCTACTTCCACAAAATTTTCTAAAGCTCCACACTCTGATATCCACTTATCTTTCAGTGGCCAGAACTGAGTCACATGCCCACTCCTAGTTTCAAGGGCATCTGGGGAGGGAATTCTACCTGGGAGCATTTAACTAGGTTCTCTTAATTAGGAAGGAAGGAAGAGAGGATACTGAGAAGGCAACTAGCACTGTCTACCACAATTAATAGCATTTAAATTCTTCCTCCCTTGCACCTAATTGACTGCACCACTGCAAGAACAAATTCTGTTGGAAGAAAATATAAATAGAATTATAGAAATATATATAAGCATGAGTATGATGTTACAACAGATCACTGTACTTTTCAAATTTATCGTGTAGTGCTCAGACTTTCCATATTTCACCAAGAGCACTTCTTGTGCATTTATTACCATAGATTTATGGATGCATTTCTACCACTCGGAACAGAGCCTAACATATGGTAGACATTCTGTGCATGTGTATGTGTGTACTAAAGAAGGCTGGCATATAGTAAAGCACTACAATATGTAATGAGGTCATAAATAACATGCATCATGACATGCTTGCTGGCATGTCACAGGGAGCCCCTGCAGTTGTAGCTGGGAATGGTATTGGGAGTGGGTTTTTATCTTTGCTATGGTGTGCTGTTGTCATCATTTTGCCACTGCCAGATGGTTAGCTTTCTGGTGATTTGACTTGTATAAACGTAATTTAGTAAATTTAGAGAAATCTTTAATTTCTCTAACAGTTCAAAACCTAGCCCCATTATGATTAAATTTAAAAGTGAAATATGTCATCCTACATTGAAAAATTCTTCTTCTCTCTTCTATTTATCCTCTCTGAAAAAGAAGCCTCAATCATATAATCATAATTGTATGATTTTTAAATTACCCACATATAGAATTACATTGTGGTAATGAATATGATTTTTCAAATGATACACAAATTACACACAATCCCTAAAACATCTGATAGTCTCCTCTCCCACCCTATTTCAGGTTTAGGTATATGCCACCATTCCCCTTTCTTTGAGGATATAGTCTTGTCAAACTATTCTTCTGAAAAAATTATCTTGATAGACAGCTCACAGCACCACATAGTTAAAGATGGGAGGCCATGATGAATGCCAGAAGATTCTGAATTTCTAACATGTTCCCAGATGGTGCCAATACTGATGGTTTCCTAAATCCCATTTTGAGTAGCAAGGCACTGGTTTTTAAAACTTGGTTGAACAATGGAATCCTGGAGGAGTTTGAAAAATACTGATGCCTCCGTGTCACCCCTAGAGCTTCACATTTATTTTTGAGGGGCAGTGGACTTCAGCTTGGGCATCAGATTTTAAATGCTCTCCAGTTGACTCTAACATGCAGTAAAGTTTGGGAACCATTGTTAGAAGACTGTTACAATACCTTTCCCACAAGTCTCTCTAAATGCACTTTGGTAGACACACATCAATCTCTGTATGCCCCTCCTATGGCTGATACTGACTTCTGATTTTTTTTTTAAATTTTTAATGCATTTTTATTGTGAACTTTAACATATATACATAGCAGTGATAACCTTCAAAGTATGATTCAACAAGTAGCCTGAGAGCAAATCTTAAAGATTCTTATGGGAGAAAGAGAATCTGGACTAGAAACCAACACAGCCAAATAGTTCCCCATTCTCAGGTGATTTAGTAGAGTTCAAGGATACATGCATAGAGAAATCCCTGCTTGCAAACAAAGAATGATTTGCAGGATACAGGTTTTCTCTATTCCCTGACCAGCAAATATGTGTTAATTAACTTCCCTTGAGTTCAAAGTAGTACATAATACTGAAAACCTTTTACTGCTTCCAAGACTAACAGGGGGTTGTTGCATACACATGAAGTGGTGGTTCTCCCTGAGTATTGACTTTGCTTCTCATGGGTCCTTGGCAATATCTGGAGACATTTTTGGTTACGTCAATTAGGTGAAGTGCATCTGGCATCCAGATAGAGGCCATGGATGTGCTATATAATCCACAGGGTTTGTATAAGACAGCCCGCCACAACTAAGAATTATCTGGCCAAAAATGCCTATATAGTACCACGTGTGGAAACCCTGTCATCAAAAGGTATTTCATGGTGTGTTATACAATGCCAAAGCGATTCCTTTCCTTTACACTGCAGAGGCTGTTCACACGTCGGGGTCTCTCCTTGAACAGTCCTGAGGGTCTCTTACTGCCACTTTCAGCATCAAGGTGACTGTTAGGAGAACCTCCATGCTTTCTCCTCCAGGTTCCATGGGTGAATTTAGTGTAAGAGACTGGTGTTTGTAAACAATCTCTCTTCAAGATGATACTTTGGTAAAACGGTCGCTCAACTGAATCAGGTTGGGCTTTAATCGGGGTGACTAGAGTCCTATATAAACAGAATGAACTTCAAACATAAAGAGGGAAATCCACAGGGAAAAGCCAGAATCTGGAGATCAACGGAACCGTTCCCTCAGACTTGAATGAGGACAGTACAGTGTGAATCTCTTCAACCATGCAGAAGTGAACAACATAGATTTTATGCTGTAATCTCAGGCATTTCTCCCAATTCAGACTGTTGCACGATGTGTGGACAGTCACAGTCGTCCACCAGCAGTTATTCTAGATCTTTTTCTATATTTCCTGGTTGTTTATTAGTTACTCTGGGGGGACTAACTAACTTCCACTCCTCTCTATGCCGCATCTTCTCCAGTCTCCACTTCTGATCTTTTTTATTCGAGTAGAGTGCCTCACACAGTGTCTCACACTTGGCATGGGCTCAGTCACACTTTGTTGAATACATCAGCATGTTGAATGATGCCTGTTCTATTTACCTGCTCCAGTAAGGAGAGAGAGATGATTTACCTTTTATTGAAAACCTGGGTTCAGCACATTTTTGTTTATTCTGCAATTACTTTGCCTGCCTTCTTCCAAGAAAGAAAAGGCTTAGAGATCTCGGAATCTCAATGGGCAGAGAGTAGAGAAGAGAGGGGAAAAAAGGGGAAAAAATATTAGGGCAAAGATGCAGAGGAGAGAGGAAGGGAGTGAAGAGGAAAGGAGAATGAGAGAGAGAGAGAATGTGGAAGAAGAAGAAGTAGAAAAGGAAGAATACTTTTAAAATGAGAAGAAAAGGAAGGTGGAGATAGGGTGTTCAAAAAATTGTTAGTAGATATTTCCTAACCATCATCTACGAGGGGTGACACAAAGATGTTGACTTCAGCAAATGTTAAGTTAAGGTCTTGGGAGACAGGAAACAGCCCTTGAAAAGTTATATAAAACTCAGCAATAAAGAACCAAGGGAGATAATACCTGAGATACCACAGAACATAAAGACAGCCCCTCAACAAAATGAGGTTTGGGTTCTGGTCACTATGAACTCTGTTTTTGTAGGGGAAATGGTACCAACTCTGTTGCAGTGAATTGTTTATTCTTACTTTGTTTATCAGCTTAGCAGTAAGCATATAAGTGGCTGCTGAAAAACTAGCGTCTATTCCCTTTTGTATCAGGGAGTCATTCAGGTAATTATTTAAATATTTATCTTATTGCTATTTCTGCTAGCCTGTAGCATCCAGTGCATGGCTTATGAATATTCACTATGAATAATTCTCAAAATTGTTCTTGAAGATATACTTTGAGAGCCTCATCCTCACCCCAGCCCCCATGGTGTGCACCTAGAACTTTTTATTGGGCTTGAAGTCTTGATGCTAATGTTTCATGAGAATAAATAATGGGAATTCAACCCATTCGGAGTGGCGAGCATTTCGTCTCTTTATCTTTTCTAAGAAACATTCTCAATTTGATGTGTTGAACTTTGGCAATAAAAGTCCCTTTAGTCACATAAAAGAAGCCAGCCTTTAAAAGACCCTGACAGATGTTGTGACAGTTTCTACAATAGAGCTGAGTTTCCTGCTCTGCTGCATGTAATTAGGCATGCAGATAGGGCTTTCCTCATTTTACCATCCCAATGGGAGGGAGCTGGAGCTGAGTCCCAAAGCTCTGCTTACTAAAAGGAAACACTCTTACTCTCTTTAACATGCAAATGTGTCTCAATTTCTATAGAGAATAAAAGAAACAATTTTTCTTTCATTTAAAAAATTCTACACAAAACCAAGTTTGTGGTAAGGGTAAAAATATTTCTACTAATTGCAAACAAATGTAATTTATTCATTTCATAAAGGATCTGGAAGGGAAAGGTATGTGCACATATAACTTAAGGGCAGCTTTTTTCGTGTGTTAGTGACATCATTCAACAGAATGCATTGTCTTGCAGCCTGGCTGATCTGAATCTGCTCAACTTTCCTACTTCATCTTTTTTCTTTTTTGCTCTTTGGTACTTAGTACAGTGTTATCTAAAATGCTTGTGTCAATAAACAACCGATTGTTAGTTTTCTGGCCAAGGTAGCATCTCTTTCTTTCAAACTCTTGAAATTTTCTCTGCTATGTTTAATTGGGAACTCTGTGTCTGGCTCATAAAATCTCTGCAGAATCTCCAAACCCCTTCTCAACTTTCAAGTTTGAGAATACGATCTAAGAGCAAAACCAGGATCTTCAGGGGACAGAGAGTACTCCCTGGGTCCCCTTCCTTCAGAGGCTCCATTCTAAGGCTAAACGTAAATGCTGTGTCACCTCTGCACCAAGCAGAAAGAAAACACTGGAATCTACATTTCACATGTGCTTGCCATATATTCCTTCCTACAATTTCAAGCAATTGGACAGGGTAGGGAAATGTGAGGAAGCGATCAAGACGGGCAGATGAGATCAAGCAGCCAATATCAGAGCTAAGGCATCCCACCTGAGGAAAAGACAATGCAAGAAATGCAGAACCATGAATAGCACCAAGCTCTACCAATAGCAACTCACAGGAACCGAACAAGGACAGAGCAAACTGGTTGAAATTCATAGACTTGTTGCTCTATGAGTTGGAAGGAGCCACTTAGATCACGTATGTTGGCCAGCCTCCCTATTTCCAGATTTCTCAAGGAGATAAGGTCTCCTGCTCAAGACCAAAAGAGTTGGCCAGAAATACAGCCAATGCTAGAATTCATGTTTCCTGTGTGCTGGTCTAGCACTTAAGGCAATAAAGAGATAGTGGGGTACTGTGGGGACAAAGAGCCACCACCTACTAAAGCCTGATTCTGTTATTTGCTAGTAGTGTTGCTTTGGACACAGGACTTAACTTTTCTGAAGTTTTTGATTTTCTAATCTATAAAAGGGGAGTAGTAATACTTCCACATAATAGTCCCTTCAAAGATTAGCTCCTTCTTCTATACCTTATTCTATCTTGTCTAGACTGAGCTGGTCATATGAACCACATATGTGCGATTACCTCCTAATTCAGCACCATGGTCTATTTGTCAACCAGGATACAGAACAGTATACCTTTGAGAGCAGTAACATTGGTAGTAAATGTCAATAGCATAATGTGTTCCCTCCTACTGGTAAGAACACACTCTACTTTCAAACTAAGACTTCACAGTCCTCTTACAGGCCATGCCAACACTTTGAAAATAACACTCTTGAAGTTTCAACAGAAATATATTTTTACATGATAGGACAAAACCTTCTGGAGCCCACCGCTTACATGGATTGAAAGACCTGTATCAACAACTGGGCTGTTATGAACCCAGGCTCCACAGTGTCTCCTAAAAGGATTAGACAGGACTCGTAAGGTGTTAGAGGCTGATAAAAGTGACCTAAGGAAGGGCCAAATCCATAGCTGTCATTAGTATTTTCCCATGTCAATGCTGTGATTTGAGAAGGTAGAAGGAACTGACTTTATATACCTGTCTGATGCTTTAGTACATTCTGAAAACTAGCATGTTTTATTTGAACCCCATGGGAAAACAGTTAAACTGAGCAGTTTGTTCCTGAAATCAAATATCAGCAATCAAAATACTCTCAAGGTCCCTTACAAATCAAAACATCACAAATTTATTAGAAAGTAGGTGCCTCAAGATTATAGGTGGCTGTTAACATTGTTTTATTTCCTCTATACAAAAAAGTAGAAATGATAGGAAAAACACTCTTGACAGAAAATAATTCCACTGACCTGGTTTCGTTGAGGAGTTGAGCCCAAACTGCCCATATTCTGGGGAAAGGGATGTTCTATCAACATTATCAAATACTCATGCAATTGATGAAATACAAAATGACATCAGTGACTTGGTGAATGTCCTGTAAGTTGGTTGAATCAATGCAATCTTTAAAAACATACATTTGCTCAATCATGCCTTTAAATAGTATCTCTTTAAAAACAAGTTATATGTACAGATATCACCCCAAAATGTTTCTCATATAGTCTAACTACTATAAATTTAAGGCATCCTGATATTCTGTTCTTCTGCTGGTGAAGATTTGTTCTCATGATTCTATTTCCATGGAAGGTAGTCCAAAAATTTCCAATGGCGTCCAAAGGGCAACAGTGAGAGATGATAAAAAAGTGATTTACAAGAAGAATTCTTTTGACTCTGGCTCAGCAATGTGCTTTTTGCTGTAGGATTTCTTCATTTTTCTATTGATGTCATTATGCCTAAGCAGAAGAGAAACCACAAGGCCAAAATTAGATAAAACCATAGTCTAGTTATAAGACACCACCACTAAGCAGCTCACCAAAAATGGAAATTATCCCCATACAGACCACACTGAAGTCTACTTCAGTCCAGCAGGAAAATTATTCTCTTCATATGAGCCACTCTTTAAACAATCAAAGCAATAGTCATGTACTAACACACATTTACGGAGTACTTTTTAGTTATCTCTTAGTTTTACTGATTAGAATCCAGTCATTCTACAGTCAAAGGAATTTTGTGTCAACCAGAGTCAAATACTATATCAAGATCACTAATGCTGGTGAAGTAGAAACATGAGATATTTAAATTGTACCTACATGGATTCACTGGTGACACTTTTTATTCTCTAGTAAGCCTGAGTCTTCAAATTTAAAGAAGAATGCTTTTTCTTTGGGTGTGTAATTACTGAGTACACTGGAAGACCACAAGTAGGTAAATCTATAGGAAAGAGAAGAAACTAGGGAATAATAATGCTGTTTTTACCTCAATACTTGATGCCTAGTAAGTCCATGGAAAGGAATACAAGCTCAAGCTTGGAACAGTTTAGTTTTTTTAAAGAAATATTTTTCTGGGTAAATTCCTTTATTTTCATGAGAGATTAGGCCCATTCTGGTTATAAAAACTTCCAGAGAGGAACAATGTCCTGAGGTGGGCAAGCCTACATATTAATAAATTCTTTTCTGCTGCTACACCAGACAAAAACAAAGCTGTTTCTGGTAATGGTGCTCATTAACATGAGGACACATTTGGATGCAGGGGAATCCTAAGCGTGGTTTAGGGCCTCAAAATCATGTTTGCTTACAAAGAGCATGCAGTCTGTTCTCAGTGTTCTAGTAAATATTTGATCATCAAGATCACCTGAAAGTTGTAATTTTTACTTCTATTTATTCCTCTGAATAGAACTTTAGAGAGGTGCCCATGGGCAGGAAAGGGAAAGGCTAGAAGGTGAAAGACAGAAAAATCCGGCTACTCAAAAAACATACAAGGAACTTCCAATTAAACATGGTGGAGTAAATACATATATTTCCCCTTTCTTGCAAAACAACACTAAAATGAAAGTAATGAAATCAAAAAGTCATAAAACTTTATAAATAAAGGAAATGGGAGAAGGCATGACAGACCAAATGCCAATAATATTTCAGAAACTTGATGGTGGCTGGGCATGTGGAACTGATTTAGCAGAAAGAAAAAGTGGAAGGTTAAGCCAACTAACTTGTTTATAGTGCCAGATGCAGGGATTAGATGCACCACGCACCTCCGAAGGTGACAATGGCTATCATGTGGGTTCTGGAAATAGGGAGATTATTTGAAACATTTTTGGAAGTAGGAGTTTTTATCCCAGATTATCTTCTCCGTGACCCAAATTAGCCAAGTTACTGTCCTCCCACCAGTTTGAAGGAAGACTGGAGGTTGGTTTCTGCAAGAGTGAGCCAGAGAGACTCTGGATTCAGAGGGTGGTGACTGTGGGATTAAGTCTCCCTATGGAATACAGCTCCTTCCCCATCTCCTGCTCGTCTGATTCCCAGACAGCTGGCAATCAGGTTTACAGACCCAGCAGAAGATTGGAGTTGTCTTATCTTGAGAAATCCACTAGTCCATGTAAAAAGGCCTACACATACTGACAATTAGTGGGTCACCCAACAAGAGTCTAGTTCTCATCAGTCTGTGTTGTGAAGCAAAGTCTATCAGTCAGTGAGACTCACCCATAGCCTGAGCTTCTATTTGACTTTAGAGTGTTGTTCTTAAATATTAAAGAGTTAGGGATCACTAGACATTTGAAGAAAGCTCTACTATAAAAAATAGAGATCAACAGATACAGAGACAAGGAAGTCAAAATGAATAGAGATAATATAGGGAGCTGATGAGAACTTAAACAAATTATAACAACAAAAAAGAAAAATTGGGAAAAATGTCTGCAATACATATCACAAAGGGTTACTCTTCATACAAAATAAAGATCTGTTAGAAATAAGCAAGAAAAAGACCAGAATCTCAAAAATAATAAAAGGCAGAAGGATTAAATATCATACATGCATACACTGGAATAATATGTGGCTGTGGAAACAAACTAAGAAACTCTCTATATACTAGTACACAAAGACCTCCAATATGTTAGGTGAAATAAAGCAAGAAGCAAAACTGTGTGTACAGTATGCCACCACTTTTATAAGAAAGGAGAGAGAAGATATATTTGTATTTGTATTCAATTATAAAATTTAAATAATATATATAATGCTGTAAAAGAGGAACAAAGAGAAAAAATCTCTGCTATTGGAAATTAATACTTATAGCAGAAATAATAATAGAAAGGTTGGAAGGTACAGTTTAGTAAACATCCTAGAAAATAGAACTAGAAAGGGCAAATGTATGGCTAAAGAGGGAAAAAAGTCAGAAAATCTGAGGATCGATCCAGTAAGTCCAAGACTAGAATAATATGATGTCCAGAAAGAGTGAACAGAGAAATTGGAGAAGAGGAAATTTTCAAAGAAATTGTATGAAAACATTTCCCAGAATTGAAGCACATAGGTTTCAATTGAAAAAGCTTGGTGTATGCCCACCCCAGAATGAAAAATGCCCCACATCACAGAAAATTAGAAAAAAATAAAAATATTGAGGATAAACAGAAAACTATAAACGCTTACAAAGGATCAGCCATCAGAGTGGAATGGGGCTTCTCAACAGACACACAGGAAGCAAGAAGAAAAAGAAATAGTGTATTCACGATTCTGAGGGAACATAATTTTCCACCTAGAGTTATACACCCAGCCACACACTCTAATCCAATGAAGGGAGACTGAAGACATTTACAGAAATGCAAAGTCCCAAGAAACCTACCACAGATTCATCTTCCTAGGATGGGGAGACGCATTTACCAAAAAACGAGAGAATAAATCCCCCAAAAGAGAAAAGACAGGTTTAAGAAAGAGGGCTCTACATAGGAGAGAAGCAAAGGACTTCCCAGGAGACTGGAGATGGGAAACTCCAGGATGGT
This sequence comes from Choloepus didactylus, assembly GCF_015220235.1. NCBI lineage: Eukaryota > Metazoa > Chordata > Mammalia > Pilosa > Megalonychidae > Choloepus > Choloepus didactylus. The sequence continues at coordinate 63,599,147 of NC_051319.1, read as the reverse complement.
AGCTGAGTAACAGTGCCAGATGGATAACAACAGTCCAGCCTGGGTCAGGAGGAGAGAGGGTGTCTCCACCAACAGAGTGCAACCAGTGATACCTGATTTGTCTGAACACACTGAAACATAATTTTTGGTTCTGGCAGAGTATTTATATAAGTGAATTCTAAACTAAGAAATCAAAATTATTTCCTGGAAAAACAAAGTTATAGAGATATAGAGAAAAGAACTGTAATATAGTACACCACATGGACCAGGTGTGATTAATATTTATATAATGATCATCATCATAAACACTGAAGACTGATTTAACCCCAAAGAGTGATATAACTATATTGCAAGGATGGAGGGAGAAGGGGAAGAAGAAGTTGGTGTGTGTTTACATGTGGGGGGCTGTTGTGATAAAAACAGAGCTAGAAGAATTTAGGTCTTTTGTCGAGCACATGGACTTTGGAGCCAGACTGCTTGAGTTCAAATCCTGGCTTCATAATTTATTATCATTGCTGTGTAACCCTGGGCAATATAGATAACCTCTCTGTGCCTCGGTTTCCAATATTCAAGATTTGGATAGTAAGATCAACTACAAAGGGTCATTGTGAAGATTAAAACAGTAAATATGTAAAAAACACCTGGAATATTCTCTGGGACACTGCAAATACTTTATAAGTGATAGCTATCATTTTTATCTTCCATAGTATGATGCCAATAGAAAACAGGAAAAATATCTAAAACTAAAAATCTGTATGAGCATGTTATTTAGACATACAGAATACCAGAGAAAATATCTGAAGGAAAAGAAAAGTGGTTGTTTCAGGGGAGTGGAAACAGGGTAGGTTGTGAGCAGGGGACAGGAAATTTTGTTATAATGTATGATTAGGATATGTACCAATATTACATTTGACAAAAATAAAAATTAAAAATTAAATAAAGCAAAAGTTTTAAAAGGCAGCCTGGTGGCAGTCTAAGGATAAAATCCTCATTTAGATATTGATGGATATTTCTGCTTTAATGTAAGGGGTGTTGTGGTCAAAGGCACTAAAGACAAAGGACAAAACCCAGCATGATCAGGGCTGTGTCAATACCAAGTAAAATGTTAATTTGAGGTGTTTATCTGAATAATACCAGGATAACTCAAGCTTCCCTAAACCCCTCAATTACCAAATCCTGAATTACCAACAATCAATTGAACAAAAGAATTTGGGTAATTGTGGCATGAATTATTTAGATAGTTTGGTGCTCTTCAATTTCATTTTTGGATGTAAAAATCATACCCTGAGTGACCAAAATTGGAAAGGAGAAAACGCTTAAATTTAAATAACAGTTTTTCAAGTGCTCTAACTTGCTGACTCCTCCAGGCATGGATTCCATATCTGCATGGCCAACACTTATCAGACGGCAGGTTACAAGGTGAGTCTAAGGTGGTCCAGGGCACACACTACGTTTCCAGTGATAACCAGGGTAGGCAGACCTTGCTACTTTTGTGATCTCCTCCAGAGCTTCGCTAAGAGAACATCTCTAAATCCCAGCTACTCAATAATGGAATTCTGGGTGAAAATCGGAAAACTTGCCCTTGGAGTACCCAAACTGAAACTCACTGCAGGCAGGAGGATTTGCAATAAAAAAGCCTAGATTTATGCAGGGTCATTCTCTGGGATGAAGGGCTTAGTACTTTGTCTTCTTAATTTCTCTCCCTCTCTCCATGTATTTATGAAGTCTCCACCATGTGCTGGGGGTACGATGGTGCTATCGAGGGTCACTGCTCTCATGGAGCTCTTAAATCTTTCATGGTGCTTACCATGTTTTATCCGTACCTTCTTTTAATCTTCCCTTGATTATGATTTTCCTGGGGTCAGGGCATATGCCTTATTCTGGCACAGCAAAATGCCTGGCTTATAGCTAAAGATGCTGAAATGAATAAATGGCCATCCAGGAGCATGGTCTGAAGTCTGCACTGTTTTCAGTGTGGGAAGAAAAAGCCTGTTGAGCTCATCCATGGAGCCCAAACCATCGTCTTCAAGCAGAGGCCAAAAGGGGCTGTCAAGAAAACGACTATGGGTAGGGTAATATGTTTGTTTATGGTACATGGGAGGCCTCTGGGCGAAGTCTCTGTTTGGTACCTTTACACTTCAATCAACCCGTCACTTCTTTGAAACTCCACCTTAATTAAGAAAGTTTAAAGCTAGGTAACCCAAGTGCCCATCAATAGATGAATGGATAAGCAAAATATGATATAGACATTCAATGGAGTGTTACTCAGCCATAAAAATGAATGAAGTTCTGATACATGCAAGGACATGGATGAACCTTGAAGACATCATGTTGAAATAAGTCAGAGAGAAAAGGACAAATACTATATTATCTCACTCATATGAAATAATTAGAATATGAAAATTCATAGGGTCAGAAACTAGAATACAGGTTACTGGGGGTTGGGGTTGGGCTGGGGAGCGGGGAGTTAATGCTTAATAGGTACAGAGCTTCTGTTTGGGGTGATAGAAAAATTTTGGTAATTAGTGGTGGTGATAGTAGCACAACATTGTGAATGCAATTACAGCACTGACTTGTGTATTTGAAAGTGGATAAAATGGGAAATTCTAGGTTCTATGTATGTGACCAGAATGAAAAACAACATAGAACTCTACAACACAAAGAATGAACTCTAATATAAACTATTAACTATGATTAATAGTATAATTACAATATTATTGTTTCAATTGTAACCAAGTTACCACACTAATGGAAAATGTCAATAGGGAAAACTGTGTGCACATGCAGTGGGGTGTTATATGGGAACTCTGCACTTTTTGCAGGAGCATGATTTCTCTTTAAACCTACAATTGCTCTAATAAAAAATGGAAGAAAAAGATTTAAAAGCCATAACAACCAAATTAAAGATTGTTTGGCAATCATGGGGGAAATGCTTCCTATAGGACTGAGTGGAAAACAGCAATGTGCAGAATTGTGCATTCCATGATTTAGGCTATGTAAAAAACATACCCGTAAAATATGCATGAGAAAGACTGGAATGAATAAAGCAGAAGAATGGTTTTCTAAAAAAGAAAAAGAAAAAGAATAGGCCCTTCTCTATGAATGTGAAAGATACCCATAGTGGTGGGCAGACACATGGTTCAAATATGACATTAATAGAATATGTACCCCTGCTAGGGTTACACTATTCAAAACTGTACTGGACACTTGGGGAATGAGGAAAGAGGGGTAGAGGTGGGAGAAGTGAGTGGTTATTTGTTAAATTTTCTGACTACATTTAAAGCATGATTAGCATGCTGAAAGAATGGATTTTTGATGGCATGATTTTGGTTCCCAAGCAGGTCTCCCTTGTGTAACCTCCTACTGATAAGTCACGGTGTTCACGAATTCCACATTGTCATTTTCTGGCTTCCTAGGGCAGTACTTTGGGGTCTTCATTCCAAGTTTTTTTTTTAATGTCTTAACTCATCATACTATACTTTGGTACCAAACTTTAACTGTTTTCCTGTGACGGAATCTATCTGCTTTCTTCTTTTCCCTGTGGTATAAGGACTTTATGCAAAGAAAGGCCAATAGTGTTACTTTTGGGAACTTTTCCAGCTTTTATAAAGAGAGTTTTCTAAGCTGTGAATAGATACTGGAAGGATCTGATCATTTAAAATATTCCCACAATATGGGTATTTTTCTGCACACAAGGTTCTACCTTATTAGCAGATAATTCTATAATTTTACTATGCAATGACCAATGACTTCAAACTGTGGCCCAATTCAGAGGAGAAACTGTCACTTTTATCTGTGGAAAAACAGTTCAAGATTGGAGTCTCCTGCCTTCCAAGACATAGGCACGAACTACAGAATGGAAAAAGCGTTTTCTCTCTGAAAGCAACCTGAACTGTGAGGAGGCAGAGGTGAGGGTAGGAGGTACAGGAGCTGTGAAGGGGACACAGAACACCTGGTGAATGCCGCCAGACATGGGGTGGGGGCAGATCTGCTCTCGGGGTTCTGGAACACAGGCCATCTCCCCGGGTCCTTGGCTGTCACCTTCACCTCCTGCTGACTGGACCCCAGAGCTAGGGTATTAGAAATGAAAACACAACGAAAGCATACTTCAGGCCATCTCTTAGAATGTGAAACTATAGTTTTTGAGCAGAAACTCCAATGTCTATAGTGTTAAGCCCCAATTACTTTACTTAACCTTTTTGGTATTAGCACTTTAAAAAACTTTTTGAACTGTTACATTGGTAAGACTCAATTTGCCCTAGGGGTCCGCTCTGGAACTATGTAATCAATATCTACCTGGATAGGTTGGTTACATACTTATGGCTTAGTAATTATACAATTATCCCTCCAAGAATCCTTGAAAATCATACAGGCTAAAAATTAATATTCTACAGGTCAAAAATTGAAGGCAGGTTAAAACGTGGTTATTTGATTATATACAATGAAATTATGGCAAGGAGACATCTGTTCAGCAGGATCAGAAGCTCCTTTTCGTGCTAACTGTATTTTTCCATCATGATTCTGGCAATGCTGTTCAGTAGGCTGACAGTGTGCTCTGTTTAGGAGCAGCCTCCCATCACAGCCTCACCCCTACTTTCCCAAAGTCTTCCTCACATACTTGCTCATTTTCCTGCTGAGCATGATGACCTGACAAGAAAGACAGAAGTGTGTGTTTGTGTGCACTGTGGGGAGAAGAGAAAGAGCACAATGAACTCTTGACCTCCTATTGGGCACAGCAGGTGACCACTGCCATGCCCTCCATCACCACAGGCCAAACCAACCATTCCCTGAACTGGCTGTTGAATGACCTTAAATCTATGCAAAATATTTGGTATTAGCTCTTGGCTCTGGATACACATAATTCCCAGTGTGGTTAATTCCTTGGAAGGAAAACCCACAAATGGTGTTTATTGCTTAATAAGGATGTCTTTTTAAGGAGTCTACTGAAAAGCTGGTGTAGGATTAATGGTTTTCTGAGGCTAACCCTCAGGCAAAAGTGCCACGTGGTCAGGGAGTGAGTGACCGGTGGTGGCCAGGGGTTAATGCCTTCTCTTCACCCTTTATCAGTAGTTGGAATCAGTGCTCGCTTCACGTGTTACAGATCTCAGATACACTTAAACTGTGGGAAATGAATGTTTCATTGGTATTTAAAGACAAGTAATTGCAAACATTCTCTAGGAATTTAATAACTCAAAACTAACTTGTCCTTTATAAGAAAAAGTAAAGATAAATCTGCTTGTTATAAACAAAGTCATCCTCTGCTGTTGAAACACACTGGGAAACCTTTTCAAAGTAATCGAGTTGAATCTAATTTTAAAGGGCATTGAAAAGAAATTTAGTTTCTTTGCTATCAAGCTGTGACCAATTTAGAAAAATAAATAGCAAATAGAACCCCCTCACAGAGCTGAGAGTCTTTAAAATGTTATATTTTTGGCCTTATTTTCCCTTTAGCAAGAAAAATTAAAATTTCTCAGGAACTAAAAAGAGAGTCCAGTGTATTCCTGGAACTAGGGTCCGTTGCACCACTCTTTTTTCCCAGGGCTTTACTGACAGGGCCATTCAGTGGCTGTGGTGTTTGGAGTTGACTCTAACCCAGTATATGGCCTGCCATTGGTCTCTAAAGTTACATGATCCCAGGTGATCCCTGCTCCCCAAGAGGAGCCATTTGTCCTTCTACCAAATTCCTGGACCAAGATTTCAAGGCATCACTCATAGATGACCACTTGGATCTTTTCCTTCTTTTACTAGGGTCCCAGAGGCAGAATTAAGCAGGCATTTGAGTCAATTAGGTGTCCACATTCCCACTCTAGTCTTAATTTCTCTGAGGAATTTTAATGTCAACTAGAGACATCCATCCTTGCTCTATCTAATGAGGGAAACAGGACAGCTTGTTCTCTCTTCCTCTGTGTGATTATGAGGACATCAGAGAACCTCTGCTACTTCTCAGGGGTACACCCAGGTCATGTGACTCCCTGACACTTCTCTCATATGAAAGAGCCAGGGTTTCTATGAAAATGTATGCCAAACTCAAACTGTGATAAAGAATAGATTAAGTTATGGGGTAGGGAGGTAAAGAGGTCAGGATGCTTATTTAAATACATTGACTATTTTTATTTTGGGGTTTTTAAGTGTTTGTTGCTGAACTAAAAATCCATTAATATGTAAAGCTAGTGAATCTGATAGGTTCAAAACTAAATCTTCATTCAGATGGATGATTCCTTAAGCTGAGTGGGAAAGTATTAGCTTAGTGTCAGATATCTGAGTAGCCCCACCACCTCATTTTGTGCTCTGATTCTATAATCCTATTATAGCAGATTGTTCAGCTTTGTTCTCTTTCTTGTAAAAAAAATAAGATGAAATATTTCTGGCAGGAGAATCTACTGTGATACTAATTGTCTTATTCCCAGTTGCTGTAGGAGCCTGGAAGAAATGTGAGGCATCTTCCTTCTCCCTCCTGAAGTTTGCCAAGTCTTTTTGCTTCTTTGCCTTAGGGTATTGCTGGTGACTCTGTTTTAGGGCAGAAGCAGAATTTTCCAGGTACCAGAAGACATTTGCAACTCAAAATGGGGGCAAAGAAGAGTGGAGAACAGAAATTGGGTGCAAGAGAAGTGGGCCAGTCTCAAAGTCTGGGATGGGAATGGCCATTTTCTTTCTATTTTCTTCCCACCTGAAGCACTGGGCTTCCTCCACTGACCACGATGCCCTGCCCAAGTGTGGCGGAAGCAGCCCAGACACAGCCTTCAAGGCAACAGGTGAGCTTGACCTCAGCAATCACTGTGACCAGTAAATAATGAAGCTCCAAAGCTCTTCCTTCAATGTACCGAATTACTGACAGCCCTAGGGGCAACCCCTAAAATGACAGAGATTTAATTTTCCTTCAGCCCGAATGGAGACCCATAGCGGATTACATTTGATTTAGAGGGAAAAAAAAAAAGAATGACATTTCTTGCAGCTCAGTGTTATGAACTAAAATTTATACCTATAACGCACACACATACTCTTTCTTTTGAATATTTTTGAAACAAAAAGTGCTGAATGGCATGTCATAATTTTCCTTTTTAAAGATTTAAAAGCTTTAGTCTCCTTTTAAAATGGGTTTGGGAAATTAACTCTTCTGAAAAAAAAAAAAGTCAAGAAATACTGACTTCATTGACCCTCCTCTACTACCCTTTTTACTCCTTCCTGTTTCCTGCTTTGTCAGGAAACTGTGCATATTCCCTGGAGAGGAGAGCTCTGTTGCAGAAGGAACAATGCCCAGGAGGCGATCCGGCCTGCCAGGACCTCAAAGATGATCCTTTCTCTTATGTACACAGCCCACGCATTTTGAACTGTAGACATTTTGTTTTAGAAAGTCCCCTGTTTCATTAGTGAGCACTCATAAGGCTGGCTTAGTGACCAGCATCATGGTTCACAATGCTAAGCTGGAGAAATTTCGGAACCACAAGGCCTTGCTTCTCCCAAGAACAGCAGAATGGTGACGAAAGGAGCTTTCAGTCTAAAACCAGCAATGCAATCAAACTCCAGCTCTGTTTCAAAGTTCCAATTCTGATTGGCGGCTGACGCATTCCACCCAAGACAGGAAATTTAATTTCTGTACTTACTTGGTTCTTGACTCCATTAAAACAAAGACTGAAAGCTAAAGTCAACTAGAAGACAGAGCAAGTTTGTGAACTGAATAGATTCTTCTGCCCTGTGACGCTGGAATAAAGCCCCTCCAATGCACCACTTGCTAACTTTCTAAGGCCCAGTTACAAGTCTGGACCTGCTTCTATTTGGGAGAAGAGTTGTAATTTTCTTCTTCCTTCATGTTGACCCCTGCTCAAAGGTGCTCCAGGTCCATAATTTAAAAGCTCATGCAATTCAAAGCACAGACTATGGCAATGCCGGGCAATGCATCCCCTAGCACCACATACCGTGCATAGTTACGCAGATGCTCTTCAATCCGCATGTTAGAGGAAAGATTGCTGCAGCTGCTGTAAGTCTCCTAGAGAAGTGCAATTAAAAGTCGTCTGAAAACATGCAACAGACTCAGCACATGCACAAGTCTTAATAAACATGGGGCATGCAGAAGATAGATTAGAGGACAGCATCTTAGTACAGACATGGGGTATGGGGAATTGCTGAGATGATTCTTTTACTACTGAGCAAGAGGTCCTATTAAGTTACTTGGAAAGTTTTATTCAAGCAATTTAAGTTTTGACATATTTAACCCAAAGGGCTAGTGTTTGGGGCACTAATGTTAATTTTTCCAGCAGAAACAAATGCATGCCAAAGTCCTTATGTTGAGGACAACTCACAGTAGAGATCAATGTAAAATTTAAAAATTGGTGTTCAATTAATTTGAGACATATTAATTAAAACTTGATTTTGATACCACTAAGAGAATTTTGGCACCCCTTAGACCTCACTGTAATGGTATTTTAGTTTTATAGCAAATGATAAATTATGCAGGACCTGACTCCACTAGGTGGTTATTTTGCATGGTGGATATTTTGGGTCATTTCATTCCAGAGAGTTGCATTTGGGCTGCTATATATATATATATATATATATATATATATTTTTTTTTTTTTTTCTTTTTTTTTGTGGCCTGGCATTCACAGAACATGCAGGAAACTTCACCTAAAATGATGTTCATATCCCTTATTCATTGGATGTAAATCACAAATTATTTTCCAATAAATGCAATTATGAAGTGTAGTTCATGGCACACTCTGCTATCCCCTGTGTACTGACAAGCACTTCAGACTTCCATAGCTTCCTGATCAGCACATAGGAGCCTGTGTCTCTAAATGCCCATGTGGAGATATCCCTGTGGTACTTTCATTCAAGGGTCATTAAAGCTGAATAAAGTCTTTAAAAATAGAGTTTCTGTTTATGTGCTTTTTAATTGGGCTTGAGAATAAACTATTCAGAACAAACTCTTTCTGAGTCAAAATCAGCACCAAAGAAGGGCTGATGTCACATGAATTGGTGGTTTAGTCTTGTTGAAATGCCTCCCAGTCTAGGACTCCTAAAACCCAAAGACCAAACCATTTAGGTAAATTTAGGGACGATAATATAATCTCCTGCAATTTATTTACCTTTCTCTCTTGAGTATTTCCCAAAGGTAGAGCAAAGGGCATGTACTCTAACATAACATGTCTCATTAGAAATGTGTGAATTTGGCTTTCCATGCACCCCTTTGGATTTTTCTGAGGATTCTCTTAAGGTGGCACAGGTCAACAATCTGTAATGTTAGAAACAACATAATCAATTCAAGAGAAAAAAGAAGAATATTCTCCATATAGCACTCACTGCCTTGTTCTTTCCTTTGCTAGCAGAGCTCACAGGATTTCCCTTGGCATCTGTTGTCTTCCTTCCAAGTGAGGTCAAGGGCAGCGTAGAGGTCTTCAGCTGGTTGGCCGCCTGATAGTTGTTATTATTGTTCTGGTTGCCGCTTAGTGTCTCCATGATGGATCGGAAGGTTCCAAAAGGCCTTTTCAGTTGATCCCCTGAATCACTACTCGTGGAGGTCCGCTGGAGGGCCTTGCCCTTATCTCTGTCCTTTTCTCCATTTAGTTCAAGGCTAGTTTGCTCCATTTGCACCACAGGCTCTTCAAAGGTAACTCTGAGTTTCGAGTTCTGAGATGTGCGGCGCTTGGAAGATGGAGACTTGAGGGCACTTTTGGGACTCGTGGCAACTTTTTGGGCAGCAGTGCTGTCAGGGCTGGGCTGAGTGGGATCTCCAGAGGGCTGGTTTGGGGGAGTACTCCCCGAGCCCAGATATTGGGATTCCAAGTCTGGTTCACTGCTCTCTGAGGTCGGAGATGGGCTATGGCCATCCAGGGATTTGGAGGCCTTTATACTAAAAGGAAACCTGCGTCCTGATGTCAACGTGTGTTTCTTTATCATCAAGTGTAAGCTTTCTGTGCTGTCCATACCCTCCACACCTTCCACAATGGGCTGTGGCCTGGGTCTGTCAGCCTTTCTCACAGGCGTGTTCTTGGGATCCTCGGAGTTGTTGGAGTCTGTGTCAGACTCACTCAGCGACCTCTGCATTAGCTGCCGCAGCCTGGCTAACTTCAGTTCCCTCTTTTCTGGAGGAATTTTTTTCAAATTTCTAGAGGAAGCCTGAGCATCCTGGAATTCCAAGGATAGCTTTTCCTGGGTACAGACATTCTCAGAGATTTCTTTTCCCAGTAATTGGCGTAGGATTTTATCAGAATCTTCATCTTTTGCTTTGGCCCTAGCTCTGCTGGATGCTGACAGGCTTCCAAGAACCTGAAACCCCTCTTGGACTCCCGGTTTGCTTTTAGCTACAGATTCATCATCTGCTTCTGGAGATTTCCACTGCTTTCTGGAAGTTGGTGAGAATAGTGAACTGAAAAAAGGATGAAGGACGTATGAGATGATTTCCTATTGAGTTAAAACGACTCAGCCAGAAGTCACTGCTTGGCTCTTATTGTCACTAATAATTTATACCAATAATATTGGAACAAGAATAATCACTTAATATCTTTTCAAAGCAATTTCTAAATACTCCACAGTGGCAACTATAGCCAAAGTAAAGCAAGTCTTGCACCTTATGCACCTTATGCCACTACAGTAACTACTAAATTTGTCTGCTTTACTGTTAACATACTCAATTTTGCATGAACTTTTCTCCATTAATTCCAACAACCTTATGAACCAATATGTCTTTATTCCCATTACATAGATGAAGAAAGACTCAGAAATAGTAAGTGACTTGTCTATGGTCATGGAACAAAGAAATGGCAGAGCCAGAGATAAACGCAAGTCTTATGAATCTAGGTCATTTTTATTCCTCTTTAGGAGAATGAAGTGTTTCCTGTTGCCATTCTCTTAAAAGTCATTAAAAGAAAGTCTAGAAGAAGCCTCAGAGATTTAAGATCTTTAAGAACTCTAGAGATCAAAGTTTCCAGTGTTACCTGGGGGAAGAAGGGAGTGACTTGCCCTCCGATCTCTGGGCTTCTAGAAGTTGTTGGAGTTGGTTTTGCAGTGTGACGCGTTCCACTGTCTGTCTGGGAAAAATGCAAAACAAGCACATAACCTTTCTAATACCTGACTACTACTATAAAATAGTAGGCATATTTTTTTTATGACAATTTGCAGTGTTCAAATGTCTTAAAAACATGAATAATCTATACTCTTTTCCTAAGGAAATAATCAAAAGTACTCCCAAAACAGGTTTATTTTTCTTAATAGTGAAAAACTGTTAGTAAACTAAATGCTCATCAACAAGGACTGAGTAAATAAATTATAGTTCTATAATGGCAACTATTAAAATGATAATATATTTGCTTATCTATGGACATGGAAAATATTTCCCTAATATACTATTAACTAAAAAATGGAGCTACAAAATATTGTGTAGTGTAGTCTCATTTTAAAGAAAACTATCTTGTTATAGATTATAGGGGTGGTTTCATCTAATCACGAGTCCTTTAAAGTGGGAGAGGTGGCAGAAGAGTAGGTCAGAGAAATTCAGAGTGTGAGAAATACTGGATCTGTTGTTGCTGGCTTTGAAGATGGAGGAAGGGAACCACAGGCAAAGGAATGCCGAGGTCTCCAGATGGTGGGAACGATCCTCGGCTTAGACAGTGAGAAAATGGGACCTCAGTCCTACAACTCAAGGAACTGATTCTGCCGACAACCCAGATGAGCAGGAAATGGACTTTCATTCTAGAGTCTCTAGAAAGGAACACAGCCTTGACTTCAGTCCAGAGAAACCTATATCAGACTTCTGAACTGTAAAACTCTACAATAATAAATGAGTGTTGTTTTAAGTTGCTACGGTTGTGGTAGCTTCTTATGGATGCAGCAGAAAATGAATACAATTAGCCTCAAAAATGGGAGCAGCTCTCATGACCCAGGAATGGAACTTAATGACTAGGCTACAAGTCTTCTTAAAATGACTGCTGAACCGTAGATACCGGCCTGGGGAAGCCCAGTGTTCTCCCTGGCAGATGTCACTGCGTATACTCAATGACCGCTGGCTGCCTAAATCTAATTTGTGAGAACAGATTCTGATTAACACTCTCCCATAAGCCCCAAGCAGTATCTTTTGTTCTCAAAAGTGGTCAGTTGTAGGCCTAGCATTCCATCCCTAAGACAAGAGAATTCTGTTTTTCTCTCACTCGTTTGCCAGTCACACCTGCTGAAAACTTAATTGTCTACACCCAGAGTCAGCAAACTTTTTCTTAAAAGTCCAGATGGTAAATATCTTAGTCTTGTGAGCCATATGACTAGGGATTGAATCATATACACTGCAGAAGATATGTTCATGTCTTAATCTATGTTCTTGTGGGTGAGAACCCATTTGTAAAAAGGATCTTTGAAAATATTGTTAGTTAAGGTGTGGATTCATTTGTGAATAGGATCTTCAAAGATTCCATTTAGATTAGGCCAAATTGAGTCAGGGTGGGCCTTAACCTGGAAGGGCTGGAGTCCTTCTAAGCAAAGGAAATTTGGACCACAGTTAGAAGTGGAAATTAGCTGAAGCCAGATGTCAGCAGAAGCCAAAAGTCAGTGCAAATCAGAGAAGCAGACATGGGAGGGAGGGACAGCCATGTTACAGATGTTTCAGAATGCTAGAGACTCTGAGAGGAAGCAAGCCCTTGATTTTGGATTTCCAGCCTCTAAAACTGTGAGAAAATAAATTTCAATTGTTAAGCCAATCTGCTGGGTAGGATTTGTCCAGCAGCCCTGGCAAACTCTGAAACATACAGTCTCTGGAAGCTACTGAAGGCTGCCTTTGTAGCACAAAATCATCCTAGACAATACATAAATGAAACTGCCATTGTGTCCCAGTAAAACTTTATTTGCAAAAACAGGTGGTGGACTGGATTTGGGCTACAGACCATATTTTGCTGAATATGTTCTAAAGAAAGAATAAAAACAAAAATGCATTGTAGCATTCTTCTTTTCCCACTTTGCTAGTTGGTATTGCATATTGAATTTTTAGAAAAATGTTTACGTGAGGGGCTAAAACAGATAAAGAAAGATTATGGTCTGCTTTAAAAGGGTTTATTAGGGATCTTAAATTGAATTATGACACAGTCAAGAAAACCATTTAGAGGCAATTGGTTTGACTGATGACTGGAATCTCAGGTAGCTTAAAGACAAGGTCAGTATGGATGGAGAAGAGTCTACTCCCTCCCTAGATTCTAAAGAAGCCCTCAAAAAGATCTAATCAACTGTAATTATAGAAAGAAAATATATAAGTCCATGCCTAGGCTCAGAGATTAGGACTTCTACAGAGCTAAAGGTCACCATTTCTAAACAGTAACCAGGCTTCTTAGCTAAAAAGAGTTGGTACGAGTACTCTAGGGGGAAAAGGCACTCAAGGCTGTTTCTCACTCAGAATGTTGGACTGAAAAACTAGGGCTTTCCATTCTTCCTCCTGCCTCAAAGTTATTGGTGCCCAGGAGCCTGAAGGGCACAGTTTACTGTGGCTACACTAAATGGATTTCTCCATTCATTTCACTGAGGCACACAGAAGGTAGAAGACTGGGGTCTACATAACCTCTCAAATTTCATCTTGTCATTGGTTTAAGTACCTTTATACAGCTGTCTGCAGCATTTAGCTCTGGAGAGAACTGAAGGACTGTTAGCTATTAGCGTATATGTGTATTTCACCCCAGGATCATCAACAGAGAGAGCAGCAAAGACTCTGAACTTGAAGAGTTTGCCAATAAAACAGCTATGGTAGCTCATGAAAGCTCCATGGTACAGAGAGTGAGGAGAATATTTCTCAATATTGTCTCTGAATATGAGCCTTTTAGAAAAAATATGCTGTTGGATCATTTTAAAGTTCTTCTTTCTGGATATGACCATACACTATTTAGGGGAGCAGACATTGGCATATTTTTGGAAGGTTACTAGGCAACACCTATCCACATTTCAAATATGTATGCCATTTGTTCTAGCAATTTCCTTTCTAGGAGTTTGTTTTCAGAAATACCTATACATGTACATAAAGACAATTATACAAGGTTATTCACTGTGGCAAGATAACTTACTGAACTCTTAATTTTTCCCTTAATTATGTTCAGACCTGTCACCTGTCACCAGGGAGTTCTGTGTAAATTGGCACAGAATGTTTGGCAGTAACGCCTTAATTTTTAAATTTAAATATTTTCTAGTAAAAGCCTAAAGTTGTTAAAGAGATTATTCTAGGTATAGAGTAGGGTGGGGGTGGGGCGGAGGCCTGTGCCTCTAAGAGAAGAGAGTAGAAATAGAGATATAAGGGAGGATTCTCCAAGCTTACAGAAGAGCCAGAGGGTCCAAGCTTTTGTTGTGCTATTGGCATGAATTATACTTATAATCAATTAAGTACTCTAATTACATACCAGGTCTTTTTTCCAAGTGAGTTGTATTCAGGAGAATATATTTGTTATCACTTAAATGTAGGACTTCACATTTTTCCTCCAAAATTTAATTTTTAAGACTTATCTTCCTGATCTGGCAACACTATTTTGAATTTCAATCCAGATTTTCAGTGATTCCTCCCCAAAGTCAGTGTGGTTTCTGAGTACCGACTTCAGGGGGTTTAAGGACACAGCCTTGGAACATGAAAGTGCAAATCTTCCTTCAGGTGGCATCAGATCCATCATCAATCAACTGGCTACAGGCCTACCTGAGGGTCTCTCATCTGGTCCACTTTTCTTAAAGCATATCATGACAATCTCCCAGAAGTGCTCCCTGACATTCAGATATATAATACATACCAGTTTCACCATCCTATCAAGAAAAAAGTGACTTTAGCAGGTCACTTGTTTTTTTTTTCTCTTTGAAAAAACTGAGAGCCTGACTCAGTTCTAGCCTCTTTCTCTCTCTCATGCTCTTTACAATTTCCTAGAATATTACGGACAGACATTCTGGGATGATCTCTTGTGTGCTCTCAGCACCCTGCGATGTAACCTGTTGGGTCCTGAGATGGGGACAGAGAGGGAGGCTTACATTCCTGGCTTAGGATGCTTGCTCTGCACTTTTTGGTTTAAACATCATTTTGCCTCTGCAGAGAAGGCATCTTCAGCGTGAACCGTGGCTGTGAGGACATGGGACAGAGGAAGAAGAAGATGAGGAGAATGCTAGGAATTCACGGTACAATCAAGAATGGAAGGAACTTACAAAAGCACTTGACTGAAGCCTAGGGGGACCAATTAATTATGAGTCAGAGGTTGTTCTCATGGGACGAACAGGACACTTACTCCTTTAGCTGCTTGGTTAGCTTCACCACCTGAGAGGCCAGTGACATGCAGGTCTCCACCACCACCAGGTACCGGGAGCACAGGGTGTGCCCGTGCCGCTCAGCACTCTGGGAAGGCTTTTCCCCCGCGTGGTTCTGCATGGTGACATTTGCTCCATATTCAACCAAGGTCTGTCAGAATACACAGAGACATGGAATTGTTTCAAGATCTCCCTCTAAACATATTTTTAAACCTCTATAACAGAACGTTGAATGGGACTTGTCTTACAACTCCAAGATGGGTACCAGAGCCCATAGCAGGAGGAAAATGTACCATCACTTACAAAAGGGGGTCTCTAATGAACTTTCCACAGTTGGTAACAGAGACCTCCCTTCAGAGCCTACAAAGATGTGACAGAATCATTCCCGACCCCAGCCTACAGAAGAAGAGGACTGGGAAGGGGAGGAGGAGGTTCTGTTGATTTTAGAATCCTTTCCTTTAGACGGGTGTGGTATTTGTGGTGGGATGTTTTGCCCCTTCGATGGGTGGGTTCTGGAAGAATTATTCATAAAGTCAGGGGACTTCTTATTCACAAGAAGGGGCTAGTGGCATTTTGTTAACCCATTCCTATTTGTTTGGGCAGCACGCCTGATCTGTTGCTGAGCCTGCCTCATTAGGAAGAAAAAGAACTGGAGAGAAATAACATGGCAGATAGTGGGGAGGTTGTGAAGCAGCCCACACACCCACCATGTGCCATGGCAAGGATATGTCCTGTGGATTGAGTAGACTTTGAAGAGGGAGCTTGAAATAATCTATTTCATTATTAGCCTACTAAAAAAGGAGAGGTTCCTGCAGAAGGAAGAGGCAATGTGTGCACCACAGGTAGAGGGAATTGTACGGGGAAGAAGGTGGTAAAGTCAGGGCCAGATTTCTTGTGACAGTCAACAATGCGGAGGCTCCACAGAGTTCTCTGACGATCCCACCCACAGCACCCGCCAGAGAGTCAGCACCAGAAGGCCTGCCCCAGAGGGCAACTGTGGCAAATTGCTATGAACCAAAGAGCAGTAATGATTTTAGACAGTGCCGTAACCTTTCAGTTAAGCAAAGAGATGTCTGACTTTTTCTTTCCCTACCTCCTCTTTTTCCCCGACACTGGAACCCAGAAGAGATAGGGAAGTGGGAGATAAAAAAAAAGGTGTATAAAAAGTCAATCATGCTTCACTCCTCATTCTAGGTCTTGAACCCCAAGTCTAATCCAGGTTGGGGAAGAAGAATGCTTTTGAATCAGAAATGAGATTGGTTTTTTAAGTTGGTCTGGAATATATTTCAATAGTCAAAGGCAAGCAGAAAGTTATGGAATCTGGCCAAGATATCATTAATGGAGGAGAGAGAGATTTAACAGAGCATGATTGAAATCAAATAATTGAAAAAAAAAGAATCCAAAACTATTTTGTATTTTTACTTTGATGACATTAGACTGCACAAAAAGCTGTTTCACCAATATTCACTGACTACCACAATCTGACATATTCTATGACAATACCAGGATGAGATTGTAGATGGCTGGATTTATTTTCGTACCAGGTAACGTTTTTTTCCTCACGCAACACTTGCAGTATTTAAATTCCTGGGCTACTTAAACTCAGAGGTCATTAAGGAGCTTCATTTTCCTTTCAGTTTATGGTCACTCACTGTGAGGGCTCAATTTGCCATAAAACCATAGCCACCAACCTCACAGGAGTGTTACAGAGAGCAGGTCGGGATGGAGCTCTCAGAGCCCTTGAAGAGACTCAACATAAACACACATTGCCGTTACTCCCCCCGGACTCTGATCTTTGCGTTTTTCTTTCCAATGTTTTCCTTCTTCAGTTTCCTCCTCACCCTCATAAGGTCCCTTGTTCAATCTCTTTTCTACTCAGTCTCTTTTTATCTTCCTTTTTTAAAATCTCACACCCAGTGGATACACCCTCTTCCAAGACTATCCAAGTTTCCACATCCACGAAATCCAGTGCCAAAAATATCATTTGTGCTAAGTGGAGTGATGAATGCTCTGAAAGCACCAGCCGCCTCTCTTTAGAGGTGATTAGTATTTCACATATTAAAAAGAAAAATAACTAAAATCCCATATAGAATTAGTGATAGCAACTGGTTTTCTTTGGCTTTCAGTCATTTATTAGCTGATAAAAAGTTCATTTCGAGACTACTAAATATTAGAATGGAATTTTTTAAAAATGGAAATGCTTTTTTTACTGGAAAAATGCAGTTTTCCAGTGTTTATTCAATTAGCTTTCCTCCACACACATACACAAAATAATGCTAGTTCTTAAGTCTTTCTGCAGAACCTGGTAATAGTTTAAATTTCTCTCCTTTCTATACTCTCCAACTTCTTGTCACTCGCTTTAAAACTTGGTGCCTCAAATTAGAAGATGCATGTTTTGCCAAAAATAATGGGAACATTTTCAGATCCTTGGAAGGTTTCCTACCAAGTTAGTTTTTCCAAAGAGCAGCTTCATGTGAGTAGACACTCTAGAGCCTTCTGTTGTTAGTTCTGCTTTGGGTTCTTATTAATCTCTTGCCTTTTATATTTACCATGTGTTTTTCTGTCATTTCCTGAGTCCTCTCTACCTTCCTGAGCAACTGGTTCTCACTGCCCAGTTCTCTGTTTCAGATAGTCTATACCTTGCACACAGTAGGACCTCAGTAAATACCTGTTGAATAAATGAGCACATTAGGTGAATTTGCAATAAAAGAAACAACACATACAAAACAGAGTGTTGCTTTCTTAGAGGTTCTCTTGTACAGATAACATACTTTGAACAATACAAACCTGGTGAGGCAAAAGTATTTTCTCTAATCACAGTCTCTGGCCATATGTTGTCAGACTCCCTTTCCCACATCTCAGGCAGATGTAGGAATAAATATGTAGAATTTTAGTCATTAGTAATGATAAAAATTGTCTAGACCATTCTGGTAATTATGATTTATGTTCATAAATAAAAATCCAGGCCAAAGCTAAATCTCAACTTTGTTTCCAATTCCATTTCCTTGCTTCTCCTCACACTTTCACTCCTTTCTGCTCCTCTTCCTTCCCTGCCCCTCTCTATTTCACCATCATTGAGGGTCTTCAAAATCTTCTAGGTGAGAAGGTCTGTCTTGTTTTTACATTTACAAATGTGCCAAAGTTCTGCACACCCTCCCTGGGCCCTCCCAGCATACGCTGTTCTGATGGTGGCACAGGGTTTGGCTCAGAGCTCTGTGCTGCTGAGGGATGGGACACCACCTCATCTTCCCACAGGAGCTGCAGCTCTCGAAGCAGCCCTTTTGGAGCACCCTCTCAAGTGGCTTGTGGCAGGGGGAGGAACCTCCTGCCCCTCTCCTGTAGCTGTGCTCCCCAACCTTTACATTATTTCTCTTATCATAGAAAATGATAATATTTGTAAGGAACGTTGAGCTAAAAGACTGAGGTTGGGGCCATCGAGTGGGAGGGGGTGGTCAGCCACAACCCTGCCTTGCTTCCCCAGGCGCTGAGGGGCTCAGTGTCCAAGGCCCCCTCATAACCACTGAATCTGGGTCTTTTGGGCATGCATTCGAGAAGCTCAGTCCTACTGCAGATATCACACTCCCTCTAGTCTCCTGCTTCCTGCTCTGAAGAATGCTTCTATCCCATGCCTCAGTCTTGTTTTTCAAACACCTGGAAAGGGAGCTGAGGTGATGATGGAAAGAACACCTGCCACTTGAGAGACTGAGAAATGTCACTCTGGTAGTGGTTTCCTGCTGTCTGGAGAACATGGGGAGTATCTAATGCCTACTGCCCTCAGCACTGGGGCTTTAGAGCAATGTTGAGGGATGAGAAAAAGTCCCTTTCAACATTCTGTGACATACAAGGAGAAACTCTTCAGGCAATTTATGCCTACATATGGGTGGATTTCTGGAAAACACAAATATATCAATATAATTCCTTTTTATCTACTATAATACAATAAAGCTGATTTAATCCAGATGTTCTCCCAGTGAACAAACTTTCAACATTCTGTTCTGGCCTGATGAAGTCATTTTTCCCTGCCAAGCAGTGGGGCCTATGTACCTGTATGCATCCAAGGAAGCCATGCTGGGAGGCAATATGAACCGCACTGTTGCCAGCCTGGTCCACTTCATCCAGAGAGATGCCCTGTTCTTGCATAAACTGAAGAAGCCACAGAAGAATCTTTTCCTATAAACACAAAGACTGTTGGAATTAATGGAACATCATGTAGAGAAGTCAAACAAAGACAGAAGAAAACAAAACTCCACATTGGGAAGCTTAGATGGAACCAAGCTTATGACAATAACAGAAAATTCCCACCTAGCATGACCTGAAAATCCATGAAGCTGAGTGAAACGAAGGAAAGAGAACTGCACAGGGAATTTTAAAAGCAGAAAATTACCCAGGAAATGCTCTTGTTTTACCTGTTTTTCTATGGATAGGAAAATTGATTTGCAGAGAGTTTGAGTACGTCTTCAAATTCATGCAACTAGAAAGATCCAATTTGAACTAGAACCAGACTTTTTGACTCCAAGGCAATGTACTTTGCTACTGTGTAGCAAAAACCTGTCTCCAGGTTTCAAGAATATTATTATAAAACCTTGGCCTACTAAGATAACTAGCTTCTATTTTAAGTTTGTAATCCTTCAGTCATGCTTTCCTAATTTCATACCTCCTGCAATCAACAGGTTTATAAAAACAGGCAACACAAACTCCAAATATAAAATAATCTCACTGAAATAAAACGTGGACCCTCTTGATTAGTTTGACCAAATGGTGGTGGTGTTTTAAAGGTAAAGCTTTCTTTTCTTCCATTTTATAGTGAGGGAACTCAGAGCTCTGAACATAAACCTTTCAAAAGCAAAGACATGGAGCAGTCAGTGTGTTTTGTCATAATCTGTTTGCATTTTACCCCCTGAGTCTTGTGGTATTTTGATGTTATACTTGGCTTTGGGAGAGAGCAGGGGGATGGGATTCCACTGCTTTAAAATGGAAGAATTAAGTATAAAGTTAAAAAAAAACAGGAGAGTGGTAAAAACAACAGCATGAAATTTAGTGGGTGGAATTTGACATTTAAAAAAACGATCATGTGTCTGAAATAGCCTTGAACCTCTTCTTACCCTTTTAAAGGTTTTATTTTATTTTTTTCCTTTTCTTTTCTTTTCCTCCAGTAATTTTTTCGGACTGATCATGAACTTTTATACTTTTCTGGATTAAATTTGCTTTCACCTTCTGAACATGCCAACTAATCTGCTAAAGGAATGTTGGATAAAAACAACCAACTACTTTAATGTTTCACCCACTATGCAGGGAAGCAGGGCGCTGTTTATGGAGTATCTGAGACATCAGGGTCAGACTGAACATTTGCACCACACTTTTTGCCTAATGAGCTAGAAGAGAAAATGTAATCAATGTCTACAACTTACTAAGAATGCACTCAGGGAAAACGGGGTGAGGGTTAGCTGCAAAAGCAGACAGACCCTGTAGAAAGTGAAACTGTCAAGGGTCTCTAGAGAATGAGGTGGAGCAGAGGCTGGGGGCCAGGGCTGGGGTTTAGAATTAGGATAAGGATATGCTGATACATGTAAGCCTCTTTTTCAGAGGCAAACTTGAAGAAAGCTGGAGCTGATATTTGGACCTGAGCAGGTGATGTCTATCACAAATGTTTGAGGTAGAACCACTTCCTTTATTTTTCCTAATTAGGAAGGAGGGGAAAAACTGGATTACTTTTGTTTGGTGACAGATGAGTACATCATGTGATCTTAACTCTTTAAAAAATTTGTATAAGTAGGAGTATCTCAGGATAAAGGATATAATCAATTGGTTTGAAGTCAATGGCTAAGGCTTATGGAAACATCAAGAGAGCAGACTGCTGTGTCTCTACCAGTGTAAAGGATGGCCCTGCCGTATGCGGAAGAAATCGTCTACGGTGTGTCATTCTCCAGCTTTCGGTGGCTTTGCCCAGCAGTTCAAATACAGTTTTGTGTTCTGTGTGGGGCAATTTACTTTAATAAGAAAGATATGCAATAGGCCTGCCCACTGAGATATTATATGCAACTTATATTATAAAGAGAAGTACTACTTAAAGTGACTGGCTGACCATACACCAGGTCTTCTACTGCCTGACATTTAGGATTTCTGAGATGGAAGTGGAAATGCTTAGAATACCCTGGTTTTGGCAAAAGCATATTCAGCATTCATTCTCAAAGAAATTGTGCTTTTTCCCAATAATGGAGAACATGCCAGCGGAGGTCCACCTTATCTATGATTTAAACAATGACCTATTTGACAAATACCTGGTAGGGAGGACAGAGCAAATATGGCTATTTTCTCCAATGAAGAGAGCCCTTATTAATGCATATGGGTATTAATAGATATGTAACAGTGCCCTCTTCCCCTCTTACATCTTTAGCATTGTGTGTGTGTGTGTGTGTGTGTGTGTGTGTGTGTGTGTGTGTGTGTTTATAGAAAGGAGATGTTAGAGGAAGAATGTAACTTCAGATCTTTATTTCCCCTGAAGTACTGCCTTTCAAAGAACATCCAGTGCAGCAACATGGATGGAGAGACCCTTCTATTTCCTTTCTAATTCACAGAATTCCTCTCCAATTTACATTTCATCCATTCACCTACACGTGCCTCTAACCATTCAACATTCATTTATTGACTGAAAATTTCCTTCATGCACTAGTTTCCTCTTCTGGGGATTTTCTGCTCTTTTGGTAACCTGTTTTTATGTTGTATTTTGTCTATTCCTTAAAGACAATGCAAGTTGTTTGAAGAGGCCATTAACATACATAAGTTATGAGATTTTCTGAACAAAATCTAATAAAAAATGTAATTGAAAAGCATGCCATAGGTTTACTGCTAGTATCAATAAAATCTCTGTAGTTTATGGTGCCATCATAAGTTCTGAAGGAGTCAGCTTTTCCTGTGATCATAATTCACCAAATCTAATATGCTGTCAATTATAAGATTCATTCCCGTTTTTGAGATGCTAAAATGTAAAAAAAAAAAAGGCCAATGATTTCATACTGCCATTTATTATAAGGTAAATATAGAATTCTGAGATGGTAAGATGTGAAAAAAAAAGTGCATCATAAAAACTGATTAAATAGGGTAAGGCCTAAATAATTCTCTACCAAGCTTTCTCTTATACTTCACATGTGGTGAAATAAATAAACTAGGTAATATTAAAGCAATAAAAACAATAAATTGGAAGAGATCCAATAATAATAATACTAGCCAACATTTATCTAGTACCTATGACATGCCAGGCAGTGGCCAGTGCATTAGGCTTCAGAACAACCCTATAAGAAAGGTTCTATTGTCCCCATTTTACAGATGAAGTCACTGAGGTCCAGGGAGATCTTTTTTTTTTTTTTTTTGATAAACACACAGCTAAAAAGTGGTAGGCAAAGGATTTAAACCCAGACAGCTTGACTCAGGAGTCAATGTTATTCTGAGTATGAATACCCCCAATAATTCTTCATTTCTCCATCACCCCTGACTCTGTAAAGGATATGCTCCCACTGTGCCCCCTTGTCACAGAAATCACAGTTAACCACTCAGGGGCCTGTGGGTTTATAGAGCTCTGTGTTGGTTATGATTTTTCAAAGTTCGGTTCTTGAAGAGCAGAAGGATGCTCATGCTAATCAAAGATCCTTTTATTGTGCTTTCATCTGCAATCACAGCACTTTCAGCACTGGTTACTTATTTCTGCCCCATGACTGTGAAACAATAAAGTCAAAGGAGTATTTCCCCCTTTTAAAGTAAATTGTGGAAACACAACAGTAGCACACAACCTGTGAAAGCATCCCTCTCGCCAGCATGCCTATCACTACTCATAAAATGGAGAGTGAATGTGGTACAAAGTTGCTCTCCGTAGGTGATCGATACTGTGATATAGCTTTTGTAGAAACGATTCAGGGAAGAAAAAAAAGAAAAACAACCAAGCAATCACAGGTTCAAAGTTGAAAGTAGCACAGAGCTCACTGGACCAACAAACAAAGCATAGCTCTGAGCAGCAGAGGATGGAAGCCATGCCGAGAGAGCCTGGACAAGACAAACTGAACCTTCGTGTTATGAGTAAAACAGCCCAAGTCATGCGGGCCTATCCGAGGACACCCCCCGCTTGTTAGGTGAGTGTCCCCAAGGCTTTCACCTTCACACTCCCTGAGGCTAGTTCTGCTAGGTACAATCAGGCAACAAAATAATTGCACCCTCTGAGACTTCATGTGTCAAGGTAAGGAAAATCAATTTCTATCATCCAAAGATATATCACTCCGTGAGACCACTAAAAACTGCTGGTTACCCTGTGGTATTGGAGTCTTTAAAGGCAATTTTTACAGGAAAAAGGATACAAATTGGGAGTCAAATGGAGCCCATTCTGTAAGAATCTATATGTGGGGAAGAAGGCAACTAAAATAAACCAAGAGAGGAATTTTCCTTTGTACTATCCTTTATAGAGGTTATTTACTGAAGAAACAAAACCAGAATACACTGAAATGCCTGCTTGATGTAGCAAAACTTGCATGTGCTGAATCCATTAGAAAACTGTTCAATAACAGTCTTCCTTGTGAAAATATTAGCCTTGTAATGGTTCCAAGTTCAGCATCTCCATAGGTTATCTGTTACATAAGTGGTTGCAGCAGAGGCAGGATGGCTGGGCAGAATTTGCAGTTCCAATGGGCTTCTACATTTTCCACTTGGGCAGTTATGCTCTCCTAAGGCTTCTGGATGCCCCGCTTGAAACTGTACTTCAGGTCATTAAGAATGCTTATTAGTTTGAAATAACCTGAAGACTGATACTAGCATGAAGCAAATGTTTGACATGACTTTTTAAATAGGTCACAGTTTCCTCTAGCCCAGTCAAGGAAGCCACACTATTCCCCAAGCAGCCCTGGAAAGGGCACTTTCTTTTGTTCTGTCCCAACAGCTTCAAAATTATGAGAAACCTGCTGTGAGACTTGAATAAAGAAACTGGCATATAGAAGCAATGTTGCCCAATTATTTACTTAGAGTCTCAGAACAGTGATACAATCCCTTCCTCCCCTCTACCAAAAGCCCAGGCAGCCTTTCCACTGATATCTAAAATTCTTAGCTAGGCTGTATATAAGCAAATGAAATCAGGGATATAAAATGATTACTCAGGCAATTTGAGAATAAACAAAATTCTATTTTATGCAGAAAATGATTTACAAAGATTAGCAGTGATCAAATCCTGCCAGTCACTTGAAAATTCTATTCTTCTCTTTGCCAGCATTAAAAAAGATATCTTTAGCAAATGCCTATAAACTACTACTGGTTGGTTGTAGGACACTGTGGCTGGGGCTAGGAAGTACAATGCATAAAGAAAATCGAGTAATTCATACTATTTCAAAGACTGTGGCTTTTGCAAATTTTAAATGTTCTTCCTGTTCTTTCTCTTTATTTTATAAACTTAACAGAGTTGCTCACTTCTTCAGTGAGCTGTGTTAAAGTATTCCAAATATCACAATATATTGTTACATAAAATTGTAAAAAGGTTTTCTTCAGTTATGTCAATGCCACTGTCAATAATCCATAGAAATTATCTGTTCAGATGGACACAAAACAGAATCTGGCCCTGAAATCAGATGATCTGAGTTGAAATCCAGTTTTTTGCTTATTAGCCATTAGATAATGCACAAGTCACTTAACTTTCTTTCTTCAGGCTCTTCTTCTGTACAATAAAGATAAAAATAACAGGATTTCATAGAGTTGTTTTGAGGAATAAATCAGATAATGCACATAAAATCCAATGGCACGGTGCCTGGCATAGAGGAAACCTTGTATACAAATTGAAGCTACTGTGGCACCAAATAAACTACTGGCTAATGTAACTCCTACAGAAGAATGACTGTATTATTCTTGGGTCTATTTTTTAAACTTGTGATTGTCATGGTTGAAAAGTCATAAACTCTTGTTGACAATACCACAATTTATTGCCACTGGGAAAGTTTATGAAGCCAAAGGGGATATGGTTATATGCATGAGAAGCAATTTTCTTTGCCACAAACAAATACGATTAAATCTAATAGAGTGCTGACTTTATTTTTTTAAGACTGAGATTGGCATTTTGTGGTTCTAGTTCTTTAAAGATAAGTTACACTCATTCTTCTCAA
This sequence comes from Choloepus didactylus, assembly GCF_015220235.1. Lineage (NCBI taxonomy): Eukaryota > Metazoa > Chordata > Mammalia > Pilosa > Megalonychidae > Choloepus > Choloepus didactylus. Next base: position 63,573,810 of record NC_051319.1, on the reverse strand, counting down.
AGGGAGGCAGTGAAATTTTTAACTCCATACATTGGATAATGATCTGCACACATCAATTACTAACATTGGCATTTACTAATGTAGAAACTATTTGTAACTCAAAAAGCCATCTAGTTAGCATGACTGCTCATCTTTAATAATCAAGTAAGGTTTGCTTGCAATGCCCTAGTAAAGGTTTTCTTTTCAAATTTGGGTTAAACAAATTATACCATTTTTCCGTTTTACAAAAATAAAATGTATTTATTGTAGAAAATTGGGAAAATACAGAAAATTACAAAAAGAAACTAAAATAAAAACCACCCATAATTCCATCCTCAGTGATAACTATAGTAAACATGTTGTGATATTGGTTTTCTAGTTTTATTTCCTATTCCTGTTTCTTTCTCTCTAATTCAAAATTAGTACTAAATTATAGGAACAGCTTCGTATCATGCATTTTCATTTCATATTAAATAATGAACATTTTCCCAGAAAATTCCATCAAACAGATGTAACTTCATTGATTTATCCATTATCCTATCTTAGAATATTTAGGTTGTTTAAAATTTTTCTTCATTAAAAAATGTGCTTGTATTGCAGATTGTTCCTTTTTACTGTTGAAAGTATTCCATTGTACGAATATACCACAATTTGTTTATCCAGTCACTTATTTTATTGATTGATACTTGAGTTGTTTCCGTTTAGGGGGATACTATGAATAAAAAAGTGCTACAATGAACATCATTGTATATAAAACTTTGGTTTTATTTTTGATGATTTCTTAAGCTTGGATTTTCATGGCATAATAATAGTAATAGTAATAATAATAACATAATAATAGTAATAATAAAAGAGGTAGGTTATATGACAAACAAAAGGAGATACTTAAAAACTCCTTCATACCTGGCCGTAACAGCCTGAGTAATGAATAAGGCTTGGAAAATCCTTTGAACAACTCAATTCTGCTATGGCTTCTGTTTCACTCACCATCCAGCGAACGCACTCCAACTGGCCATTCTAGATTTAAAAAGAAGAAGAAGAAATTCAAGATTATTCAGATTTGAAAAATATCTCATAGATGGCAATTTTATCAAGCGAAGAAATAAACTGAATGCTGGCATTTCTGCCTGGCTCAATTTACCTGTAATTTTGGCTATAAATCAATTGCTGGATATTAAATACATTTTCATCATTTCAATCAGTTATTTTTGAAGTAAAATTTGCATACTATAAAATGTCTCCTTTTCAAGCTTACATTTGATGCATTTGACAAAATACACACTCTTGTGACTACCACCCCAATCAAGATGTAAAACATTTCTATCACCCCATAAAGTTTCTTGTAACCCTTTGCTCTCATCTTCCTCATCTTTGCCCCAGGCAACAACTGATTTGATTTCTATCATAACAGATTAGCGTATGTATTTTTTGTGTGTCTGGTTTGTTTGCCACATAATGCCCTTGTAATTCATCCAAGCTGTTGCTTGTATTGTAGACTGTTCCTTTTTATTACTGAAAGTATTCCATTATAAGAATATACCACAATTTGTTTATCCATTCACTTATTGATGGACATATGAGCTGTTTCCATTTTGGGGGGTACTATTAATAAAACTGCTATGAACAATCATGTATGAATCTTTTTGTAGATATATGCTTTTATTTCTGTTGGGTTAATAACTAGGAGTGGAATTTCTGGGTCACTTGGTATGTGCATATTTAACGCATAGGAAAATGTCAAAGTGGTTCAGCAACACAAGAGTGTTCGAATTGTTCCCTATCCAAGCCAACACGTGGTATTGTCAATTAATTATTTTTCACTTAAAGTTTATACAATGGAACAACAGTTTTCCAACCCCCATATAAAATATTTTTCAGTGAAAAAAATCATTGTAATCAGTAAAATATTTGAATTTTTTTTTAAAATGGGGAAATTAATTAAAAGAAGAGGTCATTATTTAAATTTTTATTCATGATGAAACTGTTGAGACCAAAGACAATCATCCACAACTTTTACGTATTTGGGGAAACCAGACTATGTAAAATCCTCAGTTAGGATCAAGAGGGACAGTAAAGCAAATACGGCAGAGAAAAAGGCAGTAGTAGGAATTTCTTGCAGTCTTTTGTGGGGGGGTTTTATAAAACCAGATATTATTCTCTTAATTTTCTAATTTTTTAAAATTTAAACTTCTCTCTTATCTTTACTTATTGGCTTTTAACTCTTTCAGGCACTCTCCTATGCAAGAGTTACAAAGTGTGATCGAGACATGTAAACAGTTACTTACAGGCAATATGTATTAGTAGAGGCTTTTCTCCATATTTATAACCCAGTGATTAAAACCCAGACCCTGAAATGGATCTAAATCCTTAATCTACCACTTAGTTACAACACTTGGACAATTTACTTTATCTCTGGTATTTAGTTTTCTCAACTGTGAAATAGCAAAGATAACAGTAACTACCTCATAAGGTTACCATGAAGACTAAATGAGATAAAGCATGTGAGCTTACCAAGCAGACAATATACATTACCCTTATATTATTAGAACACTCTTAGAGCCTCACAATAACTCTCTAAGACAAATTACACATTCTATTGCCTTCCTGGTTTGCAGCGTGGAATCTCAGCATAGGAGAAATGAGCTACCGTGGGCATGGAGCCAGGAAGGCTTTAATGAAGGTGACATTTGAGTAGAACAGGACTTTTTCTCTGTATATTAGAATTCTATTTAACTTCTCAAGGGAGAAAGCCTTTTCTAAAAGCAAGACAGAGGGGTCATCTGCTCATTCATCATTTACTCCTATTTGCACGAGGAATTTTAAATAGTAACTCCCAACTATTCACATGCAGATTCTCTTCTCTTCAGGTATCTAGCATGATCAGGTGTGTGTGGAGTTGCTTCTGGTTGCCCCATTTGGGTCCATCTCCTCCCGTCTTTGCCCTAATCTCTGCCCTGGGAAGCTGACCTATATGGGCTGGCTCCCTGGTTCTCTCTCTTCTGGTTGGGTTTGGCTGGAGCAGTGGCAGGAGATCAGGACAGGAAAATGAGTTTGAGGTGCCCTCTCTTCCTGGAAACCCATTAGAAGGGGAGCTCACAAGCTTTATCTCATTTAATCTTCACAGTAAACTTATGAGTAGTCACTATTATCTCTGCTATTCTACAATAGAGAAGACTGAGTTCTTGGACCAGTCTCTACTCAAAAATCAGCCAGTGCTTTCTACTCAGCCCCCTTTAGCTCAGGTTTTGTAAACTATTCTTTCCCCAGCTCCTTCAGGCTTACGTGTGGTATCAGTGCCCTATTAGTGACCACAGGATACTGTACTATCTGTGGGCTCCCTACACCCCACCCACTCTTTTGTGTATAATTCCTTCATTATAGACTTTCCTTAAATTACTCCATTCAGGCATGCCAAGTGTTTCCCGCCAGAATTAATAAAACATTGATACAACAGATTTCATTCCTCTAAATGAAGAAAGGGATGCCAGCCACATTTATTGAACATCACTGAGTGCTTATTGGCAAAGTAGTTTAACATTCATTAACTGGTATTTATACAAAAATGTGAGGCAACAACTCTGATTTTAGTAATTTGAGCCTTTTCTCTTTTTTTTCTTGGCCAGTCTAGCTAAAGATATGTTAATTTTGATGATCTTTTCAAAGAACCAACTTTTGGTTTCACTCATTTTCTCTATTGTTTTGCTCTTCTCTATTTCATTTATTTCTGTTTCAAATATTTATTATTTCCTTCCTTCTACTTGCTTTGGATTTAGTTTGCTCTTCTTTTTCTAGTTTCCTAAGGTGGAAGATTACGTTATTGATTTGAGAGCTTTATTCTTTTTGAATACAGGCATTTATAACTATAAATTTTCCTCTAAATACTGCTTTAACTGCATCCCATAAATTTTATTATGTTGTTTTTACTTTCATTCATCTCAAAGTATTTCCTATTTCCCTTGTGATTTCTTCTTTGACCCACTATTTAAGAGTGTGTTAACTCCCCCCATATTTGTGAATTTCCTGAATTTTCTTTTGTTATTGATTCCTAATTGTGTTCCGCTGTGGCTGGAGAACATACTTTGCATCATTTCAGTCTTTCTAATTTATTGAGACTTGTTTTATGGCCTAATGTATAGTCCATCCTGGAAAATGTCCCCTATGCCTTTGAGAAGACTGTATATTCTGTTGCTTATTGGGTGTACTATTCTGCAGATGTCTGTTGGGTCTACAGGCATGCAACATTTAAAATAAAATGCTGCTAGAAAGTCAGAAGGAAATATTATATCACTACCATGAGTTTGAAACTAATATCACTGTGCCATAAAGACAAATACCAAGAAAACAAGAAAAGTTATTAAATTCTAGCAGGGGATTTTTGCCTCCTGAAGTCTGAGCCTGGGGCTGGGCTGCTCACTTTTTGTTAAAAAGGAATATCAGCAGGGTTATGTGTTTGAAGTCATGTTATTACCAGATCAACACTTCCCCCTTGGGCTTAATCAGAAGGACTGAAAGAGAAATGAAAAAGGAATAAAGGTTATTTCATTTTAAGTCTGTTTGGCTCCTAAAATAATTTCTTGCACTGGCCCCTTTTTAGAAAACAGACTTCTTTCACCTCCTTTTACAAATCTTTCTAACTGCTTTGCTTAACCATTCCCAAAGGGCACGCAGTAATGCCCTGAACTCCCACAGTATCTAGTGTTGGGTCCTCCACAAAACACTCAATAAATTCTGCATGTAACTGGCAAGCATCTATTATGTTCCCTTTCAGGATTAAGAATGGGGGAGATGTTCTTAGGCCTCTGTAGGACTTCAAAGCTCTGTTTCTCAGGTAACCTTTAAATTTGATACCTTGTCTCTGACTCTGCTTCCTGTCAGCCAAGTAATATTAGCCAAGTGACTTCTACTCATTTGTAACAAGTTTGTTTGTCTTTAATGACAGCAGAGCTCTGGGAGCTATGCTTAATGAAGTGAAACACCACCAATCAGTTACTGGTGCTTAAAATGAGGCTTGAAATGGAAGAAGGATGACTTCTTAGGGCTCCCAGAACTTTATCTCTGTCCATCACAATTTATGAATGAGGCATCAGGACAGATTTCTGAAGGAGGTAGCACTTGTTACAAAATATTTGTATTTTCTGCTTCTGTAAATTCTATATTAAATAAACAAATAGAAGAATACTTCCATTTCTCAACTCATGGTCAGGAAGGAAAATATGAAAAGTCAGAGACCCCAAATCTGTAAAAACTTATGAATCTTACGGTTTTGACAGGTGTTTCTCATTGAAAAGAACCATTCAAACAAACAAATAAAATATCTGCTGTTTTCATTTGCGCTCTGTTATGTTGCTAATGCTATGCTGACAGGAGGAGTGTAAGAGTGAATTAACACTTAATGTGGATATGGTGGAAGGAGTTGATACTGAGGGATGGCTTGATGAACATTAGTGTTTCATGCTCCTTCCTTCTCTTGAGACTCTCATTCTATCAAACCAAGTACCAGGGGATATAAATTAAGAAAAACATTTCACTCAGCTATAGGAAGTACTGGAAAATGTACCACTAGTCAGGAAAAGTAAACGAGAGCTGTATTTTTTAAACAGTAAAATGACAAGGTAGATGTCAACACTCACAGGCATTGCAAAATACTTTATTCATCCAGGACACATCTCAGGGATGACCAGACCCAACCCCTGTCTTCCCTCAGAAACCTGCTGCAGGCCGAGATCCGGGAATTTCCTATTACTTGTATTACCTGTATCACTGATTAACTTACCTATCCTAGCCACAGGCTACCAGCTCCTTAAGAAAAGGGACAATGTCCTATTCAAATTTTCATTACTAGTGCCTAACATAGTGCCTGGTGGACACAGCACACATCTTTGAATTCTCCTGAACCTTGACCTCACATTTGGTTCCTCTTTCTTCACGATGGCTGCTGGCCATCATGGGTCAGGTTTCAATCTGTCACAGCATCCTTCCCAACCAAAGGAAAATGATATTTACTGGAGTCATAAGTTACCTATTTTATAAAATAAGATATTTTCTATCTTTGAAAACATACCTCAATTTTGAGTAAAGTTAAATAAAACAGAAAAAATTTTTTAAATATATAAAATAACTTTACCGAATGGTAAATGAATTGAACACACAAAATTTCAGATTTTCATAAAAGACGTATTAGGCATAGGGAAGCAATTGCTTGTTTTTCAAATGTGAAATGTTCTTTAATGAATTCACAAGTAGGTTTCTTTAATGAGCAAGATCCTTAGTAAATTCCAATTTCAATATAATTCCACTTATAAAAGTTATGATTATTCAGCTGTTAGAAGACACAACCATTATGTAAAGCAAAGTGCATATGCAGCACAAGCCTTATATTTCACTGAAATTCACTTTTGGCTTATTAATAATGATGACTGCATCCTACATTTATTTGCCAAAGATTGTACATGTAATTTTAGTTTAATAGCTATCTTTCTAGTGATGTGTTATGTTTTGCAAGGACACATGGCAGTGCCTATGTTTTCCTATACAACTGTTTCTAAGTTTTAACTTTATCCCAGGTGGCATTAATTTGTGTAGTTTTGGGCAACAAACTGTGCTCTGCAAGAGTTAAACTCAGCACTGATATTCTAAACAATTCCTGATACCGATGACATTTAAACTTCAGATGTGATCCATTAAAAGTCCACTTCATTACCTGAAATACTCTTGAGTGCTATCATCGCTTAAAATACACCTTTTCCTCATTTGTCTTGCTCATTATACTCACATTAGGAAAAAATGTAACAGCTGCTTATAGATGCAGATGTGGTTAAGGATCTAAATTCCTGAATAACAAAAGTCCTTAGAACCACAATAGATCATTTTCTTTTCTCTTTATTAGCTGATTTGAAGCTCACCCTCCTTAGACAGTAAATTAGAAAATAGTCTCAGAATCTCAAAGCAGTTAGTGACTGAAATGATCTATCTTCCAAATGCAATCTATTCATTTGTTGTTTGGTAAATCAATCTCCTCTCTCTCCGTTCCAACACTTCAGCTCACTAGGAATCATAAAAAAATAGAAATCCAACTTCTAGCTGTGGAGGGCCCACCCCAACCAGTCACCTTGATGGCCAGGCCAGCCGGAGTCAACTTCTCGGCATTTCGCTCACTGAGGCAATCTTCTCCCATCAAAGACGTGAGGTGCTGCAGACATTCTGAGTGTCCCTGTGACGCGGCAACGTGTAACAGATTGTTTCCGCTTTCATCGTGAATTTTGTCCAAATTGTCTGCAGCTAAGTGTGGCTGTGCAAAGAGTAAGAGAGAAAACTTAGGCAAATAAATCATAATGAGACACTGTGGGGATTTTGCTCAGGGTATATGAAGAAGAGATGAGGTTCCAGAAGCTCTGGTGGCCGCCACAGGGATCTGATAAATCAGTGTCCCCTGCTATTAATTCTAATGACTTTCTATTACATTCTTTGTATAAAATGCTTTGGAACATGAGTTTTGAGACAGAACTTCATGTGAGACAGCCAGAGACAATGAGCTTGTGGAGGGTTCAAACAACTGCAGTGACATTTATGGTAAGAGGTAGGTTCAAGTCTGTCTTTTCACTGTCGAATGAACAAACCATTTGTCTCAACCATTTGCTTTGTCTTGAACTGTGGAAAACTGGCTTTCTCTGCAAACCATAAGATGTGTGCTGATACTACTGCTTCCAGAGGTGCCTTGAGACACCTTTGCCCCAAGGGTATCTCCTAGGGATATCTGGAACTTGCTGGCCTTTGGTTTTCACACCTCTAGAGATGTTCAGCCCCCTCAGCTATGGACTGGTTGATAGAGACTGTTGGGTGATCTGAGAGGCATTATCAATTGGGAAACATGAAAACATGGGAAGCAAAAGAAAGGAATGAAACAAAGAGAAATATAGAGAGAGAGCCAGAAAGAATGGAAAAGACATTTTTTTCAGGAAAGATTTTTTTATTACTTTGTTATTAAAACTGTTCAACTGTATTGTCCTATTACAATATGCTGTTAGACAATAAACCAAGTGCATTGCTCTTATATAGGTATGCCTCTACACTAAGTGGAATCAGGTTGCCAAGAGGGGGTAATTTTCTTGAATGAGACTTTAATTAACATCATTATATCAGCTCAGGCTTGCTACTGTTTGATCCAAGTTTGGAAGCAAGAAAAGAACAATACAGGCAGATGGAATGCTATTTCAGCTAAGCTCTCTCTGACTCTAAGCAGAACAGACTTTTCTTACATCATGTTACTCTGTGTCTAGAGTCTTCAGAAAAGCTTCCTTATGCTCCTTAGACATACAGGGCTGGAACTAAGTAAAAACTCTGTGTGGGTCAGAGGGCAATCAAGCGCTAAGGTAAGCTTCTCTCTGCAAATGCTTTTCAAACATCCTGGTCTGACTCTCCTGAATAATGATCACCAAAAAACAGAAGACCCTCTGTTCACATATCTGGCAGGTCTGCCATCAGCAAGGAACTGACATCTCCACAAATAACTGTGTGAGAAAGTTGGGAACAGTTTGGAAAGCAAACAGAAAGACATTAAGATTCAAGTCAAAAAAAAAAGTGCTGGGTGGCTTTCTTTGTTTTGCTTTTGTTTTAGATTTTTCTTATTCCAGTCGAATTAATGCAAAGTTACAATGAAATAATACACCCTCTATAGCCATTTATTTTTCCCTGTATTAACCTCATAACTTGTTATTTCTAAACTCAAAAAGTCACCCTTCCCAACTAAAGCCACAAGGGAAGATTAAACTAGAACCAAAACAAATGCATCATCATTCCGTTACTATTGAATGGGAGCCGATAAAATGGAGTCTCTAAATTATCAATATGCATAAGTAAACTGGATTATACTTACCAGGAGAGATATTTGTCCTTCTTTAACGATGTTCAAGATGCTTTTTGCTTTTTTCAGATACTCACTCTTTTCTTCTGGGCCTTGGGAACTGGTCCAATTCATGCCCCTGATGTGCTCTTCCAGTTTGGGTTCGGTTGCCGAGGACAGCAGATGGAAAGCCCTGAGCTGACAGTCTGGCACCGCCTTCTCAGCCTTTTGGCCATGAGAATCACCCAAGGTCTTGTTTAGGAAGTCCTTACTCTGGTTTTCGGGCTCATACGTGGAGCCACATTTAACCAGAGGGGGTGAGCTCTCAGGCTCTTCAGTGGAAAGCTTGTGCTGGTCGCGGACAACAGACGACGCTTTTCTCAGGTGAGGGCTTTTCACAGGAGAAAGAACACAAAAGGGAGTCATGTTGGACGGCGAGTTCTCAGCACTTCCTGCAGAACAGGCTTTGCCAGAAAGGCCATTGGTGGTTGTGCATAAACCTAAAATTCTTTTTTCTGAAGTAATCTTGGTAAAAGAGGCAAGCTGCTGACTGGATTTAATGTAAGGCACATCCAGAATCTCATCCATGTCAAGGTCATAATGCTCCAGTTCGCCCAGCAACGTGCTGGGCTCGGGGATCTTACCCTGCAGGCCACCCTCTCCATCTCCGGGGCCGAGCTCTTCAGGAGTGGGACCTGGGTCAGAATCACCCCCTTTCTGGTGCTCCACCTTCTGGTTCTTTTGGTCATCGCTGTCATTGTTCTCCAGAGTCTCTGGTTGATGTTTCAGTGGGGATACCCGCTTCACTGGGCGGAACTTACTGTATACATCAGCGATTCCTGTGGGCTTTTGTGTGTTTGTAATAAGAGTTGAGACGCCACAATTCCAACTAGAGTTAGAAACTATTTAAAAAAAAATTAAAAGAGGAGACTATTAAATTGAAATGCTGAAAATATTTTGGCCATGCAGGCAAATGTTCACTCAAGTTAGGCTCAAATTAACCCCCTGTGTAAAGGGATGATTTAGAGAGGACTTGCAACCGTAAAACAAACATTTCATTCCTACCAGTGGAAAACAATGAATGACAAAAGAAAATGAAGACATATGGGCTCAAAATTAATTAAAACAGTAATAATAATAAAAGCAGACAGCTAAAGAAAACCAAACCCAGAGAGTTTATTCCCTGGATAGATCCACCTCTCTGGCAGTATTCCAATACTTGCCACGACCCTGGAAACGTCCATTCCAGCAGAATTAGAGGATAGGATGCTCAGTGTTAAATAAACTTCCAACTAATTTAGAGAGCTAAGGGATATGTGTTCGTGTACACACAAGCACACACACACACACACTCACCAAATGCTTAAGAAGTCCCATATAAAGATACAAAGAAGGAGTAAATTATTTAATGTTGGGTAAACTCAAACTGTGTCCTGTTGGATGACTCACTTGGTCTCCTGTTCGGTGGATTACAGAAAGAACAGAAAGGAATAAAGTAGTCAGAAGCTGCCTAGGCCAGGGGAGAAAAGGCATGGTTGACTTTACCCCACCGTAGACGAAACATTCCAGTTAACCATCCTACAGAGGTATTTCATGGTGTTTTCTGGAACTACAATGTGCTAAAAACTCACATCAGAACATGCCCTCCCTTGCTGAGGAAGCTGGAAACAAATAAGAAGGAAGCTGCAAAGGGACGATGGGTGGGAAGACTGGGTTTTCCTCTATTCTGTGCTAAGCTTAGGTAAAGATTGAATGTTGGTTTAAATTTGAGTCAGTGTCTGGTTGAGACGGAGTGCAAAGTGAAACATCTAGATGCATCTGGAGGTAAAATAGCCACGACCTCTCCTGGTTAGCCTCACATGAAGTGAGGCTCCCGTGCCTCCTCTTGAGGCAGCCTGATGGAGCTACATTAGTCTCCTCAGTCATGATGATGTTGCTTCCTTTCTGGGCCACTGTCCTGACTAAACACTTGGGAAATTGCAGGCTACTGATTTATGGGTTCCTATTCTCCTTCCACTTAGCATACACCAACCCTTATCAACGAGATGAGATTTCAGGGTCTGCCCTCCAACTGGGGACCCCCCATCTAACTCTCCTCTTCTGGAAAAATAGCAGGTGGGAAATATTTAACTGGAAAGCATGTGTTTGTTATGTTCTTTGCTACTGGGTACAACCAAAGAATAAAAGAACCTGGGACTGGTGTGTACTCAGGTCTATAACTTCCTTGATAGTTCCTGACTACTACTGATTCTCGGGGCAAAAGTGGCATGCAAAAGTTATTAAATGTTCTCTAAATTTAGATCATTGGTCATTCTTCCTGCTTCTGGGTTGTGTTCTGAAAGGACTTAGAGAAGTTCTGGAACCAAGCTAAAGAGATGAGCATGTCCTAAGTATGGACGCTCTGTAAGCATCAGCAGGTTCTTTCCCCTCAATGAACTGCAATTTTGCATGGAGTTTCAGAGGGACTCCACTAAACAGCCCACCTCTGAGGCCTGCCTGGCTCTGGCATGTTAGAATCTAAGAAGAGAACAGTATAAGGTATGGAAGGAGGGCTGGATTCTCTCCACTAAAGAACAGGCATAATAGGGCATGTTTCAGAAGGGAAGGAAGGTATCTAGATGCTTTTGTAGGCTACTGCTTCTCTTCCTTGTTGTGGGCCCTATTCTTAGCTGTACATAATGTTTGGCACAGAGTAGACAATTAACAAAGTTAGTATTTGAATTTGAATCTCACTTTGTACAATGCATAAAATCTATTTTTAAATGCCCAAAGTGCATCCTTCTGAGAAGTTTACAGTCTAATTTCACAGGGAACAAAAGTCTTGTTAATAAACTCTGTGGGGGTGATAATCACCAATAAGAGTTAGATTTCTAAAGTTATTTATGAAACGTAAATTTGCAAAGGCAAAGACTAATTCCATTTGGTCATTATAAATTATGAAAGTTTTTCTATCTTTATATGTCCCTTTCTCCCTAAACATGTGAAGCTGTGAACAATTAATGTCTGCCAGAAATTTCTGCCAAGCCATTCTCTCTTTCAGGAACACGTGGTTACTTTTTTATTTAAAACAGAAGAGAGACAGTGGATATAGAGTTTATAATGTGTAAATATGCTTTTAATTTGATCAATTTTCTGAAAAGATTCAAATACAGTGGGTAAATATATGCATAGGTATTCAATGTCATTTCTGAGATGCTTATTAATATTGTTTGCTAATATTTTGCCAATTACCTTGATTTCTTTGAAACTGCTTAGAAATGTGCATTCAGGATGTAATAAAAACGTTTAAAGCTACATAGCTTGGTGGGTCAATACAACGAATGCTTTGTACAGTATATTTATGTATTGCATAAGGTCGTGGGTTCAAAGGGCTACTCTTTTATGTTAGCTTTATTTACATGTGAAATTTTTTCCAAGTGATACAGGGAAATGGATACCATATGTTTCCCAGCTGTTTTGTTCTAACAGAAGCCATTAAGAACGCTCTATGGAAATGAATTCTGTCTGAGTCTTATGAAAACACTTCTTTCCACAGAAGGGTCTAAAAACAAAGACAGGACATCAGCATTAAGGCTTGTTGTGCCTCCTCTTATTCGAACCTATGATTCATTTTTCGGCTGAGTGTTAAATTGGTGCTTTCTAATCTGGGTCATGACTGCCAAGAAAAAAGATCCCAGTCATGAAAAATGCATTATGTAACAGGCTTTCTTGAGAATGTGCCAGTTTATTGTTGTATCATGTACTCATCTGAAAGCAAGGGCAATTTTATATTATATACAAAAGACAAAACTCAATTAGTTCATTTCTTCTACACTAGGCAAATGGTCATTTTAAGCACAACTTACGGAAAAAAGCTATTAATAACTGGCAAGATTTTCACTTCCAATTCTATCAGTCTACCAAAGATTTCACTAACTTTTGTTCTACTCCAATGTTACAGTAAACTTCTCATGATAAATGGAAACAAACGTCAGACTAACTATGGTTACTAGAAAGATTTTGAGGCTAAATTTGTTTTCTGGAAATCAAGAATAAGTGCTTCACGTGTTAACAAAATTTAAATCTCTGAAAATTTTATCTGTTATCTTAGATTTTTACAAGCTCTGTGAGAACAGGAACTAATTTATCCATTTCTCAAAGCACCCAGGTAATTAACTGCTTTACATAAGCAGGTTCTTAACGACTTTTTGTTGAACGGATTCATTTTTAACATTTCAATAAAGCAAACTTGTCTCATATGCCTTAAACCTGTCTATCTGGTTATGTCACAACTTTTCTAAATGGTCAGTAGGTAAATGAAAATGTAGTTGATACTGTTTATAGGACACAATCATCTTCATCCATTCCGGATGGCCACTGGAATGCCTCTGAGCTCCAGCAATGTATTTCCAATTGTCTGCTGACCATCCCTATGTAGCCATTTATTCAACAAGCATTTACAATGGGCGTAGGATGGGCAAGGATTTATGATGGGCAGCATGTCCCAACATAAGGGACTTATCCCTCTCTACCCTAGTCCGCTTCCTCCCCTTCGCCTCCCCACCCCAACACACACACATTCTACTCTCCCTTCCTCAAACACATTCCTTGGCCTGTGGTCTTGGCCTGGATAATCACATTACCATTCATGCAGTCTCCCAGGCGATTCATGTCTGTCCAAGTCATGAATTGTCCAAGACATCCTTGACCATGTCTTTCTTTGACCCCTGCCCCACATCCCTCAGGCACCGAGTCCTGCTGTGGCCTCATCCTAATGGAGACCTTCTTCTCCCTCACTACACTGACTGGGCCACATTGGGAGCCTCTCTGCAGCTCAGGAAGTTCTCCCTGCTTCCCTTGTTCTCTCTTTACAGTCCTGAGTTACCCCGCATCACATAAGTCTGATTTTGTCACTTTTAAGATCAAAAGCCCCAGGTGGCTCTGCACTACCTAAAACAATATTTCCCCATATGTGGGATGCATATTCCTACAGTATCTGTGATGACACATGGGTACCACTTAAGTACCTCTGACACAGGACAAGAAAGTTATTCACCTTTCAATTCTCTTTCTTCCTCCTAATTGATTTATGGAGTCTCAGTTTGGTGCCAGAATGAATTTAACTCCTCTCCCAAACTTACCTATCTCCCTTTATAACAATGAGACTGCAGGCCTCAGGGTCAGAATTTCAAAGTCAAAGAGGAAACAAGAATGTTTAATTTCACAATATTCACTTAAAGATGAATTATCTTAATATGAATTCATTGCAAAGGACATAGATCTTCTATTTACAGCAGAGACAAAGTTTCTTTTAAAAACAAATGTTGAGCAGAAAACAACTCCTGGAGATGAGCCTGGACCCAGCACTGTGGGATTTAGAGGATCTTCTTGACCAGAAGGGGGAGGAGAGATGAAACAAAATAAGATTCCAGTGACTGAGAGATTTCAAATGGAGTCGAGAGGTTACTCTAGAGGGCATTCTTATGTGCTATATAGATATCATTTTTTAGGTTTTAGTGTGTTAGAATGGCTAGAGGGAGATACCTGAAGTGGTCAAACTGCAACCTTGATTCTTGAAGACGACTGTATAATGATGTAGCTTGCATAGTGTGACTGTGTGATTGTGAAAACCTTGTGGCTCACACTCCCTTTACCCAGTGTATGGACAGATGAGTGGAAAAATTGGGACAAAAATTGGATGAAAAATAGGGTGGGATGGAGGGGATGGAAAGTTTTGGGTATCCTTTTTCACTTTTATTTTTATCTTGGAGTAAGGAAAGGGTTCAAAAATTGATTCTGGTGATGAATGCACAAATGTATGATGGTGCTGTGAATAAATGATTGTATACTGTGGATGACTGTAGGGTGTGTGAATGTATCTATATTAAACTGTATTAAAAGTAAATGAACAATGGAGGGGGAGGAGGGGAATGGGATGTTTTGGATGTTCTTTTTTATTTTAATTTTAATTTTATTTTTTGGAGTAATGAAAATGCTCAAAGTTTGATTGTGGTGATGAATGCACAACTATATGATGATACTGTGAACAACTGATTGTACACTTTGAATGATTGTATGTTATGTGATTATATCTCAATAAAATTGCATAAAAAACAAATGTTGAAAAGTGAGTATTGTTAGAAAAATATACTACATAAATAATAGTACAGGTGGTATAAAGAAAAAATAACATAGGTAGACCTTGGATATAACACAAGTTTGCGGAAATGATACATGAATTACTGAGGTTTGGGAAACTCTTGCTTTCAGGATAATGGCTAAATTCCTTAGCATGGTATGCAGCAGTTCTTTTATGCATTTTATAATTTACCTTCTCATCTCAGCACCCATCATTCCCAAATCACTAATTTTTTCCCTCCACCTCCACTGCTAACTTCATCTTCTCTGGACACGCCATGCTCACCCTTCATTGCTCCTGCTTTGGGGCTTGCTCTACCTCTCCTATAATGCCCTTGTCACCTTTTCTGCCTGAGACTCAGGGTCCTCTAACAAGATCCAACTTGGATGTCACCTCCTTGGTGCAGTTCCTCTGATTCTCCCAGGGAATAGTTACTCCTTGCTTCTTAGTACCCAGATAATATTTGCACACACCCAGAGTTGGTCATTTCTGAAGCTCTGTTCCACATATTCACTCACGAGTCTATTTTACCTTCTCTTTGCTTGTGAGCCTACTTGTGTTTATAAGTACCCCTCTGAATAGCACAGTCTCTGGCAGATATTGGGGGCTCAGTGGCTAAATCTTGGAAGGAAAAGAAGGAAGGATGGAAGGAAGGAAGGAACATTCCAGACCAAAGATGCAAACTATAGTAAATGGTTAAATGCGTCTTATCACAATAGGTCAGTTTAGCCACTTTTAGGCACACTGTGCTGAATATTTCAAAGATAGT
Source organism: Choloepus didactylus (assembly GCF_015220235.1). Taxonomy (NCBI): domain Eukaryota; kingdom Metazoa; phylum Chordata; class Mammalia; order Pilosa; family Megalonychidae; genus Choloepus; species Choloepus didactylus. Next base: position 63,558,105 of record NC_051319.1, on the reverse strand, counting down.
AAGCTATTGAAGATGCTCAGACATATGTTTAGAAGATGTGCTGCGTATCAAAATATTTTCATTATTTCCTACAAATACTAAGCCTCAGTTTCCTCACCTGTAAAACAAAGGGGTTAGGCTACATGATTGTTAAGATCTGATCCACACTCCAAATTTCTATGACTGTATGGAAATGTCTACAAATAACAGGGCTCTCTATTCTGAGTGACTCACTATTGAAACACTATAATTCTTCTAGATCCACATCTTTCACCAGATCCTCACTAATTTATAATTATGAGGCTAAGCTGATTGCTGACACAGAACAACTCTTTGGCTCGTGAGACTGATAAATTAGTATTTTCTTAGGAAGATAATTTACAGTTTGCTCTTGAAATGGTGGATCCAGTTTTCAAGACTGAACGTCATTGCTGGCTCCCAAAATGCCTGTTTATTTTACTTCTAAATATGGAGTTATCTTTCCATATTAGAAAAGTAACTTTAGATACCAGTAAGAGAGAAAAGGGACATGTCTTTAGGGTAAAATAGTGCTTCTCTACTGTTTTTTGTTAAAAGTTAAATTTCCGTAAGAAACGAAGTGGTCAGCTTCAGCTGTAACTGCCTTAAAGTAGATGTAGTAGAACACTCTATAGCTACTGGAGTAGAAGGCCCCTCTAAGGACGTACCTTTGAAGTTCTCTAACTTTAATTCCATCTCCTTCCATTTTTTTTTTTTTTTTTACACCTAAAGGGGTGACATTAATGAAAGACTGTCAGTGTTAGAGTCCCAGTTTCAGGTTCCTTAATCCAATGTAAACTGAAATCTGTAGTGGGGCCATTTATTGCAAACACCTCAGACTCTGCAAGAAGTGATGACAGGTGGCTTACACTGTCTCATGACAGCAGGAAGAAGGGTACGCAGTCCAAGGGAGGACTACTGCTGGATGCCTTTCTGTACTTCCCTTGGAGACTAGACTGTAATCTGATCCAAGAAAGGATGACGTTAACTCTGAGTTTGGAGAATTGTACCAGGCGCTTTATGCTGAGAAGAGCGAATGTGTGTGAGAAATGCATGCTTCTAGAATGCTTCCACAAGGTAGGCTGCTCATCCCTTTCGTTGATACCACAAGGCTCTTATTGACAGTGTTGTGAAGACTAAAAGGGGGTGGTACAGAGCAGTTTATTATAAAAATGCCAGCCAATGAGCCACTCCCATTAAGATGCTAAAATACTAAGGAAAAAGATTCACTGACTTGGATTCTAAATGTCTTGACTTTAAGTGGCTACTGATATCAAGCAGCTGTTGTCAAAAATGTCGGATTCATGTTTCATTATTCCAAGCTCTGGCCAGAATTTTTGAGACCTACTCACATAACTTCTTCACCCTTTCTGCAGCCATTTCTTTGTTCTGTGAAAACTCATTTAGCTACTCAAGCCCTACTACCTTGGATTAGAAAAGATACTTCTTCACCAAAGAGGCATATTCTATCATGAAATCAGACTCAATATTTTGACAACTTAAAACCTTTGCTCTTCAAAAGTACAGTTTATATAGAATAGCAATTGGTGGTTCTGAAGAAAGTACACAGTTAAAGAGTTATTCTGTCATCTAAAAAGTATGTTGACCTTCACTTTGACATAGCAAAGCCTCTTGAGTGGATTAAGTCTTGTATTCACTCCAGAACCATCCACCAGGTTTTCATTTTTTCTTTCTCTCCCCCTTTGTCTTGAGCTATAAAGATAAATACACGTCAAGGAACAGTGAAAAGGCTCATTGAGCAGAAAAGTACAAGAGAGAGGAGACAGAGAGAGAGAGGGCAGTCAGAGGGGATAGCCTGTAAGCAAGCCTGGAGTGGTTTCTGTCAATGAAGGGACAAACTTACGCCTTTTAACTGAAGGTGGCGATGTTTTCCAGTTTTAATGGACTGTTAAGGACAAAGAACACCAATTTATAGCTCCTCGGCAAGGAACAGATGGAACAGGCGGGTTTTGTGTGTGTGTGTGTGTAAACTTTACTTGTAACTAAGGCATTATGTGTCCTTATTAGAAACTTAGCTTTAGACACCAAGAAAAGAAAGAAAAAGGTATGTCTTTAGGGTAAATAAGTGTTCCCTCCTGTTTTTTGTTAAAAGTTAGATCAATTCTGTTATCCATGAGAAACAAAGTGGTGGGTCTTGAAACCTGTATTATTTTGTGAGAGGCACACTTAAGGCCAGGAGGGGAGAGAGATGGGGGGAACTGCTCGCACTGGCCTGCAGCCTGTTCTTCTTCTTGGCAGGCCCCCAGGTCCGCCTACCCCAGCTTCTGTCCCAGTCAGAGGTCTCAGTTACGAGGCTGGAGAGCCAAAGGGCAGGTGGGGCTGTAGCAAAGCAAAGTGGGAGGAAAGCAGACAGTGGCTCTTCCCAAGATAAATGAACAGCAGAGCTACCGGGCCTCTGTCTTCAGGGGCAGTTCAGTATAAACTTCACCCAGGCACTGTTATAAACAATGATAAAACATTTTTTTTTAGAAGATGAAATTCTTCAAAAATGATACCTCTAAATTGGCATTTTCCTAAATTTTTCTCCGCTGAGCACTTTTAGAAATTGCCAACACAGTATACTTGTGTAAGGCTTTCTACATTTCTGAGTACAAAGAAAGAATATGATTTCATTAGAGGTTTTTGCAACAACTTTCAAGGATAGATAGCCTGTTCTTATTTATTCTCACTTGAATTCTCACTTAGGGAATTTTAAGTGATGTGTGGAAAATTACACAGCATGCTGACTGCTCAAACAAGTCTGAGGTTGCCTGACTCCAACTTTCTTTCCATAACACTGTAGGACCACTTTATCAAAATTAAAATTATTCCCCAAACATACAGTTCACATTTTCTCTATTTGGGTCACATGTAGGCAATGGAATCCCAGAAACCAGAAGCAAAACTTGGTCCTATTCATTTCATATTAACTTTAACCTAAATCCCCAACTGTGCTCTGTCTAAATTTTGGTAACCACTTACTATGAAGCTTCTGTGAGGGAGCAAAGTTAGAAAAATGGCTTTTAATAATAACTTTCCTTAAAGTTGAGTGGATGTATTTTCCTATTCTGTTTATCTTTAGTGGTGTTAGCCTAAATTAGCATTAGAACTGTCTTATAATTGAGATTCTGTTCTTCCAGCTGCCAATTCTTCAAATGGTTAAAGGTGGCAAGCTCTTTTTAATATGAACAAGATATGTAGGAATATAATAAAACATGCCATCATGGGGCACCAGACAATAAATCAAGTATTCAGATGAATAAGAAATTACAAAATGCAAAATGCTTTGAAGGAAACAAGCAGGGTGTTGGAGTAGAGAACAGCTGAGGGTACCCATGGAGTAGAACAGCTGGAGAAGGCCTTATCAAGGAGGTGACATTTAGGCCTAAACCTAGGGAGTGAGAAGAAGCCAATTATGTGAGGATCTGGTGAAAACACAAGAGAAAAGCTAATTTGGGAAGATCTAGGTAATAGGAAGTACATTCACAAATGCGTAAAGCAGGGGAGAATTTGGCAGGTTCCACAGTAGTTCTTAAAGCTACAGCAGAGTGAGCCAGAGAGAAAGGACAGAAGATAAATTTGGAGGGAGTTGTCAGAAGCCAGCTCACTTGGGGGTCTTATTGGCTATAACAAAGAGTTTGGTTTTTATTTTAACTAAAACGGGGTATCATTGGAGGATTTTCACGGATATCATCTGTTTTATATTTAATGCCAATGCCCATTCTATTTGAAAAAGATTATTACTGGGATAGGGCAAGATTTGCTGGGGGGATGGGAAGGGAAAAGTTGAGGAGACCAGTTTAGGAGGCTCTCAATCCAGATGGAACACATACGTGGCCTGGCCCTGACGGTGGCCGTTGAGATGGAGAGAAGCGAACGGATGGGAATATACTTTGAAAATAGAATACTCCAGATGTAGTGAACAAATGGTGTGAGTATGAGGGAGAGGGAGAATACTGGCTTCAACAACTAATTCCATGCTGGTGCCATTTGCTTGAGGGGTAGCCTGAGGAGCAACTTGTTGGAGAGGGAGATTCAAGAACTTGTTTTTAGAATTCTATGAGACATCAAATGAAGCTATTCAGTGGGCCATCAAATAGGAGGCTGAGAGGAGTAGCAGCAGCATGCAGAGGGTATTCGAAGCCAGGGGAATGGATGGGGTACCAACCTAAAGACATTTACAGATTGAAAGGAGAGGGGGTCCTATTAGTAATCCCACCTGAATATTTAGAAGTCAAGCAGAGGAGGAAGAATTAGCAAAGGAGACTAGAGAAGTCAGAGTGTTATGAGAAAAAGGAGGAAAAAGGTGGTAGCACAAAGCCAAGAAGGGGCTGTTTCCAGAAATCAGTGGTTAACAGTCTCAAATAATGCAATGAGGTAAGAACAATGAGAATATCAAAGAGCCAATGGATTTAACAACATGGAAATCATAGTGACTTTACTAGGAGAGGGGGAAGCCAGACTGGAGAAGCTGAAGGGCAAATGGAAGGAAGACAACTGGAGATGGGGTTTCCGTAGCTCTTTAGAGAAGCTTGGTTCTAAATGGGGCCAAAGAAATAGGGTGGGAACTGCCAGAGGGGGGTTGTTTGTTTTATAAGATGTGAAATAATTAGAGAATTTTTTATGATGAGGTTATGAATCCATAGAGAGGAAGAATGCAGATGAAAGAGGAGACAATTAAAAGATAAGGGTGTCAAAGACTGAATGAAAACAGGGTGGGATGGGGGGGTGATTTGAGTGTTCTTTTTCACTTTTATTTCTTATTCTGATTCTTTCTTGTGTAAAGAAAGGGGTCAAAAATAGATTGGGGTGATGAAGGCATAACTATATGATGGTTCTGTGAACAGTTGATTGTACACCATAGATGATTGTGTGGTATGTGAATCTATCTCAATAAAATCGAATTTAATTAAAAAAAAAGATAAGGATGTCAAACCAAAATTAAAAGAAGCAGTATCAGCTGTCCCACGTATAATTTATGATACAAAACCCAGAGCAGCACGGTTTCCTTTCACCTCTTCACCCATCTGCTCATCCAGCTATCCATCCCTCCCTCCCTCCCTCCCTCCCTCAGGTATATATTTAGCAGCTCCCCTGTGCCAGGTACAGTGTGAGGCACTGAAGATAACATAAGGAACAAAATCACTCAAATGAGTTCTTAGTCTATTAGAAGAACAGACATTAAATCGATATCACATTATTCATATTTTTTAACTGTGAATATTTAAAGAAGAGGAAATATATAGGGTGCTAAGAAATAATATGAAGTACAAGGTGCTGATATAATCTAGAGCTGCGCTGTCCAACACAGGAGCCACTAGCCATGTGTGGCTATTGAGCACTGAAATGTGGCTAGTGCTACATGTGGAAATGATAATATTTTTGACTTCTTGGGTTAAATAAAATACATTATTAAATTAACCTCATCTGTTTGTTTATACTTATTTTTTTAAATGTGGTTACTAGAAAAAATTTTAATTACATATGTGCCTCACATTACATTTCTATTGGACAGCGCTAGTCTAGGGAGTCAGGTAAAGCTTAAGGCTCTAAGGAGGTGACCTTGGAGGAGAAAAGGAAGGACGTCCCATGTGTAAGACCTTGAGATGCGAAGGAACACTGCACATTTGAAGAACTGAAGGCGGTTCCTTGACTTGACTGGCAGGCAGAGAGCAGGGAGAGTGGCATGCCAGGACATTTGTTAGTCCAGGAAGAGATCATTTAAGGTCTTGAAGGCATAGAGTTTCCCATTGTTTATCTAGATAACAATGGGAGAGCATTGTCTGGTTTTGAGCAGGGGGTGACTTGATCAGATTTGCATGTTTGAAAAGATCACTGTGCCTCAAGTTGGACAACAGATTAGCATCTAGGACAACTAGGTCAGTGTCTCTCAAATCTGAATGTGCATAAATGAATTCCCTGGGGATCTTGCTAAAATACAGATTCTGATTCCTGGGTCTGGGGTGAGGCCTGAGAGTCTGCTTTTCTTACAAGCTTCCAGGTGGTGCTGATGGGGCTGTCCCCGGACCACACTGAGATGCAAGGGCCTGAGCTCTCAGCTGCCATGGATGGGTCTTGACTCTTGACCCTGTCTGAGGATCCTTCAACTATGAGATTCTAAGATTCTGTTTCTATTGCTAAGGGTCCATAAAAAAATAAACTATGACCAAGAAAATGGAGGGTTTGGCTTTTTACCTTTAATTTTTCATTACTTAAATTCTTTAATGACTTTTTTGTGTGTTTTTTTCTTTTGAGGGAAGAGTCATGGCAAAGGAAATATGTGAAAAAGAGGGGTCATTTTAAGTGGTAAGATAGAGCCCTTATTTAAGTTTGGAAGACAAAAAGGAAAGGACCTGCTGTCAGCAAGAAGTGGGGTGCTGTCAGAGACGATATGAAGCTCCCAAACAGAAACAAACCTCTCCCTAACCCCCAAACACACCCACACTACTGTGGTGGACTGGGGAGATGGGGCAGAGAGACCACTTTTCCCTCATCACAGGATCCAGACTTCTGAGAAGCAAGTCTCTATGCGGCCATCAAAGGTGAAAGGCACTTGGCTTTTCAGTCCCTTTTTCTTTGTCCTTGTGCTTCAGATTTTCCCCTCTCTGCCCAAATTACACTTATCTCTGCACTTCAGGTGTCTTTTCCTTCCTTACTGCAGTTTTCCTTGAATTCATTTCTACTGAGAGGAGATTTCTCTAGCAGTGCTGAGGGTGGGAGACATGCTTCTTCCAGTCCAGTAAAAACAAGTCAAAACGTGGGAGAAGAGACTATAAGTCTCTTTCCCTAAGTTTTCTCTCCCTTTAATACTATCTTGTCCTTGACTTTCTACCACAGGGCTATTGACCTTTTATAAATCACACAGATGAGGCACTTATAGCTATGGTTAAGCAAAGGGAAGAGATACTCAAGTAAACAGAGGGGTAAAGAGGCAATGTATTTAAATTCCACTACTTTCAGCCCCTTTCATTACTTTCGATACCACCAGAGTTTTATTTTCAACTTTTCTATCATCACCTGCTCCCATCTTTCCCCACATTGATTTGCACTCTTTTCTCTCAGAAATATAAGCAAAGTGTTAATGGATTAAATGCACAGATGATATTTCCCTTTAGACAGAGGGGCAACTCTGCTTTTAGGAGTATGCCCTGTCCTCATGTTATGATTACAACTATACAAGAAAATATGCCTTGAGGAAAAAATACAGTAATTTTGTTTGGGTAACAGAGTTAACTGTAGTTTTTACTTTCTGTTTTATAATGGATTATATTACCTTTATAATTAAAATTATAATTTTGCTAAAAAATAAAATAATTGTTTCCTATATTTGACATTCTCATCTATATATTTACTGTTTCCAAATTTTCACTGTAGTTAAAAAAGTTACGATTATTATCATTAATGTCAGATTCTTTGCTGAATCAGGTTAAAATGTTCATTTTCTTGATTGAGATCTTAGAAAATGTGTTTCTCTAATCTTTGGAGTCCAGTTTATATGACATCATGTGAAATGGATTAATCAGCAGGCTCTTCTGTTTGAGCTGTCATACCAACCTTCTCCTTCATGCTTTTGGCATTTAACCTTAATAAAAATTGAAAACAGGAGGTTTCTATATTTGGAATGTCAGCTATGTCCCAGCAGCGTCTACAAGACAAATTTCATGACGCTTTATTATTTTTGGTGCTGGCTGAAATCCCTAAAAATCTTAGAATGCCATATTTTTATTTTCATAAGTTCAGGGTTTGTCACGTAATTTGCATGCACAGGGCCTAAAAATATGTTAATTGTGCATTGCTTTTAAGTATACATCTGAAATGACCTTTCCCAGACATTAAGTAAAAACGTATGGTCTTCCTTCACCTACTGCATATGAGTAATATTTTATATAATTAGGTATTCAAATTTTATATAATTAGGTATTCAAATTCTTCCAGAATCTATTCCAAAACATATCATAGGGTCATATATTACTTGTGTAACTGAATTTTCTAACCTCATTGCATCTAAGTTCTCAGAAGCAAAGCTGCGTTAGTATTTATCTGCCTTCTTTGATGAGAAAATTATACAATGAGCTAAGCAGATACATATTTTGAAAGAATCACAAAACATTTAAAGGACTGTAAATTAAAACAAATGTGTATTTGAATGTCCAATTAATTTTAAAAAGCTCAAAATCAATGAAATTGAATATGCTTTGATTTGAATGCCATATGGCTACAAAACTTATTTTTAGTCCACATTTGGAGAAAACCATAGAGAAGAATTAAAATTCACTGGCTTGTGCTGTCCTCTTTTCCAACATGACTATCAGGGCTTAAGCAGAGAATACATGCAAACTTTTCACAGATAACTTTTGTTTTTAGATGCAAGTATTTCACACTTAATTCCCTTTTTTCTAATTATTGTCCCATATTACTAGCTACACATGGTTCCTTGGACTAAAATTACTCCTCAGTTGGTTCAACTTCATAGGGGTCTTAGAAACAGAAGGGCTGGTTCAAAGTCCACTTGCTAGTTCCAGGACCTTAGGCAAATTATTTACCCTCTCTGAGCCTCAGTTTCTTATCAATAAAATGGGCATAATAATGGCCCTCCCTCAGAGAATTATTTTGCAATTATTAAGCTATTTACAGAGGACCTGTCAAAATGCCTGGTACAATGAACACTTAAGAAAAACTTAGAAACATCAGTAGCACTTGTGCACCAAGCACAGGTAAAATTTATTCTCAGGCTTTGAACTCCTAGTTCTCACCTCCCTCCCACCTACACTGTACTTGTAATAGCACCAGTGCCCTCACACTCCCTTCCTCTCAAAAGCTCATTTCTCACATAAATATTAAGCCCAGTCATACTGTATGGTAGATGATGGAGAAAAATTTAAAACAGTATTCCCATCAGGGGAATCGACAAATTTCAATGGGATCAAAGCCATCGGCTTAAATGAAAAGGTGGACATTTGAGTATCAGTGTGTTAGTGAAAGCTCTGACAACAGCCTGCCTTTGCCATTCTCGGAGCCCATCTAGGAGCTGGCCTAGGGTTCAGAACTGCGATGAGCCCTGAGCTGTATGTCTCAAGGAGTGACTTCCACGGGTCATGAGCAGGGCCCGTTTTACACTCCTACTCCTCTCAGGGTGCTCTGAAAACAGGCAGAAAGGACAGGCAAGAGTCTTGTCTTTGTAGCCCACTTGGGAGGGCAGGAAAGGTATGTGGTAAATCCTGGGGCTGTTCTGGGGGGCTGACCACAGTACATCCCAGAAGACAGCAAGAAGAATAAGCAGGATACACTTAAAACAGAGGGAAATTTTAACCCGGAGAAGACAAGACCGAGAATGACTGCTACCTCCAAACACTGTGAGCACTTTTTCTGAGGAAGGACTGTACTACTTCTCTATGGTTCCAAGGAACAAACCAGGATCCGTGAGTGGGAGTTTGAGGGATGCAGATTTTGGCTGAACAAAAAAATACACCTTTATAGATGGGCTGCCTTATTGAGACACTGAGCTTGCTGTCCCTGAGGTAATCAAGAGTGGGCTGGACAACCCCAGGGTTGGGATGATAAGGATCACTTTCAGAGTGCCCATGGGCTTTGAACTACATGACATTTATTTTCCTTTTTAAAAACCTGATGTTTATAAATAATTTTTAAACTTTCCCTTGTAAATAAATTCATAGAATAGTTGCAAAAACAAAAATGGCACAGAGAATACCAATGCCCATATACCATTTATCCACAACCATCAATTGTAAACATTTTACCCATTTTTGCTTTATTATTTGCATTTTCTCACTTGCTCTCTCTCTCTCACTAGATTTTAAAGGTCCTTCTCTTACTGAGAGTTGTGATTCTACATGTTGAGGCTTCTTTCCAGGTAACAGAATTTTAGATAAATTGTAATACTGCTGGTGTTCACTTTACTGCATTTAGCATAAAATCTGAACTCCATACCAGGACCAATGGGGCCCTATAGGATCTAGCCCTGCCCACCTCCCTGAGCGCATCTCCTACCTCTCTTCTCTTGGATCACTGTGTTGCAGCTACATTGGTTTTCTGCTTCTTCCTCATACATGCTAAGGTCATTCGTGGCTCAGGGGCTTTGCACTTGCTAGCTCCTCTGCTATCGCACTTTCCCCCCGGCATTCACGTGGCTCGGTCCTCCTAATGTCCCTTGGCCCCCCACAGCCCCTCCCAACTCCCACAAGTTCCTTGATCACATTACCTCATTTCACCACTTATCACTATCGGAAATGATCTCATTTATTTATTTGTTTGCTTGCTTTTTGTTTGTCACCCCGCTAGAATGAAAGCTCCATACAAGCAGGGCAAGGGCCTGGTATATGTGGTTCTGTACTATGTCCTCAGTGCCTAAAACAGAGAACACTCAAGAAATATTTATTGAATGAGAAAATGAAGAACCAATGGGCCTGAGGACACCTGGTCAAAGACTTGTTAATAAAAGGATGGATGTTAATATTTGACAACCTACACAAAATAGAAAGTGCTTAACATTCTAGAATTAATGAGAAATGTCTTTATTTGGCAGGGTGTATTCTAAATGATAGGTGTGGGAAAAGTTTTGTCAGAGGGTGCCCTATCCAAAATAAGATGCGGACTTTTCTCTTTAACCATCTGTTTGAAAAGATTACCATGAAAATGGAAATTTGCCAGCCTTTCTGGAGCAAATGCCTCCTAGGCGGCTGGGGCAAGAAAGGCAGGGGGTTTTAGTCTACATCTAGATTCCTACAGAACTGACTGAGAATGCTTCAATTCTTTTGGGAAGTGGCTCTGAAAATTTCACCATATTGAGATGTCTTTTCAAAGAGCCCACAGTAAGCCTACGACAATAGTGTAGAGAAATGTGTTCCTTATTCCAGAATCATTCTTGTTCTATCAGAAAGAGGTTTACCAGACTCTAAACAGTCAATTAATTTAGAGGTCTACGTGCTATTCCATGAGGCCTGAGTCTCGCCCTCATACATCCATTTCCTGTCAGGTCTAACTATTGCTGATTATCTTGAGCACTGCCTATTTGCTCTAGGTGAAGTTTAACCGTATCTGAACTTGAAACTTGCCTCCTCCTCAACCACATTAGAAATGCCTAACCTCACGTGTTGTGGAAGGGGCTAAAAGTTATAAGAGCTGGAGAAAACTGAATGAACCAGTGAGTAGGAAACACTATTTTTAAAAGCTTCTGCTTATTCACTCAGCTCATAAGCAAGAGTAGCTATTTAACAAAGAAAAGATGTTCACTTCCTAATCAATGAAGGAAATGCCGATTTTAAACATTTTAAAAGGATAATGTCCTAAAATGAAATTATTGTCACTGAATCCAGCTATCTGAGAGGCAGTATACATAATGGAAAAAAGGACTGACTCTAGAGGCAGACTTCCTGGGTTTTGAATCTCTGTTCTGTAACTTAATTTGCCATGTGGTATGGGTTAAGATACTTAACTGCTCTGCTCTGTGCCTCAGTTTGCTCATCTGTAATATGAAGAACATAATAATAAGTAGCTCACAGGGATTTCAGGATTAATTGGGTCAATGTACATAAAGTGCTTAAAACAGTATCTAGTACATTAAGCACTGCTGAACTGTTTGCTGTTATTATTTCTTCTCTCTCATTCCTAACCTCACTTAAAGAGAAAAGAAAATCTCATCTTTGCAAAGTACCTTCAGATACATCACCTAATTTTAATCCTGACAACCTGGTGACATAGCAGAACAGGATTCTCCTTTATTTTACAGTAATTAATTAGTCATAGGCTCAGAGTTGTTTAGCTGATAAATGGCTGAACCCTAACTGGATCCCAGGTCCTTGGACTCGGACACAGGCACCTCTTCACTGAGCTATGTATAGATGCCTGCCATAGACTCTCAGAGGCTCCACTTCGAAATAGACGATGCCTTTGAAAGACACACATCTTTACGAGCCTCAGGGCCAAATGCTTCTGTTACACCCTATAGAAACTAGAGTGTTTTTCAAATAAAAAATAGAATGAAATTGGAGGCAAATTAAAACTTTTATTTGAACTAATCCTAACATTGAAGTATTACTTTCACTCGCAGGAAAACAGAGATAAACAAACTAGAAAGACAAATTATTTTTTCCCATCTCATCTAAGCAAAATGTCAAAAGAAAACAAACAATCCGGGGGAAAGAAGTTAGCTTTGTAAAAGTCTCAGAGAGACCTAGATTTCTAGTAGCTGTAAAGGTAAGGCACATCTATTTATTTTTAAATATGATACAAATAATTTGAGGATTATCTCAAGCCCTTTTATCACCCATGATTCTCAGGATTCTAGTTACTATCTGAGGAGGTTCAGCTTTGGCAAGGTTAATGGTGATGATCTAAAGTAGTTATTTGGAAAAAATAAGAAACATCACTTCATAGTTTAATACCATGGTATCATTCCCATCAATATCCTTTTTTATTTTTGCCAGTCACAGAGAGAAAAGCAGAGAGGCTTAATTTGATTTACAGAGGGAAAAACAACCCTAAATGTACGTTTTTTGTCAGAGGAGGGGTGGGGGTGGGCAAGGAGAAAAGGTCAACCAGCTGGTTTTCATCTATATGCCATAATTCTCTGTTTAGTTTACACTATTAAACTCCAAAGCTTTGCTTTAATCTTAACTGTTACAGTATGCCTTATTACAGATTCTATCATGTTGCATCCCTGATAGAGTTTCAGAGTTTGGCAAAGCACCATCCCCCAAGCTGGTCCTTGCCATATGGGTAGTAAATGCAGCCAACATTTTTTCATTGGCGCCGGCATCATTATGTTTTGTCACCAACGGTTTCTCGGGTTTTCAGTAAATTGCTGCGTATACTGTGGTTTGGAGTTGCTGAGATGCTCTCCTGCATTTATTTGTATACAGCCGATTCCTCATTAGGGCCTCCCAGTCCTGTTATCCTTTGGCGGATAAACTAACATCTGTTTTTTGGGGGCGGTTCTGTGGGTGGGTGGGTGAGCAGAGAAGCCACAAAGGAAAAAGAAAACAGCAGGAGCAACCAGTGCGAGGACCAGCAGCTTCCAGGAGTCCATGCTCTAAATCGGGACAAGAAGGAGAGGTAAGGAGTGAAACCTACCTGATCTGTCTTCGTTTTGCGAATCACATCTTCGGCACAGTTCTGGGATGGTCTTGAGTGATGTGACTGAGTACTGAATGGGATAAAATAATCATTTAAAATGAGGTTATTACATTCACTCAACTTGTCCAGATAATCAAAACACAAGCTGTAACACTTGAATGCAACATCCAGAAAACCTATCTAACTTTTCCCTAAATCACCTAGATCACTTGGTGATCTCCCTAAGTGGACTACTTGGTGATCAGACAGCACCACAAGCTCTACACAAGCATCTAAGAAGAGGCAGATTAAAAAGAGGGCTTGGGAAGACTTTCTTTAGTAAACAAGGTGGAGTGTGGCCAGCAGACATTCTATTCCCTACCACTTCTGCTATGTGTGGAAGATGGAAGTACTGTCTGACCCTGAGAATTTCCACAAGATGGTCACAGTATTTGCGTTCAGAATCCTAAGTCATTCTATGATTAGAAAGGCTAATGGAGGAGCATCCAGCTTCCTGAAATATCCAGGGGCAATTGAGAGACGTATCTGAGCCAATGCTGATTGGACTATGCAAAAGACTCCAATGTAGCCACTTGCCACCATCTACAAGCTTTATGGGAAAGACCACAGTAATGTTGTAAAAACTCATACGAATGCAGTTAAGATGAAAAGCTCATCTGTTTTGCATCCAGATTAGTCTGAAATGAAAGAAACCACCTTCTAGGCTCAGTCCCAGCACCAACTCAGGAGCCCGCTATCAGGATAACAAATTATGACATTGGGGGCATAAACTGAGAAAAGCTACAACAAATGTAAAATCAATAGCTATGATTTCTGGGGACCTATGTTTGTGCCAATCTATCTTTAGGGAAGGTTTTCTTTTTTTAAAAAGAAAAATAAATAAGATGAGCTCTTTCTTTAATCAAAGGCCAAGTCAGGGACTATCTTCAATCACACTCATAATTTAATTCATAAAATACAGCTTCCTAAAAATAGTTTGCTCTGTACTTCTAACACCAAAGTTCTTAATATAAATGAATACATGTCTGAATTGCTTCACTGTTACATAATTTTTGGGGGGTTGAGAGAAAACATTTAATCTAAAAAAGAAAGATCAGGGAAACTCATTAGGATTATTCTAGCATTGCAAGTGAGGAACGTGTAATTAGGGACACATTTTTCAACAAGAAGGGTACTTTAGTTGGCTTGATGTTGATGAATGAAGCAAAGCATCTACACTGAAACCCATCAGAGCTTCCCACAGATATCAGATCACAAGGCACAGGGAGGTGTTGTTGTAGCTATTGTCGGTTTGCCAATTGCATGTCACAAACAAATTAAATTTCAAGTATTTCCAAGTGAAAAATGAAATCTCAAATGACCAATTAGAGAAATTACTCTTACCTGTCTGATGCAATAGCATCCTGTTTCTGTTGAACATTCCTCAGAGACTACAGGTGTGTTAGCAAATCCACTCATATACTCGGAGGGAAGGATGCCACTTAAACCAAAAATGGTTTCTTTCCCTTATATGTTATGTTCCTTGGGGGTCAGAGGTAACACAGGCACAGAAAGCATTTTTCTTCTTATTATTAATAAGATACCTATGTTTTTGGCCTAGTTCAAGCTCTCTAAGGAATCCTGGGAGCTTCTTGAGACCAGCTGGTACAGGTTAAATAATTACATAGTCTGTAATTCGACTAAAATTGGGTCTTTTGTTTTCAGTTGCCATATGCCCCATGAAATACCCTTCAGAAAGTCTCACCCCTCTATTTTTCCTTTTTTTCCAAGGCAAAATTTTGGAGAAAGAGGCAATTTAAGATTGATTGTGTTTAATCATAATTAATGATAAACTCAATAAGGTTTGCTCACTGGCTTAATGATATATATTTGATTAAACTGTGTGAGCTGCTATCTGCATTCTAGGCATACGCATCCTAACTACCACCCCCCACCCCCAAGTCAGTCATGTCAGAATCTCCACCCATTTGTTAGCTGTAGCTTTAACTCCTTCTATGTGACTTTAAATGTCCACAATGTGTAGTATGTTTTAATTTGATTAGGTTTAAATTTGAACAGCACAGCTGCCTGGCTGGTGTGGGGACTGAGGAACAGGTAGAACTCTTCTAGCTGAGCCCCACCCATGACCTTAAACCTACATCCCACGTGGCTTTGCTGCTCATCATACAGTAAGCACTCTTGTGAGGACATACATTTTAATTTTGGGGGGGATAATGAACTTGGGAAAAAAAAAAAAAGCCATGTGCTGCTCCTGATAATGGAAATAAAAAGTACAGAAATCTAAGAAAAGGATGATGTATAGCCAGATACTTGAAGTTTTGGATAATTTAAGAAAGGTGATAGAATGTTGAATTTGCAGTGACTCTAATCTACACTGTGAACAAATCCACCATTCTTTATAAAGACAAGAGAAAAGCAATTTGTGATTTTGTTTCAGTGAAAACAAACACTGCTCCTTGGATGGAAGACAGCTTAAGGGAATGCTGTATAAGTTGTGATGTGAAGAGATGCCCAGGAAACACAGAATTGACACAACCAACATGCGAAAACATTTCTGTATTTGCAAATTTGAGAATTAGCAAACGACCCAGCAAGTCATTTGCAAGAGTGCATTGTTAATACCATCTGGGAGAGGAAGAGGAAGTTTTCCCAGGACTTCATCCTGGCTCACTGGACAGCTGGGCTTTTACAAGCAGCCCTCAGATGGCGAGCCCACCTCATTCCCAGGACAATGGCCGGCTCCCAGGGCAGTAACTACTATCATCTTGGCCCATCAGAACCAAAGTCTAATGCATCCTCTTCCCCCACCCAAGCCTTTGTATTCTCTTCCCTTGGTTCCTACTGTTCTTGGGTAATCAGTGTGTGTGTGTGTGTGGGGGGGCTTGCTGCAGTTTGTTGAGAAGCATTCAGGTTTCCTATCTCTGTGTTGCCCTACTTTATTTCTTTCCTAAAAATCTTCCAGAGCTTATTCTCCGTGGAAGTAGACTTTTTGATTCTTTTCCTTTCTTCTCTCATACCCCAAGAAGAGCCAGCCCCTGCCCTAAGTTGACCAGATGCTTCATCTTTTTCCATGTTCCTGTGTATCCAAAGCTTGGTTCCCCTTCTATTCCTTTACTCTGCCTCCTGCCCCCATGCATTCCTCTAGCCATGCCAATACCCCTGTTCCTCAAGGCCAGCTTGTATTCTGCCTTCTCTGTGAAGCCCTGGCCAATTTCCTCAGCCCTTACTGACCATTCTCTTTTCTGCACTTGATAGGATCCCTCTTTGTTTCCTTTGTGTTAGTGTTGGCTCCCACAGCCTTAAGGGCAAGGATGGTATCTCTGACTGGAATATATGCATGGGAGGCAGTTAGTGACTGATTTAACTGTTTGACTGAGATACCAAGATGTAACACACATATGAAGAATCCCTTGGCATAATATTATAGATGTGCAAAGGTGCTCTTTCATATTTAGGTGGTAAGTGGAAATTTCCTCCTAGTCTCCATACTCCCTCTGGAATTAATTAGCTTTTTAAAACGCAAATTTGACTAAGGTGCTTCTCTGTTCCAAATCCTTCAAAGGCTCTGCACAGCCTTAGCAGGCTTAGCACGCCTTAGCATATAGCACGTGAGGCTTTCCATGAATTAAGCCCCATTTCTTGCTGTTGCCCAGTTCTCTTTTGATATGGCTGGAATACCACATTTCTTGTGGATCCTCTACCTACTGTTTTACTCATCTATATCTTTCTGCATGCTATTCCACCTACCTGGAATGACATCCCACCCATTCCACTAGGCAAATTCCTTTTAATTCTTCAAACTTTCCCTGAGTATCATGTCTACAATATCCTCTCCGACCCTCCTGGATGGAAGGAATGCCAGTTCTCAAAGTGTGGTCTCCAGGCCAGTGGCATCAACACCACTAGAAACTCGTTAATAATTAAAATTCTTAGACACTATCCTAGACCTACTGAATCAGAAACTCTGAGAATGGGGCTCAGCAATTTGTTCTTTCACAAGCCACCCAGGTGATTCTGACGCACACTAAAATTTGAGATGCAATGCTCTATATTACTTCCTTATCTTAGGTATACATCCATCGCAGAATCTGTCACATGACATTTCATCTAAGCAAAGGAAAATTTGCTTTTGGCAATGATAAATTTAAATTACAAAAATTAATAAGCAGTCTGGCTCATAGCTCATACTTTTGTATAAAGAACCATGAATTTGAAGCCAAAGATGTGGATTCAAATCCCAGCTCTGACATTTACTAATACTGTGGTTCTGGGCAAATAAATCATTTAATATCTCTGGGCCTCAGTTTCCTTATCCATATAACATATATTTACATGAGATAATGTAGGCAAAGCCATTTTGCAAACTGTAAACTGTTATTAAGTGGTTTTGTCTTCTCTCTACCCTGTAACGCTATGTGTGCCCCACTTCCCTTTCCTCCTCATCTTCATTCCTGCCATGATTTTAAGGTCATTATATCAAGATGTGAAAATTAATCAGGAGGGAAGAGAGGGGTCATGCTAGGAGTGGAAGGAAATGGAAAGATAGCTTAGCCTGTCCCAGCAGGTTATTTTTTGGCTTCTCCTTGTTCTTTTCTCACCCAAAAGAGTCTGTGGCCAAGGGCTGACCCTGCAACTTAGCTGATGTGACATGAGACAATCCTACACACCCCAGACTGCACCAGTCAGTTTTGTCACCCTGCCATTCAAAATAGTTTGACCGTGCATGGGATTCATAAGAACACTGTGTGATTTCATTAAGGCCTTTGGGGATCTCTGACCACCCTAGATGTTGTTTAGTGCTCAAAATCTTTGGCCCTTATTCCTGAAAACTGGAGCCAATTAGGTGAACAAGTAGACATTACTCAAGTGGTAATCAGCCACAGAAAACGAAATAACTGAAATCCCAAGCACCTTTTCAAGCTAGAGACTTTTAAACAACTAAGGTCTCACTGGGTTTCCAAAAGAAACAGTTAAGCCAGTTGCCCAAACAACCGTCCTGAAATTCATAATTTCTCACACAGCTTTCCAAAATTTGGGTAGGCACCTCAACAGGCATGCAATAAAAATAAGACAACAATAATGTGTACCAAGCAAACCTAAGCATGGAAGCAATGACATATAGCTGAAGTGAAATTTGTCAGAAACAAAACGTTTTTCTAAAATTCTGACCTCCTCTCTAACGGCCCACCCTTCCAATCCAGGATAGTACTAACTGTCCATCCTTTTACTGCTAACCCTCCTTGTGCTCAGCTTTCCCCCTCTCCCACCTCCGCAGGACACCTCCTCTGCCATCATCCCTCTTCTCTTCTCTTCTCTTCCACCACTCTCTCAACATCAGTGCTCTCCTCTGGTCCTATAAAAGTCAACAAGCACTCACCCTCAAGAAACCTGCCTCTCTGACTATTCAAGGCCTTTCTTTTGTAGTCTACCCATCCTTTTTGAAAGAACGGTCTCTATCCTTGTCTCTAGGCCCTCCCTCGGCATTTATTCCTTCAGCCACCACAGCACGGCATCTGCCCCACCACCCAGTGGGCACTGCCCTAATTATGGCCACCAGTGAGCTCTGAGCTGGTAAATCTAGTGGGTACTTTTCAATCCCTTTTTTATAATGACCAAGACACAAAATTTGTCAACATCAACTGCCTCTCTTTAAATTTTCCTTCTTTGGCTCCCTTGGGTTTCCTACTATCTCTCTGACCACTTCTTTCCAGTTTCTTTGCTAGAGGCCTCCTTTTTTCTCCACCACATGGGACATACTTTGGCACAGTTCCTTCCTAAGAACATTCTTCCCTTTCCACCTTCCATGTTTTCGCAGGTGATCTTATCTACCCCCACATTGTCAACCATCACCTCTACATAGTACCGACACTGATGAGCAACATTTTCATGCAGCCATCCTAGACTACTTTAAATAGATTTCTTTCTACCATTTAAGCTCCACTGCAGAAAAATGTTATAATCCTATTTTCAAGTGCATTTGATTTTTGCTCTTGTTCCTTGTTTTCATCATATCTTCTAAGAAGTTTTTTTTTTTTTAATTAATAATAAATTCCTTCATGCTAAGACACTGCCTGTTGTTGGTATTTGGGAAAACTCAGTAACTTTTTTTGACAATTTAAGAGAGCATCAGGAACTACTCCATGTGGAGTCAGCCAAAAGATGAAAGTCCACACTGGTAGTGAGCTGCTAAAATTCAGAACCCACAGTACTAAATGATCTTCTACTCTGAGAAGTGGAGATTAAACATTTAAAAACAAAGTGATAGGAATGATAACTATTGAGGCAAAATTTACAAATTCTAAAAAATTACAAGAGAAATTTATCTTTCGGTGGGGCTGGTAGTCTGCAGTAAAACTTTTTCAACTCCAATAATGGCCTAATTTCAATTGCGAGCCAATAATCAATTACCACCAAAATAAATAAGTTGATTAAGAATGGAGTTTAGTCTTATATTTAAATTTAAACCACCAGGAAATTTAATACATGCTTAATTGTTATTATAGCATACCTTAAATTCTATAAGGGCAGAGACCTAGTCTGTATTATTCTCCCGAAGTCTAGCACTATGCCTGGAACTCTGTAAGTGTTTTATGAATGCTTGTTGAATGGATTGATACAAAAGGTAATTGTGCTTAAAAGGCAAAGTTTGTTAATTACCTGTATACTCAGACTAACAACTACCATGATTACCAGAGAAGACAAGAATGTCTAAGGCTATCTACAGAGCAAGAGAAGAACAAATAAAAAAGTTTGGCCATTTGCACATTCTTCTTGGGAATCACTCTATCCACAACACAGAGGAATCCACGGGGTAAGGTTGTTTTCTGCTTTCTAAGGCAGAGATGTCCAGACCGAGATCTGGAGTCTGGGGACCTGGGTTCTAATCCTGGGTTCTAATATGAGCTATGGACATCAACACACAATTCCTCTTTCCTGAATTATATTTTTCCTAACTCCTCTCCTGGCAGATGTTAGAGAAACAAGATAACACATATGGCATATGATGTTACAGCAGGGTATGAGGTTTTGAATAACATGGGACTGGAGAAGGGAGGAATGAGAGGTCACTTAGACACGAATACAGGACATTGCAAAAAGAATAGGTGGGGGATTTTGAACAGTTGAAACTAGATCATGTCAAGAAGCACTAAGGAAAATTTTAATACATGTAAACACCATGCCAACTGCAACGGAGAGCAGGGCTGATCAGTGTGGATGGCAATGAAGGGACTGAGGCAGCCAGGGGCCATGTGAACATCTCGGTCACCTAGGAGGAGCTGAAGCCAGTGTAGCAGGATTCATTTTACTCTGGTGGATCCTTGCTAGGGAGGGGCAGGCCAGATTCTTGGCACCTTGAATATCTTTATCCTCTATTCACACCTAGTATCAGGCCCAAGGATGTATTCTTTACCCCTTCCAATCCAATGCTCTGGCCCATTTAATAAAATGCAGGACATTTGTATTTTACATCCTCCTTCTTCAATGCCTACCACTGCTGAGTCTCCCACTGCCATGAAATGGCTCTTTGTCAAAATGCGACTAAATCTGGAGTAGTGGCATCAGACTGAGTTGAGTAAAAGATGGTTGTACCAGTTTGTGTATATTATAGCCTCCAGAAAAAGCCACGATCTTTGATACAGTCTTGTGGAGGCAGATGTATTAGTGTTGATAAGATTGGAATTCTTTGATTGAGTGTTTCCATGAAGATGTGACTCAAGCAACTGTCAGTGAAATGTTTGATTGGATAATTTCCATGAAGGTGGTATCCTGCTCATTCAGGGTGGGTGTTAATTGGATCACTGGAGTCCTATGAAGAAGTTCACAGACAGAGGACCAGAGAGCAACTGAGAGTGACATTTTGAAAAGGAGCTGCAGCTAAGAGAGGACACAATGCCCCAAAAGCAACATTTTGAAGAACGACATTTCGAAATGCAACCTGGGAGCAAGTGGATGCCAGCAATGTGCCTTCCCAGCTAACAGAGGTTTTCCGGACGCCAGTGGCCATCCTCCAGTGAAGGTACCTGATTGTTGATGCCTTACCTTGGACACTTTATGGCATTAAGACTGTAACTTTGTAACCAAATAAACCCCCTTTACAAAAGCCAATCCATTGCTGGTATTTTGCATAATGGCAGCATTAGCAAACTGGAACAGTGGTGCACACAAAACAGAAGGGGGGGTGTCAGATGTTTTAGTGAAGATGATGCCCAATTCATGGGGTGAAAAAATGTGAAAACTCACTGAAAGTGAGATTCATGTGCCATCATAATTTAGTTTTCTACTAGATGGTGGGTCAGACACCTTAGGAAAATGAATTCACATTTTGTGCTATAATTAGGTGGCAAGGGCTTGGGTCAAAGGGATGGTAGAGTGGAAGGACACTTATTTATCTTGATTTCACATGATTTTCTCTGACTCACAAAAATAGATTATCTAATTTAAAAGCAATTGTTGTCAGAGTGATACAGAAAGGCAACAACAATTCCCATGCAGAAGAACAATATATTTCACTTACTTCTATTTTTGTGTGTGTGCATATGTATGTGTATGTGTGTGTACCTATATGTATATATATGTGTATATATGTATGTGTGTTTACTTGTATATGTATGTATGCATATGTCTTAGTTTCCCAGCTGCTAAACCAATACTATCCAATAGGCTAGTGTAAATATATGGGGATTTATTGGCTCATGGTTTTGAGACTAGGAGAAATCCAAAATTGAAGCTGTTGTCAGCAAGGCAATAAAATTGTGGCAGTCTGGGGCTGGCTGCCTGGATCCTTGATCCTAACTACAAATGGGTTCACACCCACAGGACCAGGGGTTGGGATTTGTACACGCCTTTTGTGGAGAACATGATTCAGTTCCCAACAGTGTATGAATATGCATGTGTGTACATGCATGTACATCTATTTACATGTGATGTGTGTGCATATGTGTATATATACATATGCACATATACACATACATAGGTATACATAAATTCTCACTTTTTCTTCATAAAATCCAGGGCAATAGGTAGAGGTGATTACTATCATTTTATGGATGGAAAAGTTGAGGCACAATAAAATTAAGAGATTTGTTAAAGTTTTTTTTTGTTTTAGTTAATTTATTTATAATGGAAAACATACACCCTTACTTGAAAAAGGGATTTGAATTGCTTCTGACTGTGGGATACTGATGGGTGAGGTGACTGGTCCAGAAATTCTTCTTCTAAGCCTCAATGTTCTCATCTGCCAAACAGAGGATGATTGATAGAGTTGATGTGAAGCATAAACAAGACAACTGCCTTGAAGGGTTCAGTGTGGTGCAGGGCATAGTCAGCATCTGGTGAATAGTAAGTCTGAGTGAAACTGTTTAATAGACCCCTAGTTCAGCCTCTGCTTTATTCAAAGTAATCAGCCCTGTTTATAATTCTATTTTTGAGAACAGTAAAGTGGTTTCTCTTAAAATAAGAAACACAGCATGCTTTCTCATTACCCTGTGTAAAACAGTATTCCAGAGGGTTTTTGTTTTGTTTTTGCTTTAGTTTTAAGATAGAGCAATCTGACTCCCAAAGGGATAAAGAAACAAATCTGTAGACCCATTTGCAGTGACAGAGAATCCTTACTTGGACCCTTTGTGTTTATGTGTGTCATCATCTCTTCCTCACAGATATACAATTATTGCACAATGTCCTGCCTTTTTGAGGGCAGGGTTACAAGAATGTATAGTTTAAACTCTGTCTTTTGCAAAAGATGCACATTATTTGGAGTCTGGAAAACTTCAAATTAATTTGACTGCCTTCTGTGTTTTGTCTCATTAGGTAAAGGAAAGAAAGTTCTGGTTATTTTTTGTATCAATACACAGCTTGTGTTTTAATTACAACAAAAAGTAGGTACATAACCAGAAGGAAAAACCATGAAACAGAAAAGCCTAGATTGCATATAGGGCTACAGGTGGAGGATATGAAGGGGAGTTTTAAACTAGGGCATCTTCTTTGAAAATATCTTTTCAAATGTAGTGTACACTGCCTCCCCCCTCCCCCACACTTAATCAGGAAAAAGGCTTTAAGGCTGTCAGAGATGGAGATTATGGAACCCTAAAAACACAGGTATGCTTATGGAAGGTTACATTTCCTTTTACGCTAGTGAAAACACGTTCATTTTTCAAGTTTAGCATCTGAATAATCTCCATTTAGCCTTAAAAGCAGTTGCAACATTCATTTCTCCTACTTTACCTTAACAGGATGAGAACAGTCATTTCAATATTGAAAAGGTTATTTCAGCTTCTTTCCCCATGATATCATTATTCAAAAACAAAATGTTTCTAACATGTTTAAGGTTGAACATGGATCAGACTGAATGATGGTAATCTACCACGTCACAGAGGTTGCCAGTCAAAGTAAGTCTTCTTTAGTTTCAAGTGGCTTGAAATTGAAATACAGCACAATTTCTCATCATGGTACTATGGACATTTTGGACAAGATAATTCTTTGTTGTAGGGGATTGTCCTATGCATTGTAGGATGTTTTGTGGCATCCCTGGCTAAGAGGTACCACTAGACACCAGTAGCAGTTTCCCATTGGTGAAACCAAAAATTTCCTCAGTTATTGTCAAATGTCCCAAGGGGTGTGGTGCAAAATCACCTCATCTTGAGAACCACTGAAACAGATTATATTTCATCTTGGAGAGGCAGTCACATGTTGTGCCTCTGGAGACAGAGGGCTCCTAATTAGCTGGTGATCCCAGACAGGTTTCTTAACATCTCTGTGCTTCAGTTTCCTCAATTGTAAAATGAAGATAATCATAGTACCTTCTTTGTAGGACTGTTGTGAAGATGGAGATTAAAGCATGTAAATAATACTCACCACAAGGCCTGTCCTGTAAGAAGTGCTTAAAAAATGTTAGCTATTATTATTTCAACAATGCTATGCAATTTCAGCTTTCCCCTCCAGATTTAGGTTGAAATGTAGGTTACAGACCAAACAATAGAAACATACTTAGGAGAAAGTTTTGAGTGCAGTTACATGATTACAGATGGATATCTTTATTTAGTTTCAGAGTGGTTAAGTTACAGATACTCAACTATTGCACAGTCCTCCATCTCAATTTGCTAAACATCTTCAATTATTGCTTAACATATTTTATCGTTCAAGTGGAGATTCTTAATTCATCAAAATTATGGGCTGCTGCCAGATGATTCCTCTGAAAATACAAATGCTATGTTGTATTAAAAGAAAAAAATGTCTTGACATCATGCCTGGCCTTTTCTCTAGAGTCCTTTCTTCACCAACGGTTATATAAATATTATTGTAATATTCATTTAAATCATAACAAAAGCTACCATTTTTAAGAGCAACTTATTATGTGCCATGCTAAGCATTTCACATATTAATTCACTCAATCCTCTAAACATGTCTGGCGGGTATCACAGAGAGGTGAAGTTAATATGCCCAAAATCATCCAGCCAGCAAATGTCACAACAAAGTACAAGCCCAGGTCTGTCTGCCTTTAAAGCCTATACTCTTAAAACACATTATTAAAGCTCAGAGAGCTACCACCAAGCCCCTAATCTTAACACAATGTTTCCTTTCTACAGCCCCTTCCATCCTGTTCGC
Organism: Choloepus didactylus; assembly: GCF_015220235.1. Lineage (NCBI taxonomy): Eukaryota > Metazoa > Chordata > Mammalia > Pilosa > Megalonychidae > Choloepus > Choloepus didactylus. The sequence continues at coordinate 63,533,415 of NC_051319.1, read as the reverse complement.
GGCCTCCCTCCCCAAGCAATAGTTCACTCTCCTTGCTTTTCCCCACTTAGCTGAATATACATTAAAGGGAGTGGTCATAAAGGAACCACAAGCTCTGAACACTTTAAAATCAAGCATCACGATAAAGAAGAGAGACAGGCAAAAGAGCCGACAGACAGACATTGTGGGAACGGAGAAACTAACCTCACAAAGCTTGCTTCATCTTAACGAGGCCCAATAAAATTTGCCCAGGACAGTGTTCATGATTTGCAAGGGGTAGAGATGGCCTAAGGGTACACTGACTGAGGAACAGAATGGTGAAATGTGGTGTATACATACAATGGAATATTGAGCAACTACAAGGAGTGAAGCTGTGAGACACCCCACGAGGTAAATGGATCCTCTAGACAGCATTTTGAGTAAAGTACACTAGAAACCAAGGCAAACACTATAATGCTCCATCAATATAGATTAACTACAATGTGTAAACTCAGAATTGGCTCTTAGAGCACAGCCTAACAGGGAAATGCTTATAATTGTGCCTAAAAGTCTCCCTGAGTGCCTCTTTGTTGCTCAGATGTGGCCCTCTCTCTCTAACTAAGCCACCTTGGCGGGTGATCTCGCTTCCTTTCTCCCTACATGGGACCTGACTCTCAGGGGTGTAAATCTCCCTGGCAATGCAGGATATGACTCCCGGGGATGAATCTGGACCCGGCATCATGGGATTGAGAACATCTTCTTGACCAAAAGGGGGATGCAAAATGAAACAAAATAAAGCTTCAGTGGCTGAGAGATTTCAAGTGGAGTCTGGTGGACATTCTTACACACTATATAGATAACAATTTTTGGGTTTTAATGTACTGGAGTAGCTAGAAGTAAATACCTGAAACTACCAAACTCCAACCCAGTAGCCTTGACTCTTGAAGAAGATTGTAAAACAATGTAGCTTACAAGGGGTGACAGTGTGATTGTGAAAACCTTGTGGATCGCACTCCCTTTATCAAGTGCATGGATGGATGAGTAGAATAATGGGGACAAAGACTGAAAGAAAAATAGGGTGGGATGGGGGCGATGCTTTGGGTGTTATTTTTACTTTTTTTTCTTATTCTTATTCTGATTCTTTCTGGTGTAAGGAGAGGGGTCAAAAATAGATTGGGGTGATGAAGGCATAACTATATGACAGTACTGTGAACAGTTGATAGTACACCATGGCAACTGTGTGGTATGTGAATATATCTCAATAAAATTGAATTTAATTAAAAAAAAAGTTGCCCAGGAGCTGAAATAGGGAAAGGCTAAATTCACATTTCCCTATTACAAAGACAGACTAATCCAAAGTTGGATGAAGTAGGTAATTCATCAGACTCATCCTAGTAATCCAATTCTTGTATACAATGTGCATATTATACTTCAAGTTAGGGAGCAAAATTTCTGCCAAAGGCATGCTAAAGTAAGCTCATCTTTTTGAGGCAATTTCCCTGTTGGTGGCCCAAAGCTCTAGGCCCCGAGACATCAATGGAAGGTCAGGTCACAAATTGTGATCTTGGAAGTCCTGGGCAAAAAGTTAACATGCTTGGTTCAGAATCCGCAAACTTTGAAAGTTTGCCTGGGCCACGAGAGGTCAACATGTTCGCTGGTCTGGCAGAATTGACTGCACGGCTCAGGATAAGCCACATGCAGCTCTAAGCAAGGTACATGCCATTCAGAGTAGCCACAAGTTAACCTGGAAGCAGCAGGATGTTTGTGAGTATTGTGAGACTAAGAGACTCATAAGCCCACAGCATCACAGAATTAAGCAGGACCTCAGAGGTCAGCTAGTCCAGTCCTCATCAATGCATAACTCTTCCTCATCATTCCCAACAAGCGCCAAACCTGTGCTTTGATACCTACAGTGACTGGAAGGATTACCTTGACTGTTCATCCACTAATAAATGCCAATTTGGCCATCCTTCAGTCTGCCTCCTTGTGGAGCCTATGGGACGTTAGCTATAGCAGAGCCAGCCGTATAAAGGGAACTAACATTTATAGGGTGTCTACTATATGCAGGCACTTTGTAAATCTACTTCATTGAATTATTTTGACAACACTGAAACAGATTAGGAGAGGGAGGCTCAGCAAGGTTAAATGCTTTGCCCACCCAAGACCACAGACAATTAAGTGGGATTCACTTCGTGGTCCAGCAGACCCCAGAGCACTTTGTCTGCCACACAGGATGTCTGCTGTCAATTTCTGGATTTAATTGGAAGAGTTTGCAAAATACGGACTATAAAGGAGAAAGCGGCCAACATAGTTGAAGGCAGAATAGCCTGAAAGCATTGCTTGTAAGTAAAAATACTTACAGATATGTCATCACTGAAGTCAATTTCATCCAAATCAAGATATTCAGGGGCTTCCATTATTCTTCTTTGAACATTTTGAGTCAGATCAAATACTTATAAATTCCTGGGCAAGACAGAAGCAGAAAAGACAGGCAAAATGGTGAGTTTTTTAATAACAACAACAACAAAATCTACTTTTAAACAAATAAAATGAGAATGGCAATTGGGGGCTAGTATTGCCCTTGAGCACATTTTCTCTCTTGGAATATCCCCAACCCGGGTGTCCAGGAGCAGGAGGCACAGCTCCTTTAGGGGTCTCCAAATGGCTCCCCAGCAAGCACCCAAGGTCTTTTGTTTTACTTGATTTATGTTTCATTGCCTTCACCAGAAATAATAGCTCAGGTCAGAATCTTTTCCTATGATCATGATTAGGTCACACTCAGCACTAACCACATTCTGGTTCAAAGTAGGGGCTTTGGGGATGGAGAACCATCCTGGAAACCTTAGGAAAACCATATTCAAATGTTTAGCATGGGCTTGTCCTTAGCTGCTACACAAGAGCATTGACTATTGTACCGCCACAATAATAATACAAGACAGATCTCAACCAGCCAACAATCATGGGCATTTCAGAATTTATGATACAACCTCAGTTCACAGTGCCTCACTCCAATTCTGAAAAAGAAAAAAGATCTAAGTGTAGTTTTAAACCAGGGAGTTGTTACTTTGTCCTCTGCTTCTAACAGCTTAGCTTCAGAAGCTCTGACTGTGCCCGAGTGACCTGAGTGCAGCCGCCCAACTCCGAGTCAGCACTCGCCTCAGGGCTGCCTATGGCAATGCTTTAAATCTCTCAAGGTAAGACACATCACCTCCCAGTTAATTTTCCCGTCACTTATCATCATCACCATTGGCAGTGGCAGTGGCACCTACAGATGTCAAGAACAGAAATATAGATCTGGCAGTGCCTTGGTATGCAGTTATCTTTCACAAAGGCAACTCTCAGATATCAAAATAGGATTCCATTTCCCAGAACTTGTCTTTCTCATTATAAAAACTGTCTTATGTCCCCAGACTTGATTATCTGAAATAGTTCATTTTCTCCTCTTTCAGTTCTCTAATCAGTGTGTACCTTGCTGAACAGAAAAGAATGCATTACTGGAAAGTGAAAATAAATCAAGGCTGGTAAAAATGGACCTACCAACATAAGATCAGAGTGTTAAAACACCTATTTTTAAAAGGAAAGCCTCATTTTGAAGGCATTGCTTTTCATTTTGAGATGATCCTTTTTTTTATCTACTCAAATGGTAAAATTACTATAATTTTACCCACACCTCCAACCCATTAACTAATTTAATTTTCTGCACTCCCACTCATCCACTTTCCATCTGCATACACCATTTTTTATAGTTTTAAAATTCAGAATGGATACAGAGTGGATCCAAGAAAGGATTAGGATGTTACTACTGTGCTCAAAAGAGGTTATCCATTTAGAATGAATAGTAAAAGTTCTTTGAAATCACTAAAAGGTTTAAAACAAAAAGAAAACCAGCTCAAATTTGTAAAAAATATGTAAGGCCAGGAATTTTATTATTTATGAAAATCAAAATTAGGTTCTTAAGCAAAGTGTTTGAGTATAAAAATATATCACTTTTCCTCACAGAAGTTTTCAGGGGAAAACACACACACTCATATTTGCAAATTACTCAAAATAACTCTCTTTTCCACTCTGATGGAATTTGAGAAAATCCAGACTCTTTGGATTTCAGCTCGTCAGCTAACAGACTTTCTTCCAATCCAATTTCTTTTCACTACATATGTAATCCAAGATGAATCATTCATTACAGACTCCATCCCCATGGTCTTGGTGAACACAAAGATGATGCTGGGTGCCAGGATGTGGTAGAGACAACACAGTATCAGCAGAAACATCGAAATACGGGGGGATGAAACAGAAAAATGTGCATCAAAGCTGGGTATCAAGTGGATCTTCAAATATATGGAAATACAAAGCTCAATTCAAAATGCAGATGAACACCTACTAACCAAGAGAATTAAAGAATAATCATTGAGTCCCTATTTGAGGGGCTCTGACAATCTAGAGAGCAATATATATTCAAGTTTAACCCTTCTAATGTAACATATCAGGGTGATAATATAAATCATGACATTGAAGCAGAAAGTCTTTGTACTTGGCCTTGGAGGGTGGTAGTGATGCTTTTTATTCTCTAAGGCTGAACACAAGAGTTACAACAGTTCCAGCCCATTACAGGAAGACCCGGGCTGCGGGCTCACATCTGTGTCTCAGTCAGTTGGATGGTCCAGACCAAGGAGTCCAATGTACCTGGGATGCTTTACTTCTCAACAATTGCAGCCTTCTTCTTCTTGAGCTTTTAGAATGTCTTGTCCAGCTATGACTCAATTCCTTCTGTCTCCCACCTCCTACCCACACCCAGCCCACAACAGAAGCCAACAAGATCCTTTCTTCAGGTCAATGGCAAGCTTGCTAACAGGATGCACAGCCACAGCTGTGATTTGTTTGGTCTTAGCAGTGTTTAAAAAAGTCAAATTGGTTGCCAACTTGTAGACCTTGGATGATTTCACATAAAATTCTGAATTTCTGGCTTCACTTTAAAACTATCCAAAGCACCGGCAACACAGGTCCATGTTCCCCATGGCAGCAATTGGCTGGAGCTGAGCAGCAGCTGCTTCTACCTGCGTATGAGGCATGTGCTGCCCAGTTCCCCAGCAGCCCCTCCCAGCCTGCTTCGCTCACTGACATGCCTTGCCTGGCCTGGGCATTTGAAAGTTTCATCCTTTGGAAGGAATTCAGCACTAAACAAGTTCCACCCCCCTCCCCACTTTTTTTCCATCGGTGCCTCCTGCCAAATGTTTACTTCATCAAGCTGAATTTGCATCCTAAGATTGTCTTAAATTCTGATACCACAAAAACAGCAAAATTAATTCTTACAAATAGAGTACCAGCATGTTACAGTTTGTTTATAGTGCCTTCATTTTACCTCTTAGTACTAGGGAAAGAATACCTTCACAAACACAATGAAATGTTATGAGATGGGGATTATATTTCTTTCGCTTTACAACCACAGGAAGGAAGTGTTCTTGCTTTGTTGTGATTCGTGTTGTGGATTTATATGGTGCCACTTCACTGTTGTGACTAGATAGGGAAAGGGGAAGGCAGGAAGTTGTGCCAAGTTCAAGTCCAGAAAAAGACCTAAAGCCATCCTCTGCCCAGCCCAGCAGCTTGGAGGCAAGGGGCTGACCCTGCTCAGGGCCAACAAGAGTGGGTGCAGGCCCAAGAGAAAATATTTTTCAGGCTCTCCCAAAAGGGGAGTTCAAAATCCTTTACAGGATGTTTTTATTTATATACATCATAGTCTGCCATGGGCCCCTTTGGGAACTCAGGAACCAGTCATTGATAAATATCTACCGCACCCCTACCCTATCACCCCTGACGCTACAAGCTGCAGTGACTTGGCCCAGATTTTCTGAGGTCCCCGAAGGCTTTCTTTTGTATCGTGTTGCCCTGCCTCCTAATACCTCTCACAAGAGTTGTCTAACTCAAATACTTTTCACTGACTGAAATCATTCCACTTCAAGCTTAACTGGGCTTTTAGTGTCTCACCAATGACAATGGTAACTTTTAATTTGTTATTCATTAGGGTAGATGTGTGGTTTTCTCGGTTTTTTTTTTTTTTAGAGGGGACAGGTGAAGACAGAAGCTGCAGAAGCTGGCCAGGGCATGAGAGAATAGCTAAAGATAAAGGAAACATTTTCCAATGGCTTAGTTCTCCTAATTTGGGTAGAAAAATTTATGTGCAGACAAGAAGAAAAAATGTTAGAAAGTGGGGACACTGGACTGGCTTGCTGGGACCCGTATGCAGAGCGGAATCTACTGGTTACACCTTGCCCCCCTCTTTCGATGTGTTCAAGACACCGGCAGAAATCTTCCCTGAACTCCAAACTGATGCCCCACTTGAGGAGACATAACGAGCATCAACTATAGTCGATGCCTGTATGAGTTTTCCTGCTCTCATAGAATTGTTTTCCTCTTTTTTTCCTTTTAATTTAAACAGTTTTATTCCCACACCATATAATCCATCCTAAGTGGACAATCAATGGCTCTTGATATAATCACCTAGTGGATACAATCACCACAGTCAATAGGAGAACATTCTCATTTCTTCTGAAACAAACAAAAGTCCCACACCCCTTATATCCCCCTATTATTGACATTTAGCCTTGGTATGGTGCTTTTGTTACAATTAATGAAAGAATATTACAAAATTACTGTTGACTATAGACCTTAGTTTGCATTAATTGTATTTTTTTCCATACACCACCCTATTATTAACACCTTGCAATAGTGATGTAGGTTTGTTTTAGTTCATGGAAGAACTTTCTTATATTTGTACAATTAGCAACCATCATCGTCTACTCAAGTTTCACTGTTATGTAGTCCCCGTTTTTATCCTCTAGCTTTCCTTCTAGCGACACACATGCCCCTAGCCTTCCTCTTTCAACTACGCTCATACTCAGCTTTGTTACACTTACTGTTATTTCTCACAGGATTTTGATAAATTGCCAGGAACAGAAGTGCCTCCAGTGCCTATTAAAGTGTGTGTGAGGGGCTCATGCCCCTAATGGGTCTATCAACACCATGTCACCTTCTCATAATAACCTCAGAGATGACTCAACTGCTTCCTTCAAGAGAAGATTCATTTGGGAAATAACTCGAAGTAATTCCGGGTCAAATCTGAGGCCAAAAAAGTAGGCAAGCAATTCAAAAAATAATCCCCCACCCCGCAAATGTGATTTTCAGGTGATAGTTTTAATTTTTTTTGTTGTGACTTGAGATCTGCCTCTGAAAATAACTGTATACGAACACTTCCAAAAATGTTTTGGGAAATGGCAGATCACTGGAAAATGCGTGGAGCAGCCAACATAATTTCTTTGAGGAACTATACTCTTTTTAACACACATTCTGGTGTGCTTGGCTCATAAAAAAGCTCACTGATTTGTGACTACAGTCACATATCACATAAATTGCTCCACTGAAATTCTTCTAAAAATGCATTGCCTCACTCCATTTTACAAGGAGTCAGCATAGACTCATTTTGAAGGCTCACATTACACAGATTTCTCCTTTTCTGCCAAAGTCACTATTGCTACATTTACCAGTATACCATGAGGTCCAGTAATCAAATGTAAGTTGGGCTTGTCAAAATAAGTGAGTAGGTGCATTTAGTGATGAGGTCACCTTAATTGATATGCATTACAATTCACTTCTTGACTCTTTAATCCACTTGGGAAAACACAGCAGTTCCCTACACACACACACACACACACACACACACACACACACACAAACCCCTGCCAAATTTGTACTGGGATTAATTTTCAGTTTAAAGCCTGCACATAGATATTGGACTTACTTTCTCCAATATAACAAGAGCTCAAAAAAAAAAAAAAATCACAAATTAAGTACTGGAAGACTTGGGTAGGAAAAAAAAATGGAATATATGAAACACTGTCCCCAGTTGGCTCAGTAGCTTGGCTGGCAAGGAAGCAACTCATTCCAAATGTTGGATTCAGTTTCTTTCACTCTTTGATTCAGCAGTGGCCAGAAGCATGGCAATCACTAAAGGCCTAGTTCTGAAGCAGAAAAATGATAGAGGCAAGAAATTTCTACTGGAAAGAAGCAAATGAAGGAAAACCAAGAAGTACAGATCAGAAGGAAAGGGGCAGGGGGAGCACAAGCTCAGTAGATTTCGTCCACTTCATTTGACAAATATTTCTGAACGCCCCGGCAGTATGGAGCATACGGTGCAAGGGAATCAGACAGGGAAACAGCACAATGTGGTACTTGCTGAGAAAAAGAAAACACAGGAGGTTGAGAAATGAGGGAAGTCTGCCTGGAAAAGGCAAGGTCTGATCTGGAAGCTGAAGGCTGTGGAGAATCACCCGGGCAGTGAGTGGTGAAGGGAGTGTTAGGGGTGAGGAGTAGTGTTCCGGGCAGCGGTGACAACACTGGTTTTTGTTGGATACCATATAAAGAGGGATAAGATTGATGTAGTCCCTATTGCCATATTTTGCTTCTAAAAAGGGGCATCAAAGGGCAAGGGCCAGGGAAGAGTGGTCAGGGAAGTATTTCCAAAGCCAGAGTGTAAATAGAGCACATCTTCCTGGAGTATCAAATTTTCTGGCAGGGTTGGAAAAAATGCAAGTGAACATTTAATATTAAACAGGAAATGTCAGTGCAATATACTGTGCCTACTCCAGCTTCTGGGGAGGGATACTGCATTTCCTCCCTACCCACCCTTGAGGAGAGCTTGCAAAGAAAAAATTATGAAGCAAAACTCTGTGCCACTGTCTGGGTTTGGGTGCTTTTATGTATACTCTCTCGTGCGCTTGTTTTGTCTCATAAAGCTCCTAGGAGACAAAGGTCTTTATAACCTCCTTTGCAGAGATGAGGAAACCAAGGCTCAGAGAGGTTCTGTGATTCCCTTACGGTCACAGAGTAAGGGCTTCTGGATTTCAGTCTAGTATTTTTCTTCCTTATTTCAGCCTGCCAAAACTGCAATGGTAAAGTAACACTGCATCTGTATGAAACATTTTTTTAAGCCACCTTCAACATCTACTTGCCTGATTTTAATTATTTCAACTCTGTGGGGATGGCAAAGGGTGTGTGTCATGATTTGCAATCATATCCTTCTTATTTTACAGAAGGCAAACTTAAGAACGTTGGTCAGCATTATATACTCCTAAGCAGACAAGTCATTTCCTGCTAAAGAGTCTGGAGATCTCCTGATCTGCTGCTGGACTGCTCTGAAACATGGGTGAATCTTGGAACCATCTAGGTCAATGTTCCACGGACATCCATAGCCCTGAATTGTATTCTTCTGGGTGTTTCCAAAACATGACTCCAAACAAATAGCTCTTTTCTTCTTTCAAGTAGACGCTGAACAAAAATGTTAGGCATGATCATCATCATTAAAGAAAAGTGTATAGACCATTGTGTACCTAACACATCTTACTATCTTAGTTTGCCAGGGCTGCTGAAATAAATACCACAGACTGGTTGGCTTAAACAACAGGAATTTATTATCTCACAGTTTTGGAGGCCACAAGTCCAGAATCAAGTGTCAGCAGGATCAGGCTTCCTTTGAAGTCTGTAGCGTTCTGGTGGTGGCTTGCCAGCAGTGACTCCATCCCTGCCTCTGTCACGTGGCCATCTGTCTTCTGTCTCCTCCTTGGGCTTCTACTGACTGCATTCGAAACTCCTCTGTTTATAAGGACTCCAGTCATCTTGGATGCAGGCTCGCTCACCCTGATTCCATTTGGCCTCATCTTAATAGATCTTATATACAAGATACTATATACAAATGAGTCAGGACCTCTCAGAACCAGAGTTAAGGACTTGATATGATCCCATTTACAAATGAGTTCACACCACATGATTGGGGCTTACGACTCGAACCATGTCTTGTGGAGGACATGAGTCAATCCCCAACACCAACTCACAGGTAGCTGAAAACTGGCATATAAAACATTATATTCAATATCTAGTTGGTTCAATATTTCAGCTTCACCTTCAAATAAAAATTTATATAACCAGCTTTCCTTTAGTCTTATTAAAAAGGTAAGTAAGGTAACATGGTACTAGAAAAATCTTATTATAGAGATCAGGATTGTTCTGACAAATACTTCTAAAGATTGGTCTTTTTGTAGTCCTGAGCCCTAATTTGTAGTTCAAAATTCTTACCAGTGATTTGAAGGTCATTCCATTATTTCTAAAATCTAAATACTAGGAACAAACTGCCTTATACTAGAATTCTGCAGTTGGAAAAGACCTGCTTTTCAGCTTAAGGTAGACAGACATATTTTATATATTGTTTAACGTGTGTGTGTGTGTGTGTGTGTGTGTGTGTGTGTGTGTGTGTGTGTGTGATTTAAAGGGAGTTTAACATCTAAAATTCTTTTTGGAAGAATCCACATTCACAGCAGCTGTGCAAGAGAAGATAAAAGAATGTGCAATAGAAAAACAAATACATGCAAACAAACAGAAAACAATAGAAAAAATATTGTGTTCTGTTCTGGGCACCACTTCTTAGGAAGCCACAAGCAAACAGGAGTGTACAAAAACAGAGTAAGGAAGCTCAATCAGAGCTTGGAAAACTCTGTCTCTTGAGGTCCAGCTAAAGAAATCTCCAATCCAGAGAAGATAAAAACTCTCTCCTCTCTAAGAATCTAAAGAGCCATCAGATTAAAAGAAAAGGATTTGACTTGAAAAGCAGATCTTAGAGGAAGTTTCAGGGACACCAACTTCAGCAAATGATTCCTAGCAATGCCATGCTTAATGGAATGGGCTGCTTTATGAAATCACAACCACCTCAGCAAAAAATTTTCCAGAGGTTTTGCGGGGGGATTGCCCATCAGGGAGGAAGACGAGAATCCTGCACTGGGAAGGAGGAATGGATAGCACTGGGAAATGCCCTTGAAACTGAACCAGGACCTTGGGACTGTCCCTGACCAAGTTTTACTGTTTAGCCCTCTTCAGGTTGCTACTATAACAATGTCTGTTGAACTTCCCGTACTCTCTTTTCATCTGCTGTCCTGATTCCACCAGGAATGTAAATGAAATCTTGGAGGTTAAGGACAGAGCAAAAGTGAAAATAAAAAGAGAACTGGGATATATTTTTCATTTAGTGAGCACATGATTTACTCTCTCATTGACTAAAACTTATCAATTCCACAAGGACAAACATTATGATCTAGTGAGGTCCAAACAAAAAGAAAATATCTGGGAAGAAAAAGGAAATACTTCCAGTGCTGGGAAGTTGAGAATGGGCTTAAGCCAACCATGTCTTGTACTGGCTTCTGGAAAGGAATTTTAAAATGATTTGGGAACTGTATCCCTTGCTCAGTTACATACAGGACAACTATCCAAATCCAAGTTTCAAATTCTTGGCACACCTGAAGTAGTCATGCTTTTCTCTTGATTTTGCAAAGATTAGTTAGTTTCTACAGTGGATTTTTTTTGTGTGTGTGTGGCAATTATTACTGAAAATATATGGAGCACAGGTGACAATCCTGATTCCCATTTTGGAGAGAAGCAGACATAATAGGAATATGCATGGGGAACACAGGAGATGACAGGAGTCTTTTATCCAGGCTTCATTCTCATACCTCTGATTGTGAGGTTAAACTTCTGAGCAACCTGAGACCAGTGGTCCTCAGACTTTAGCGTGCATGGGAATCACCTAGAAGCCTCCCTAATACACAGATTACAGGAGGAAGAGTTTCTGATTCAGTAGGTCTGGGATGGGGGCCGAGAATCTGTACTTCTAATAAGTTCCCAGGTGATCTGATCCTGCTGGTCTTGGGACCACACTTTGAGAACCTCTATCTAAGATCAATGGCTGTTCCCAGCCCCGGCTACATCTGCACTTAATTAAAAGATGGTGACCTCTTCTCCACATCCCCACTCTCCCCAGATGTTAACTTCATTACACAGGATCCATGCCTAGTGCCCCTCTGATTAAACTGCCTCAGTGGACTCAACTAAACACTTCCCATGAAGACCACCCAGACATCTTAATCTGTTTTCTCTTTGTAATTCCTTGCACTATATAAGGGACAGGCATTGGCCCACAAATCCCTACAGAATTTGGGCCTTGGTTACTCTAAAATTTCCTTTATCCATAGCATCTCATGGCCATAAAGATGTTCCAAGTCCCCCCTGTTAATAAGATCCACATTTTTATTTTTAGAGAAGAGATTTCAATTCAGGAATATCCGTTTACTAGAATTGCAGTATAATAAATCCCGAGTCTACCAATATGAAAGGAAACTGAAAAAACGCAAGAACCTAATTAGAATTAGCATAAAATGTCACCGTTAACAACATGTATGTCTAAGATATTGCAAATAATTACTTATTGTATACAAAGCAGTACAAATGGGTAAACTGGCTAACTGTGAAAAATATTTATTTTAAGTAGAGATGTAATGTGTTTATTTTTATTGAATCCACATCCAGACATCAAATTATTGTGAGGATTTTTCTCATTTGTGCAATCTGTAATTATATCAATCTAAAAACCGTAAAAGGAAATTAAGTCTCTAGAAAATAAAGGTCCTTTTACAGAAGAAAAGGGTATACTTATATATATACTAAGGTGTTGCAAGTCTAGTCTGCTGTCTGCCATAAACAAATATTTGTATATCTGCACATACACACACAGTATGAGTTAACAAGCACTAATTATTTAATTCAATGCTTTTTTCCTAGCCCTAATTTACTAAAGACACTTAGGGAGAAGACAAAGAACAAAATCTTCTTCCAGCTTAAATGAGGTACTATTATTATGAGTGCAAGAACTGACAGCTGCATACCTACCTAATGTACTTCCACTGTGTCAAAGCATTTCAAGAAAAACTGAGATGAAAACATAAGATTACTGTTAAGTAAGCACCTTTTGGAATTCAGCTAGGAAGTGTTATCCTCAGAATCAATATGTTGTTTTTAGCACAACACCTTGCACACAGCAAATATTTAATATGTTAGTTATGTTGAGTTCATTTCCAGACTCAGATCAATGTTGAGTCACTTTAGGATCTCTATATTAAAAATCTTGGTATCATCCTACATAACATAATTACTCTTTTTCTTTCAGTTACAATAACTTAGTGTTTACATATCTTCTTTTTACACAGTTGCCCTCAGAAGTCTATTTTTGGAGAACAGTCAATTTCTTAGTTCCCCTTTCAGAACTGTTGATGAGGGCTGTTGATGAGGGTCAGCTTCCCAATGATTAAAATCAAGTTCTTTTGCCATTAAGTGTACGGAGAAAGAACAACATTAGCAGGCTGTAGTGTGGATATTTTCTCTTTGGCACCACACGAGGACACCAACTTCACTTTGTAATTAACCAACATTAGCAGGAAAGGACTGAGTGCAGAGAAGCCTGAAGAGAGGGCTGTGAGAGCAGCTGGAATAAAGACATACACTGCCAAGTCTTTCAAGAAATAGACTAAGATAAAGTGAGAAATCCAAAGTGGAGTGATCAGCAACATTAATAAAATACTGTACTTGGCCCCTCTAAAGATTTCAATTTCTGAATCATCTTCTCCAATCCAGATGTCACCATATGTCATCGTCTTTCTCTCCCAAAGGAGGAAAGACATACAGAAACAGACAAAGACTAAGATGGCTAAAGGAAGAATATCAATAAGAGCCAGAAATATTTTCCCATAGTAAAATTCTATCTGCCTGTTTCCAAAGTCAGTTAGGCAATCTGTGTATATCCTATTAGTAGACAAGGTGTCTGTATCATTTCCTACATTCAGGTATTCTACTTTTCTAGTATAAATTAAGACCGGGATGTACACCGCCACACCAGCCACCCAAAGAGCAGAAACTACCTTCAAGGAATGCTTCTGACAGTCCAGGTTTGGAAGCTCACTTAAGGGGTGGACAACTTGGTAAAGCTTACAGTGGAAAAGTAAAGCAAAGTGTGACAGGAACCAGATGGCCAGTGATGTAGTCAGGGCTGCTGTGAAGTGTAGAACTTTGCAGCCGGCAGAATCCAACATGAAACCAGAAGAATAAATAATTTTCATGATGTTCACCACCAAGTTTTTAATAAGGTGGACAAATATGAGACTGAAAATTAGAAGAAAGGATGTCTGTAAGCGCCTGGTGATACACTTCCTCGTAGAATAAAATAAACAAGTGTTTCCAACAAAGCTCACAAGAATTAGAATGGTACATGCAGTGATCTCTAGCACATCTGCAGATGGCTTCATGGTATATGGCAAATCACTCATCCCAAGTGTCCTTCTCTCTTCAGTTTAAGTCATTAGGCTTTCAGAAAACCTTCAAGGGGTCTTTAGTGAGAAGACCTGACTTTTTTTCTTTTAATCCACAATGTTGACTAAATCATCAACTGGTATCATCCTAACAGTTCAAAGATCCTCTGCAAACAGAATTCTGCTTGCTCTAGTGAGAAGATGCTGAAAACAGAACTACTTCCCAAGAGGATTGTTTTATTATCTCCAGGGGACTTAACTATGATGAGAAACACCAGGTATCAACACTTAATTAAGAGTTCTGAGAAATGTATTAATAGCACTACAATGCAGTTTCCTAGATACAGTGTGATGCACTTCTTTAACAACCATGGGGAGAATAAAATTAAATTTCTCATAGAAGGGAAAGGTAGCAATGGTCAAAATCATCCCTCTCCACTCATGGCAGAAAAGAAAGAAAGAAAGAAAGATGAAAGGAAGAAAAAGAAAAAGAAAGAAAGAAAGAAAGAAAGGGAAGGAGGGAGGAAGGAAGGAAGGAAGGAAGAAAGAAACAGGGATGCTAAATAACAATGAAGATTTCCAAATAAAAGAAAAAATGACAAGTTAAGAATGAAGGGATAACACAACAGATTTATACAGATAGAGCAGTTTTCTAATTTCTTCACCATTTTTTTGTGAGGCAGGGATAGTCTTACTTGCTCTAATGATCTCTTGAGGTTGTTAGGAATATAAAAGATGATAGAAAATGCTTGAGAAGGAAAGAAGGAAGGGAGGGGAAGAGGCATGGAAGGAGAGACACACTTTATAAACATGGATGTATACCCATGACCAAATCTCTAAACTTTTGATTAAAGAAACATTCTGCCAATTGGGAAAGTGGGGGCACGAGGGGGAGGAGACCTTCCCCCTTAGAGTGCAAGGGGCTGGGAAAGATTTCTGTCCTAAATATGATCAGGGACTATGGAGCAAGGACAGAAAAATGTCACTGAACACATTGGGCATTAACTCACTTTCTGGATGAATCCTGCTGGCCAAGTATATCACAACGATTCATTCTAGGGATACAGTCTGTCTTTCCCTCCACTGCCTGTGCTTCTAAGTTTTGCTATCAATCATCATCAATCATGCTAAAAGCTACTGAGTAATGGAGATGGGTTTCAAAGCCAGCTATACTTGACTTCCAAAACCACTGGTTTTTAGTGCCTCTCCAAATGTCCTGCCAGCTGGTAGACTTTCCGTTGACTATTCTTGATTTCTCTTTAATGATTTACAATAGGTACACCCAACTTATAGTGGCTAGAAGACACTTCTTTTGAAGAGTTTTCTTGGGTTTACAATAAATGCATCATGCAGATTTTTGAATGGCAATGTCTTCTCCCTCTTCTATCCATGATAATAAGAAATATATGAATGTTTACATCAATTCTCTGCCTTTCACACCTCATAAAGATCTCCAAGCATTCTGCAAACCAGTTCAAGATGCTTTATTTGAAATTGAAAAAGGCTGTCTCCAGCAGTAGTTAGCCCCCAGTTACTGGCAGAATTTAAGTTGTGGCACAAGGATTGCCTGGAGTAAATTTGTAGAGTAGTGAATAAACACTCTAAACTGGGGGCAACATATAGCCCACCTCAACAGGAAATATAATTTGGGGATAATGGATTAAGAAATTGTCTGTGTGCTGCTATTGCTCAAATACACCCATACAGAAACAATTTATGACAAATGTATTGACGTCTCAAAGCTGATGACTAATTGTAAAAAAAATTGTTTTGGAAAAAAAAGGCTTATACAAATATTTAGTTTTCGAAAGATTAGCAAGCATAATATTTTCCTTTGCATTGGGGAAAAAGTATAAAAAACATGTAGCAAGTTTTCCTTCAGGGTTATTTCTAAATTAGAAAAATTGCACATATTAAAATATGAGAGGTATACAATTAATTTTTGTGAGCATTTGCTTGATGGAAGAATAATACTTTCCTTTGTTAAAGACGAGATAGTGGGGTTAAACACATACCTTCATAAGACAGCCCTCAGTTGCATACTGAGAACCTACCCTGGGCCCAGCATGGCCCTGGACTATAAGGATGATGCATAAGAGTGTAAGCCACTGTCCCTGCCTGCAAGAGGCATGCAGTCTAGTAAGAACACACTAATGTAATGAAATAATATTTACATTTTTAGGAAATAATTGTTTGCTAATAATCAGTAAATAATAATGAATAATCCAGTGTAACATGCTGTGTGGTCCTGAATACAAGAACAAAATGTTCAGAGAAGGGAGGGTTCCTTGTGGGCAGTGCTAATTTTAACCCCCAGTTACAGAAAAGGAAACTGAAGCTTGGGAAGTTAAGCTGCTTCCCCTAACCAGCAGGAAGAGGTGGCATTGAACTCCAGACCTATTGCTTTCAAGCACTGTTTTTGAGAGGGAAAAGGAAGAGGAGGCAAAACCAACTGAATGATGAAGCAGAAGTGCTTAGAAATCTGGGTGCCAACCGCAGCGATATCTAAGAGCTGCACTGATGACCTTGTTATGGCAGAAAGTTCATTTTTCAGAGCCACAAACATGGCTCAGAGCTGAGAAGGCCCGCAAAGCAATACCACCTCCTCTGCCAAGGAAGGTAACTGTGATGTTGGACACTTCAAGGGGGAATGAAAAAATCTTCCTTTGAAAACCAAACACTGGGCATGCCAATCCAACTTGACTGGGGTCACTTGAGAACTCAGGAGTTCAAAGGTTCTCTATGGCTTCCATTGACTTTGGCATAAGATGTGAGAGAAAAAGCACTAAGGGAGACTTTATATGGCCCAGGCTGTTTTCCAAATAGCAAACTGCTGAAGTTGTTTAGAATTTACTTTAACTTGCAATTGCATGTAAAATGGTTCAGATGAAAATGCTTTCGAGTGGCTTAAAGCAATCTATGTTTCCTCCACTGCATGTGTGCAGTTCTAATATTAAAGATTTGGATTCAAAATCTCAAAGTTCCTTGGACTCCTCTTGATTGGAGACTGCTGTTACTTTATGCCATGTAGGGTCAGAGGAGGAGAAATAAAACACGCTGCCTTCATTTGGACATTAGGCTCTCACGGTAGCGCTAAGATAAACAAACTTTACAGGCAGAGAGGAAGGGCATTTACTCCTTTAAATTGAGTATGTAATATAAACAAATGTCCTCTGAAAGGAGAAGCCTGAAATTCGATTCTAAGAGTTGAATCTATACAAGGGCACTAATCTCATTTAATGGCGACCAGCACAAAGCATATGCGGGAAGACATGCCTACTGCAGAGCAGAACCAGTCTAACAGAGCAGATAATTACCTAATTCACAGAAAGATCCTGCTTGAAAATGCCTGATTTGTTCACTGGCCAGTAGCAAATTGATATTTTCATTTTTATATAAAACACAATGGAGGGAATTACCAGGTCTTTTATCTTGTAATCAATGACTGCCTAAAGTTATTTTCAATTCTCTTTGAGGCAGTGATTTTGTTACAAGTGAGGGTAGGACTAAAACCCAACTCCACATTAGAAGTGAATGGAGAGGAACCTCAGGCTGGCAGGGGCCAGAGAAAACTAAATGGTAATTGCCTTTTAGATATACTAATGTTGCTAATTATATTACTGTGCTAAGTGCTGAGAAATGGGCATGAGAGCTCCGGGACACTCTGGTGGCAGAAGGGAGCACAGAGTTATTAAGCTTGACACTGAGCTGGATCCTTTACAGATGTTATCTCTGAAATCCTCATGATAACCCTGCAAGGTATTATATTAGCTTCAGTCAGGCTCAGTAACTTGCTCGGTTGGCTCCAGTTGGTAAGTGATTGAGGTAAGAGACCCCCTAGGTCTGTGTGGCTCCAAAGAGTAGTGGGTTGGCACAGATTTGATTAGGAATGGGAAGAAATTTGTGACTTCTGGATATACTGGATTTGAAAACATGGAGAAATTTGTAGCAGAAAAAGACGAGAGACTTTGCGAACGAAGCCATGAAGGAAAAGGCTGCAAGTATGAGGAGCCTGGAGGCACCGTTCTTTTCTGTGTGTGGAAAGGAAGACCACGGGTAGTGAAGCTTTCAGGGCAGAATCCGGTGAAGTCACAGTGAAAGAACACGGAAGGCTGGGAGGGGAGGTGCTTCCACCATCAGATGAGGAACGGCTCTATGGCCCACATGGAAGCCCCTTGGCACCTGGAACACTAGAGGTGCTAGGAGAGAGGATCCCAGATCTTCTGAGGCCATAGGCCTGGTGAACCAGGAAGTAAAGAGGGAGTTGGATACCTGACCCTCTATGCCAATCTGTGAGAATGACAAGTCTGTTAAACATGGCCCTAGGAATCGGAAGCCAGAAGACCAGGGTTTAAATCACCTATGGATCATGTAAGGTTTGACGAGTCATGTCTGTTCCATGCCTCAGATTCCTAATAAGGATTCCAGGAGAGGAAATGAAATATAGACATATGTGTGTATATTTATATCTACATATTTGTGTGCATATGTGTGTGCTTACATGCATATGTGTGTGTGTATATATGTTTATATACACACATATATAATCAAATGAAATTTCAAACCCAATTTGAAGGTTGCAAAGTACTATACAACTGTTTTTATTAGTATCTATTTCCTGAAATCACTACAAGCAGTAATAGAGGCACTTTCTGCTTATGAACGGAAAGTGCTACGTGGGCTATTTGTCAAAAGCTGGGATTCAAAATGCACTGTCTTCAGAGCACAAGATCAGTTCCTTGGCAAACAGTTGTGGAAAACTTCCCCAAGCTTTTCCAGGCCTGACTCCAGCCCTCAGTCCCTTCCTTTCTACTCTTCCTCAACCTTTCCCATCTCTGGATTTTTCCATCTGACCATGAACACCCTCAAGTTTCACCAATCCTAGAAGTAAAACCCATACCTACTTTCTGGATTCCATCCGATCTTTTTTCCCTTTTCATCCATACTTCTCAAAAGAGATGTCTATATCCACAGTTGCTACTTTCTTGCCTTCCTTCTGCTTCTTAATCCATTATAACTTAGTTTCTACCCATTTTGCCTCTGAAAATGATGTAGAACTAGGTCGCCTCCTATCACTAAATCCAACCACACTTGTATCTGTCTGACATTCTCTCTTTTTCCTTTGGAGGCTCTAATTTTTTTGCTCCCAAAGGTTCAAAAGTCTTGGTTCACTTCTCACTCAATTACTGACCTCTATATGTTCAGATGTGCTACAGGCATCCCAAATCATACCTGCTCAGCTGTGCTTAGAGACTTGGGTTTCCCTCACCTGCACATCAAGTCATCCTGAAAAATTTAGATTTTATCCATCCTTCCCTCCTACCATGTTCTTACTGCTTCCTGCTTGAATGAATTTGAGGAGGATAAGATTAGTGGTGAGGAAATTAGTTAGTAGACTTTTGCTTCTTCAAAATCATCCTGCGTCTATACAACTAAGTGACCTAAAATACAGGTATGTCCTTGCTACTTCCCCACTGCATATGGGGTAGATGGCCAGCTCCTTCACAACTCATAAATAGGCTGCCATGTTGTGTGTCTGCCTGCCCCTCCAGCATCTACAACACTGACTGGGTTTCTGTGAACATTCCATACTGTTCCTTGTCCTGGTATTTTGCTTATGCTGACTCCTCTGCATACTACATCCTCCTCCTCCCACCACCACCTCAAACCATCAAACCCCCACCTGTGGCTTGTTACTGGCCAATGAACTGATGTCAACCATTTGACTCTTTACTTTCAGATCCATTCTCTCAGGAAATTGCATTTCCTAAGCTCCTTTGCCAACTGATTGGCTTCCAGGTAGGATTGGTCAATGGTAGACTCAGGCAAAAGAATGAAGGGCAGGGAGAAGGGATTTGATTTTCTCTCTCTCTCTCTCTCTCTCTCTCTCTCTCTCACACACACACACACACATACACACACACTTTTCCTGCCACAGGCAATGTCTACTGAACATAATCATCTCCTACAAGGCAGTCGCAGCATCATTCTTGCTTGTGCAATAATGTCCTAACTTCTGGGTGACAACAGACCGCTTTCCTTTGTTCTTTCAGCCATAGGGGTAATAGAGGCTTCCCCATTTTTGCTCATCCTAGGGCTGCTTTAATATACTGAGTTTGGTGGCTCAGTTTTTCTATCACCAGAGCAACCAAGTACCTATGTTAATGTCCCTCTATGTGAAGTTCTTAGAGTAGTTTCTATTTTTCTTACTGGACTCTGATTAATTTAGTAAGTTCATCCTTTAAATACATTTTTAAAGACTCAGTTTAGGGATTATTTCCTACAGTAAACTTTCAAGCCTACCCTTGACTTCAATTCTAGATTATGTATCTACCTCTTGCTCTGTGGTCTTATTAAATACTGATCAAATTAATTTCAGTGTACTTACCCTGAATAATGATGAGACATTTTGTCTTGCTCACCATAAATCAGAGTGCCCAACACAGAGTTTGACATATGGAAGGCACTCAACAATTTGTTGAGTGAATGAGAAAGTATTAATGAATGAAACAGTGAAGCCAAGTAGGGATTTTTTTAAGAAGATAACCTGTGTTTAGCCACAGAAGGTATCCCAAATTGTTTGTACCAGTACTGCAGAAAGTCTTAGCACAATACAAACCATGGTTTAATATTTAAAAATAAATATAGGACATATGGAACTTTTGGGGAAAGGTAATGTAAAATAAAACCAGAGCCACAATTCCAAAAAAGTTTAGGGTTTATGGTTCCAAAGGGTCGAGATAGTGAATTGAGGAAAAGAAGAAGAATATCGACATTTCAGAACAGTGAACAAATCCAACAAGACTGACCAAAGACAGGGAATGGCAGCAAGGTAAGCAGGAAGGCAAAGGGAAGAAAAACCAACCATACAAATGGCAGATTCTTTTGCAATTCTTTTTATGTTCAAACTCTGGTCTTACCCAAATGTCTTGTATGTGTCTCTTCTTGATATCATTCTCTTCCACATTTCCTTTCACTGTAGAAAGCCACTGAGTATTACTAGTTACAAAATCACAGATTTCTAGCACAATCACATCAGTTTACAAAGGATGACAATGAGATCTAGATCCAGTGATCTTTCCTAAGGCCACACAGCTTTCTAATAGCAGAGTTGGGAAGAGGACACTGAGTTGTTCTTACCATTAACTTTCCAAATTTATTGAAAAAAGAAACAAATAGTAATAAAAATAAAATAAATAAAACACATTTGTTCATTTTTTGACCCCAAGTTGGCTGCTGCCTGGGCATTTGTAACAAAGCACCTCATCCAAATGACTTTGTTAGTGAGACATCCATAGAGAGTGACTGTCTCGTTTCATTGCAGCATAGAAAATGGTGGTACAAATAACACATCTGTCTCAAATACAATGTTTTAGAATATTCATCTAAGTCTCACATTCATGTCAAATATCTGAACAATAAAATGTTGAATACTGGATGCCTATTTTTCAGATCTATTATAAGTAGTGTGTTTCTTTAAGACACTTCTTGGTTTCAAACCATTTTAAATCAATCAAAAGGTTTTTTTTTTTTTTGTTAACTCCTCACCAATTTCTAGCACTGTTGTAGGTACTGTGGAAAATAAGGATTTCGTTTTCTTCCTTTCTGTATCCTTGGCACCTAAATCATGTTGGATCCTCAAATGAAAAATTCGTGGTTACTTCTAGTGCTGCATCCATTTCCCTTCTCTTGGGCTTAACTTTCCCAGGTGATGTATGGCAAAGGCAGCCAATCTCAACAACCAGGACCCTGGTCAATCCTTACATGGGGCCTCCCAGAGAAGGAGCTCTGCTGCTAACCAACCTGAGTCCCTTCCAACAGCAATTCCAGTTGGTGGAACATGCAAGGCAGTGTGGATATGGGACTACTTGAATTATTGGCCATGAGTGCAGCCAAGTCAGTGAGAAGAACAACAGGAAGCTCAAGTTAATGTTTGAAATATACATTCTTTCCCTCCTGACCACCTTTTTTTCTGGGGCTCCAACACTTATCAAACTTTTCAAACTCTATCTCCCGAAATGAGGCTAGCTAGACCAAATGTTGCTGCCCTATTTATTTCATCAGCATGCGTCTGTCCTCACATCATGATCAAGGGGGAATTGCCAGGCAACTGGAGTTGTGGTTCATGTTCAGTTCAGCCTCAGTTGGACCCTCTGCTTCATTCCATCAAACTCCAACTGAGTTCTTGGCTCATTCTATTCTTGTTATCTGGAAAAATGTAGACATTTTCCAGTTCCCTCCTCCCATTTAATCTGATTCTGTACTTGGTAACCAGTATGCATTCCTATGTATTCTCCAACTTCAACATTCCATTTCTATCAATAAGATTTAAAATTTCTCTGTTTGAATCCACTACAACTCCCTTCAAGTTAATACCGTAACACAAATTCCTCTGAATATCTTTGAGCTTAATAGAGGAAAAATATGGCCCTCCACCATTGTTCTTTCCACCTGATCCATTCCTGGGGCAAAAAACCCAAACATTCAGATTCCTAAATTGCCAACACACCCCATTTAGTCCCCACAGTGATAATCTTTCCAGTTCTTTATATCTCAGCAGACAACAACAATCATAGGCATTTCATGATCTTGCCAGATTGCTACTTCACCACCCAATGTTCACAGGTATTTAAGTATTGGAAACTGTTTCCTCATCTATAAGACAGCACATTTTACCTTTGAGGGTATTGTGATGATTGAATGAAATAATACACGCAAAGTCCTTAGAATATTGACTGAAACAAAGTTAGTGCTCAAAGATGTTAGTAGTTTTTGTTTTTATTGTCTCTCTCATTGTAGGCTGACTATTATATCCCCAGTGATTAGACAAGCAAAATTATCAGTGATGATTAGGAAATGAGAACTTCACAGCTAGAATTCAGAATACTCACACATTGTCATCCTTCATTTTTAGTTGTCCCTAAACCGCATCCATCCTCCAGGGGTAGAAAATTCCAAGGGTCTTTCTGTCATAATCATCTCTGGCCAGTTTTATAGATGGTTAGAAGTTGATTATGCTGATAAAGGGCTAAGGAAGCATGGAGGATCCTTACCCCTTTCTCTGTGTGTGGCTATCCTTAAGTACCGATGATGTGGAAGCAGAAGATCAAATGATACTGATGGAAAAGCAGTTCTAGAAAACACAGGGGGCAGCAAGAGCAAACATGCTGAAAAAGATCATCCTGAGAACCTTTAGGTGAGTGAAATTGCTGCTCACCAGGGATGGCAATAACTCTACACAGGGAAGCCTGGTTATCCAACTTCTCATAGTTTTGAGGATGTACAGGGATATAAAAGTCATCACAACATGAAAACATTCATGAATGAACTGGCTGCTTTTAAAAACCAACCCCATTAGAATATCCTCCTCTTTGCTTACAAGTAGCATCACTTCCTCTCCATTAAATCAACATCTTTGGAGGTCAGTCCTCCAAACCTTTGGAGGTCAGTTGTAGGAAATTGCAAACCATCCTTCAGTGAAACACAAATGCAAGGCAAGTGGACTGACATGAAATTGTGAAGCTAGCAAAAGATGCAGATTCACGAAGTCAGAGGAAGTGATATTGAAGAACTGCTTGAAACACACACCAGGCCTCTAGAAATGTTGTAGCAGTTAATTTCAGGAAATGATCAACAAGGATGGTGGTGTAATAGATGTTTTACAAGAGAATGGCTTGACTATTAAAAGATAAAGAGAGAGCTCTGGGTAAATTAATGACGCCTAAGGCCATTCTTTTTTTTTTTTTTACAAAAACAACCGTATATCATTATGTGGTGTAAAGTCAAGCACAAAATGAAGGATGTGTAATTGTTTAATTTGTTGAAAAAAAATTGATCACCAATTCATTCCAAAGATCTCACCTAAACTTTACTAAATACAGGCATAATGGACTTATTTTCATATAATTATTTAAGAAAATTTCCAATTAGACAATTTTTTTTTACTATTAACTATGAAAGCATGGTTCCATTTTTTACTTTTAAGTGATCTTTTTTTTCCTCTCCCAATTATTCTCAAATAATGAGGAACTCTACTACGCAGAAACATGCTTTTTTTCATTAAGTATACTTGGAGACATTTCATGGAGACATTACAAAATAAACTTGGAGTAATGTTTTCCAACAAAACACAGCTCTCCTCTTTTCCAAGTAAATCTCCAGCTAATGAATTTCATGATGCTAAACAGTGAATGCTTTTTAAGGAACTACCATATGTCAAGCACTTTATAAGCATAACTTCTCAAGCTACAACAATGGTGTGGCATTAGTATAATCATACCCATTTTAGAGATAGGAAAACTGAGACTCAGAAGGTTGTTCCATTCATTAGTTCATAGAGCAGATAAATGATGGAGAATGGATTACAATCCTCATTGACCAAGATCTTAAGATCATTCCACTTTATGCTGAGGAGCCAGTAGATGTGGTGCTGGATGCTGGAGTTGGTGGAGACCAGTGGTTTTCAGTTCAATTGCTAAAAGAACCCTGTGAATCACCAGCTTCCACAAGAAAGAAACTGAATTGTAGTTTCTGGTGCAGGTTGTGTTGCCTGTCAAGAAGATAAATCCACAACTCTCAAGTGGCTTCAAGCATTCTGTTCAACTGGTGCCTCTGTAGACTACTGAAACATTTCAAGCATTCTTACATACTTATTTGTTGTGGGATATTTTTTCAAGCAGAAAGGCTGGCCATGCTACCAAACATTTAGGTCTCAATGAGCCAAAAGCAATTCTGACATCAAAATATTAACAAAATCCAGCAAGAACTGTGGGAAATGTGATTACAGGTGTCCCCTGAAACAATATTTTCCCAGTTCTGCATTGAAAAGCTCCTCCACAAGAGCAGACAATCAACATCAAAAGTGTAAAAAGATTCTTAAAATCCAGCAGGTTCTTCAGGCTGTAGCTGGTTCCCATACTCAGGAATCCTTGTAGCATGAGAGCCTCCTCTGGGGAAACTGAAGGCAGTATCATTTGTGGCTAGCAACAAGTTAGAGACTAAGATCTTTCTCTAAGTCTACAGATTCGTGGACTGCTTATCACTCAGCATTCAAAGATCTATTATCTTTACCTTTTCCAATAAAAACAATATTACTCTAACTTTCCACGAAGAGCTTTCTATTTCTCTTGAAAGATCTTATTAAATAAGAGTGCACTAATTCATTAAGCTTTCTGAAGAAAGGCATAGTGGACATGCAAAGTATATTTGTTTTATTCGAAGTCTAAAAATAATCTCATATTGTTATCCAGGGCAACAGATCATCATGCCTGAAACCTATTCAAAAATTTAACTGCTTTGACACTATTTTGATAGCTCAATTCTAATAAGTTGCTAGATTTTTTAGTCTAGAATCTACACTTCAACATGATTTAAGAGATTATTCTGGGCTTAAATGATTTATTTCTTTGTCTTGAAAAAACCAGAAATGACAAATTATTGTTGAAACCATTCTTATTTGAAAAATAATTGTCATATCTACTATATGGAATGATTTCTTATCTAAACAATTTTATATGAAGAAGTGTTTTTTAAAAACCTTATAGAAGTATGTTTAAAGATTTTAGATAAGTTTAAAAACATTAATCTATAAGAAAATATTTAAAAAGCCAAGAATCAAACATTTTTAATAGAAGAGATTTGTTTCAGGGAAGACACAAATTCTAAGCCCTGGATTACATTACTTATTACATATATTCAGAAGTTCCTCTGAGTTCAAAAGTTCACAGCAACAATTTATAAGGGTATTAGCTCTCAAGCAAGCCAGAGGAAAGTGCTGCTTTTAATCAACACTCAACTATGATAATTACGTGGCAACAGATCTCACCAATCCGGTTTGATTTAGGGGGCTGCAAGTTCATACATTGTCAAGATGCTTTTTAAAAGTATGGGTTTTCACAAGGTAAATTCATAGAAACAGCACAAATAACTTGTAGGCATGGGCATTCCTTATTTCTAACTTTTGGGAAAGAGAGTGTTAGAAAAAAACATTTGTATACATCCTGGAGATAAAGAGAGGAAAATGGTTTCTCATACTAAACAGAAACCAGAAGAAAGGTGTCTTTCTCCTGACAGCTAGATAAGGTGAAAGATGGCATATAGAAGGAATTTCGAAGGGATTCCATTATGATGATTATTTCCGAAATCAAGTTCCATCTCAGATATTAAGAAACATATTTTGATTGTTTTAATCCTGGAATTTAAGTATATTTAGGGGTGTGGAAGGCTTGAAGACAAATATTAAAGTGCTGGGCCTCTTCTTTGTTCAGTGGTTCATTCATTCCACTCATGTTTATTCAGTACTATGGGTCAGACATAGTCATGGGACATTCAGCAGTGAGTAAGCAAGACAGGCTCTCTGCCCTCAGGGAAGTGCTGCCCAACAGAACTGTGTGATGATAGAAATATTCTATATCTGTGCTGTCCAATACAATAGCCACTAGCCATGGATGGCTATTGAGCACTTGAAATATGGCTAATGTAATCGAGAAAGAGAATTTTAAGTTTTACTTAATTTTAATTTATAATAGCCACTTCTGGTTAGTGGCTACCAAATTGGAAAGCACAATTCTAATGGATTAATCACAAAATAAACAAGTAAATAATTAAGTATATAAAATCTTTTCAAGCTTTGATAAGTGCAATGAAGAGAAATAAAACTGGCTAAAGGTGACTGGGGCCAGGCAGGGGAGGCAGGCTGGGCTCTCTTAATTAAATATGGTGGGTCACAAAAGGTCTCTTTAGGGAGGTGACATTACAGCAGAGACCTAATGACAAAAGGGACCAAGCCATGCAAAAATGTGGGGGAAGAGGATTCTAGACAAAGAAAACTGAGTGCAAAAGTGGTGAGATGGGGATGAGCTTAGCAGAGAGAAGCAGGAAGGCCAGCTTGGAGACAGAAAAACAGGCAGAGATGTGTGTGTACAGGGCCCTGTGGCCCATAGAAAGGAGCCTGGAATTTACTCTGATGTGATGGGAAGCCAGTGAATGGTTTCAAGTAGGAGAGTGTCATGAGGTGACTTACGTTTAATAGGATCATACAAGCAAGCCGCTAAGTGAAGGGAGACCACACTGGAAGACTGGAGAGTGGAAACAGGGCGGCCAGTTAAGAGGGTACTGTAATAGTCCAGGCCTGAAGCTACAGTGGCTTGTCTAGGGTGATGGCAGTGGTCAGACTCAGTATATGTTATAACAGACCCAACGGCCTTGGTGGTGGATGACGCGTGCTGAGGAGTGTACATGTGTATGTGAAGAAGAAAAGAGAGGAGTAGAAGATGATTGATTCCAAGGTTAGCTGTAGAACTTATCCCACCACCACCAAACCCTGGGAGGGACTGACCTTTGAACCCTTGAACAGCAGGGGAAAGAAGATGCTCAAATCCCCAGAAGCAGCCAAACCAGAAAACCATTATAAATATATCAGGGAGCCATATATATCTATATGTATATATATATTCCCCTAGTTAAAATGTGTCTAATTATTTTAGTCTGATCAAAAAGAATGTCTTTAACTTAAGGCATATAAAACCGCGTAATGACCTTTAAAAAAGGAAGCCAACTCTTACAACATGGTATTGTTGCCAAACTATACTTCAAGCTAGTATTAAACACCATTTACATATATATAAACATGAAGAACTGCCACCCACCTTCAAAATCATGTTTGGTTATGATCAAATGGTACCTAGTAGGAGAGCTGAGGCACGGAACACTTCTAACTCTCTCATTACAACTGTTGATTCCAAGGATTTAACCCTGGAGTTGACAACATATTACTCCTGACATCTATGTTTGTGTATGATTCACGGAAAAGCTCTATGGGGGCTTCACAGATACAGTGGTGTCACCGTGTGTGTATTTGATTCAATGATAAAGAGAGGGAGGAAGAAAGGAAAACAAGTGACATAGTGTGGGAAATTCCACTTGCCTGTCCCTTCAAAGAGTCTAGACGTGATAATGAACATGGGACTTGGGACAGGAAATTATAGCTGTTCGATTCATTGATTTGGTTCCCATGTATTTCCTGGTGTGTGGATCTTATCTTACCATGCAAGGTGCCCTTCTAGTGTTAAAAGACACATACTTTTTAATACAGTGTGGCCCTCCCTCACCTCCCCTCCCTCACTTGATGCTTGGACAGAGACAAAGTAATGTTTCCAATGCTGAAGGAAAAACTGGCAGCACTGGCTTATGGGGAGTTGTATTTAACAGGCAATTTTAACAGGCTTTCTAGAGTTGTTTGACTAGACATAATTTTTGCTTTATGCACAGAGTTTACAACCTGATTGCCTTACAGGATACCACTACGGGCACAGAGCTGCTTCAATGTTACTCAGAAGGAAAATCATGAAGGATCTAATATCGTTATATTTCAGTTTGAAAAAACTTGAAAAATCATTATTAAGTAGACCTTCATAATTTTGAAGGGAAGTCATCCCATATATGGACATTAGCACAAACAGAAAAGAATATGCAAACTTTGCGGTACCTTACCTATTAAATCTATGGACTTCTGAAACAATTTTGAATCTCAGTTGAAGCTGTTATGTGTTTATTTATATAACCTCTGGAGAGGTAACAGGAAAGTCTTTTCATGGATCTTGCTTACTGCTAGAGAAATGTCTATGGTATGACTCTCAAGTCTTGAACAAACAACACATATACTCTCTCACACACGAAGTTTTATTCTACTAAAAATTACATGATCTCAAAACCTAAACATTCTTTTGGAACATAAAACCAGAATTTATATCCTGGCACTTGCAGATTTGGGAGTGATGCCTAGGAAAACAAACATGTTTAATTAGTCTGAAAGGAAAAGAAATACAACTGGAAATTAATATTGTCGGTTTAAAAATGCAATAGAAAACATGGTTCATATACTCTGAAGGAAATCTGAATGTGTCCGATCCTTTAATCCGAATAAAAAGTATAAAAATAAAGCCAAGTTGAGATGCTTTAAAACTGATGTTTCATTTACTGTTTTTGATTAGTTTGTATTTTTGCTCATGTTTAAACTCCTACTAGGCTGATCATTGAAAATATCATATAATCCGAGTCACATAATATTAACATGATTACTTCAGTGCATTTCTGCTCCAAGATAATCAGCTCAGTCAGGGCAACTTTCCTTTCAATTGCTTTTGCTGAAAAGTTGCATAAACATCTCAGACCAGTTAATTCTTTCCCTGCGCTCATTGACATGCAGATGAGAGTCTGATCAAATGACATGCCTGGGAGCCAAATGATGCAAATGAGTCTTTGGGCATGGAAATGATGGGCACCCCCCATGCAAGCCCAGAGGAGCTTGGCAAGAATCCTCTCTACCCTCATCACAGCTTCTCTGGAAGAGAATGTTATACTACACTCAATTCTTAAAACATTCTTCCCTGAACACGGTGAATCGTGCAACATGGAGTTGTAGAAAGGATAGGATAGTCTGTGCCTTAATAAAATGAAATATCCATGTTTCTGAAATATGAATAGTGATGTGAATCAACGAAGTACAAACTCAAATGTCTACTAGGCCAGGCAGGTCATGTAAATGCATCCGCTGGGACATCTGAATCCTTAACTCTGTGAGGGCAGGGTCTGGTTGGATGGGTCAGGGTTCAAATGACTGTATACTGTACATACATTAAATAAGTGAATAAATGTTGTCATAAAATAACTGTGTAATTTTGGGCAAATCACAGTTTCTAGGGGAGCCCTGGTTGCCTCTCACCTCTAAAATGTGGAGGTTGGGTAAGAACAGTGGTTTTCAAACTGGCTGACACCCACCCCCAGCCCCATCTGGGATCTTCCCTGCTATCCTTGCTTTAAGTACAGCAGCTGTCTCTCCCACCCCAATTGACTTAATTTTTATGACTATTTTAAGCGTTTGTTGAAAAGTATACCTCATAATTGTACAGCGTGATGCTGTACCGTTATGCCCAACCCCTCCTGTCCTATTTCAGTCACTACCTGCCCCTCCTTGCCAACCCTAGGTAACCCTATCCTGAATTACAACACAATAGATTGGTTTACCTTTTTTGTACCTTATAGAAATGGAATCACAGGGCATACGTCCTCTTGGGCCTGGCTTCTTTTCCTCAACATTACCTTTGGAAGATCCATCCACATTGTTGGATGGATTCTTGCTTCCAAGAAGTAAGTAGTTATTGGCTTCTTCCAGCTCCAAAATTCTACCGATGCTATTTTTTGATGCTATTTTATAACCCAGTTGGTAAGAATAAATTCTTTTAAAAACTTCCAAGGCAATAAAATTGATATTAATAAGAAATAGAGCTATAAGCAGGTAGAGACTATGCAATATCATCTTTGTCTATATGTGCATTAACATTTTTGCCACATAAGTGGGTGATAAGCAAGTGGAAGCTGGTGATGATTCCAGAAATGTTTTAGTCAAAATTCCCAAGAGTCAACTAAGCCACCTTGGCAGGTGATCTCACTGCCCTCCCCGCTACATGGGACCTGACTCCCAGGGGTGTAAATCTCCCTGGCAATGCAGGATATGACTCCTGGGGATGAATCTGAACCTGGCATCATGGGATTGAGAACATCTTCTTGACCAAAAGGGGGATGCAAAATGAAATGAAATAAAGCTTCAGTGGCTGAGAGATTTCAAATGGAGTCGAGAGGTCACTCTGGTGGACATTCTTATGCACTATATAGATAACACTTTTTAGTTTTAATGTATTGGAATAGCTATAAGTAAATACCTGAAACTACCAAACTCTAAACCAGTAGCCTTGACTCTTGAAGACAATTGTATAACAACGTAGCTTACAAGGGGAGACACTGTGATTGTGAAAACCTTGCGGATCGCACTCCCTTTATTCAGTGTATGAAAGGATGAGTAGAAAAATGGGGACAAAAACTAAACGAAAAATAAGGTGGGATGGGGGGATGATTTGGGTGTTCTTTTTTACTTTTATTTTTTATTTTTATTCTGATTCTTTCTGGTGTAAGGAAAATGTTCAAAAATGGATTGAGGTGATGAATGCACAACTATATGATGGTACTGTGAAACTGTGAACAGTTGATTGTACACCATGGATGATTGTATAGCATGTGAATATATCTCAATAAAACCGAATTAAAAAAAAAAATTCCCAGGAATCAATGGTTCTGATGAATTGTTCAGTTGGAGCCCCAGCATGTCAACTATGGATAACCATAAATTTACCTGTAAACAAGATGATTTTGAATAGCACGTAAGTAATTTTCATAAATTTATAGTGATCCTGGCACAAGGTAGATAACAAAAAACAAATATTTGTTCCTTTCCAAGGAATCCAAAGTTGTCTTCTGATGTTGTGTCATTTACCCACACAAGTGATATTTTTTTTACCTTGGGTCATTAACTGAGGATTAAAAAGCCTGATTCTTTTCATAAGATTCAGAGTTGGCAAGACAAAGCTATCTGAAATTTCAAAGAAGTTAAAAAAAAATGCAGGAAGAATTAAAACAAGACAAAACAAAACAAAACCAACCTCCAAGACCTATTAGATAGTGGGGACCTATGTTCTCATCTCCACATAAAACCATGAAAAAGGTTTCTAAGGAAGATTTATACGACAGAATCATGCAAATAAAAAAAAAAAAATCACAGGAATCTCACATTCACAATTTGTCCTTCATTAGGAGACATTAGAAAATTTAGTAATTTGAGAAGATAATTTAGCCAGTTAAGCAGATTTTAACTTTATTAATGAAAGCTCAATAGAAATTCCAGTACTAAAAGAAGCTGCTAAATCTACAGACACTTTTAAAAGAAAGCTTAATAAAAACATAGTTTAAAAATCACTGGAAGTTTTATAAAGACCTTTGAAATTTTTATGCAAGGAGTAGATTTAGTTTGATAGCTACAGAGAACTCATATACCATGAACTAATTTTTCTGGAAGGATATGGGTGGAATCTCCAGGAGGAGCAGAAACAAAACAAATAAGTGACTTTCAGTGAAAATATCACCTTTACCAATTTAAGACATTTGTGAAAACATCGTTAACAAATACTGAGCATCTAAGATTTAGAAAACTACACTTTGTTGATTGTTCATGAGCCTTCTTGCTTCCAACACAGCTATTAGATGAATCAGACATGGCCTGCTTCCTAGAGCATTGCAGTGGGTGAGATCACAGCATCCTGCTTTTGGTGAGACAAGAGGTTCATCATCACTGACAAACCCCTCCTTCTGAGCAAGGCCATCATCTGGTCTTCTGGTATACAGCTGACATGCAGTATACAAACTCCCTTGGCTCAGTCTAGAGTTGGCCAAGTTTGCTAAGCATCCAGCCTTCCCTGATGAAGTCAGCACAAACATCCCAGTTATAGCTGGGTCCAAACACAAGAGGAAGATGATGCATGCTGCTGATTACTGCCCTTCTTTCAAGCCTGTCTGGGTCCTGATAACATTAAATACAAAACCAAAAAAGCTGCTCAATGGCTAAGCTAGGTACATTACTGCTACAGAAGAAATAACAGGTCCTTAATCAGTTCAGAGTCTTAAGTTGCCTCTGAAAATCAAATAAGCACACTTTATTAATGGAAAAGAAGACTTAAAATGAGTAGAGAAGATATCACAAAGCAGAATTTAGACAGGGTATAAAAAAGTACAAAATATGGTAGTACTTTTGTATCTAAGAGACCCACAAAACTATGCTGAATCAATAAAAGAATGTGGAAGTATTACAGAGATAGAGTAAAAAGGATATCTGAGTTGCAGTAACTGATGTGCTAGACACACATTAATGTTGCTAACAAAGCTATTTAGTAATGAAAAGTCAAGAGCACTCAACACTATGAACAAGAGTAAATACTGAATATCTTCACTATTAGATGGTCTTTGGTGTTGTGGCTTCTCTTGAGTCTTCTTCTAAAGAAGTCCCTTAGTTTCATCCCCATCTATTCTCCTCACTTCATCGTGAACACCCCATCTCTTCTTGTATCTTCTCTTCATTCCATCTTTCCATCTCAGCCCCAGCCTTTAGTCAGGCTTTGCTGTGAGGCAGTCGGGGAGTGACTCGTAGACCTGTCTCATCAGCCCATCATCCCCATTCTGTGATTGTCAGGCTTTGTTGAACACCTAAGTGCAAAAAAAGCTAAAATAACATGGTTGTTGCCTCAAAACCCTTGTAATTAAGGTTCATCAGGGATGAGCTGTAAGTCAGAGTCTTAGCTAAAAAACAAGAAACTCACAAGGCGTTCCTAGTAACTTACATTTATTCCAGCAAAACTCTTTAATCCTTGTAAACTTCTCATGAAGCTAATTGTTGGATGTTTTAAATACATTTTTTGATGTTAAATCAGTGGTACTCATTACAATCAGGTGGAAATGGAAAAAATAGTCTCTAGTTCTATTCCACAGAGATTCTGGATTAATTGTTTCAGGGGTGGGGCTTGGGCATTTTAAATAACTCCTCAGGTGATTTTTAATGTGCGACCAAAGTTGAGAATCACTGTGCTAAATAAATATTCTGAGGAGAGACAAATGTGGGTTTTAAATGGAGGAACTAACTGAGGTACATTCTATTCATAATTACAGGTGACGGATAATTCAGAGTGGTGGTTTAATTCAGGAGGTATTCATTATCAGAGAGTAATTGATAATAGAAAAGGGTCATTCTACTTTTTCACAGAAATAGTGACAAACACACACATACACACCAGGGTATTATCTTAAGTAAGTTCGTACTTTATATGATAAGGAACAATTGCAACTAGGAACTGGAATAGAGACTGACTCAAGTGTTGATTTTGGGGGAAATTTTCTTTTCTGACAAAATTATATGGCAGTTCAATCTCAACTAAAGCTATTATTGCATAAATGCTCAAAAACTTCATTAATTTTCCCAAGAGCTTATCTAATCCTTTGACTTGTAAATAATACTCAAAAGAAGCATATATTTATATCACTACCCATTTTCATTCTTTCATCTGAAATTGCTCATTGGTTTAAACGCTAGATTCTTAGTATCAATGGATTTATATGTGATTCAGGCACTTTTCCAACATCAACTTCTTTGAATTAAAGAATTTTGCAATCATTTTGCTTTGTAATATGGATTATACATGCAATACACTTTTATTGCATTGCAATTTTTTGCACTGCATTGTTGTAAACACCTTATAACGAGCCCAAAGCTGATTAATTGAAACACTTGATGGGTATTGAAAACTTACTTTTATAATCAGTGCATATGTCCCTCTTATGACAACTGGCTTCGTAACTGAACTTTGTGGACTCATAATGATGGCTCTTGTTACCAAACCACTTATTCAAGAACTTCAAGAGTAACTGGCTAAACCATAATGTTCCAGAAAGTGAAAGCCAGGTTTATATATTTTTTTAATTTAATGAGCAAAGATATCTTTAAAAAATATGCAGAAATAAATTTTCTAAAATAGTTGTTTTTAATTTTCACATTTCTTTAAGCAATAAATAAAATAATTTGGGAATTTAAATATTTTCAAGTTGTATCACAATTGCTGAAATATTTTGAATGAAATATTTTAATGTGAATTTCAATAGGAATTTCCAGAATTCCAGAAATTTGAGAAACAATTTAAATATAATCATTATTTTGTAGTATTTTTAATACATTGAACATCACTGTTAAGCTGTAAAACCAAAATATCTATATCCTGATATTCAAATGCCATAGGAAGAGAAACACTTTTATTTGTTTAAATAAAAAACATTATCAGAGGAAAAATCAAGATGAATGCTTCCCAAATTCAATATTGCCTCCCTACCAAAAGTTCACATTTCTGTTTTAGATGAAAACATATAAGATACATTTTTTCCCCACAAATTATAAGACAGTAACACAGAATGGTTTTAATAAGGTACTCATTATTCCAAGGTGCCATGTCAAATGCATTACTTTAATTAAAAATGTTAAAGCTTCCTAGAAATCGGGAAATGCATTATAAAGACGACAGAGGAAAATCAATATTTTAAAATTTTCTTTTTTTCAAACTGAGTATATCTACATATATGTGGAACAACCAATGACTTTAATATTATCTGGAAAACCATAGGCTCTACCCATGTTCATATACACACACACACACACAAACACTACTATTGTCTTTGTAGTTTGGCCTCAAGCACAGAAGCCTGTCAAGAGGAAAAAGAAATCATTCCCTAAAGCACTCCTACCCGGGTTAAAGAAAGCAGAGCTGGTAAACAGATGTTCTTTGTGGTAAAGATGCCATGATTGCCACTTTTTCCCTGCAAGCTTTGCAAAGCATTTCTCCCCAGACCTTCCAGAAAGCTGCAACACATTATGGATGACAAAGAATTTATAGTCTATCTTTTCAAATAATTTGTGGGTAAATGAAGAAAGGCAAATAACGCCGGCTTCTTTAAGATTCTACTGAAGTAGATGCCTTGTGCTGCAGCTGCATGAAAATGTTAGGTTATCTTTAATGTAATGATAAAAAATTAGCTTACACATCTGGGAATGATCCCTGGAAAGCTTGTCTCAAACCCTGTTCTAATTATTTTGTAATAGTGTTAATGAGATTGAAAAAAGACCAGACACAATTCATTGATAACTAGTTTCATTACAGCCATATGATTGGTATGTCTCTTTTCCCTTACATGCAGTTCAAATAGCTGAGTGGTCAATAAAATTGTTAATTTTTATGTGGCTACTGAAAAGTTTTTAAATTGACTTCTTGGTTTTATATTACCATGTACTGGACATGACAAAAGACTTGCAAACAGATCATTTCAACTCTACTTTCATTTACCCAAATTCCAGTAAGCCAGTAAAAAGAATGTGGAAGTCCTATTATTCAGGGACAAGAAGGAAGATAACGTATTGTGTCCACTGATTCAGCTGTCTAGGGAGATCATCTCTAGTAATTTTAGTTTATAGCACTAAAACTCTATTCATCCATGAATCAATACTTTGTGAACGACAGAATCTAGTTGAATTTATTGGTCAGACTGCCTTCTACTATTCGAATGAAGGAAAAAGAGGAAGTTTTACTTCAACTTTGGAAAAATCATTAACCTTTTGAGACAAGCTTTATTCCCTCATTTCTAACATTTGAATCCTACTTTTAACCTCATTTAGTGAAGTAAATGCACTTAGAAAATATAAGGCTACATAGAGCAAACTACACGATAAATGAAATACATTTTTAGCTAAAAAATAGTCTGAGAGGAGGAATTCTAAAGAACAAAAATACTACTAGCAAAATCAATTCCAAGAGGTATAAGCCATTCTGTTGGATCTCCAAAAGCCACAGAAGCATCATTTCCTTGAATCTCTAACACTTCCAGGAGGACATGGCTATGGGCTGCACTGGACCATCTCAAGAAAGAAAATTGTTAGAGGGCACGTATTCCTTGAAGGCAGGGCCAGATCATATGCATCTTGTATTCCCCATATCATCTAGAATAACGTTTTTCACTTAACGGAAACTTGTCTATTGATTGAAAAGATTTGTGAAATATTCTGGGAATGGCAGCCCTCTATTCTTTCCCTCCTCCTCTACCTTTGTTCCTTGTCATTTCCGCTCATCCCATCACTATCAGGAAATGATATGAAAAACCCTGATTCCAGGTATTGAGTAAAGTTAGAATCCAGGAGAGATAAGATATGGTCATAACATACCATAGAAAGAGAGCTGGGTGTCAGGAAAGGATGTATCATTAATGCACTATCTGAGATTGGTGAATTGACTCCTCTCCAAGCCACCATAAATAAAAGAATGGGATAGACTATTCACTTTGGTTCTTCCAGTTCTGTAACTAATCTATAATAAACAGGTGGCCAATCCACAGCCCTAGAGCTGCCCTGGACTCCTCTGGATTCCACACTTATCTCAGGAAGCAGGTATGAGAAAGGAAAAAAAAACAAACCCCAAAGTGTTCTTACTAATTACATTGATCCCATGTTTAAAATAAGAATCAGCAGATTCTTTGAAAAAGAGTTAGATGGACATTATAACTAAGAAACACATGAGGGCACTCTAATCAACCAACAATAATACATTTTATAACATTTTGTTAATACATTTAATACATTTTGCTGATGATTCTAGTGAATTCTGGCATCTGTCCATGGTCATATTAGTCATTCCTGTCATATAAAATTTCAGTGGGTCTTCAGTACACAGTTTGAAGGGGCTGCATTCTTCACCCTACCAGTACACATGTCCAGAATTTTTCAAGACCAAAACACATTTGGTAGAATGTGTATCTTTATTATTTGCCAAGCTCACAGCATTTTAGTCCATCCATTTCTGGGCCCCACAACTAAGCCAAGTCCTCAATGGCTTCCTGTGAAATGATAGGCCTTTGCTTGTTAACACATTTTCAATGACTGATTGTGCAAGAAATATTGTATTTTCCTACCATTTTCTCACTGCATGCATCATTTGGGTTTTCTCTCCTCATTTCCTTACAGCTCAGAGATTTCTACTCTCTGAGGCCATTGTTTGCTTGACATGAAAAATAGACTCTAGTAAAACTAATTACATTAAATGAGGGAAAATCCTGAATCTCAATTATGGAATAATTAATTATAAAACCATTAGGTAGAATTAGCATACTTGAAGTTGTGCTTCTTTAACAAAAATTTTCTCAACAATTTATTTTCAGCTACATCTTTTATCTTTAATATTTTTCCTTTTTAACAGTGAGCGTTTCTAAATAATTTATTCATTTAGTCAACAATTATGCACGGATTGCAATTTATGAGCCAGGCATTTGATCTATGCTCTAGGGTTACAGTATTGAATAAAAGACAAATTTCCTGCTCTCATATAGCTTACATTTTAGAGAGGAAGAAAACAATAAACAATTAAAGATATAAATTCAGGTGGAGAAGAGGGCTGTAAAGATAAAGCATGGTGAGGCTGATAGTCACAGGACTGTGCTATTTTTGAATAGAGTAGACATGGGAGGCCTGAAAGGATGACAGTTCAGCAGTAGCAGAAGGATGGAAGGGATTCAGTCCTATGGCTACCAGTGGGAAAGAGCATTCTGAGCAAGAAAAGCATTAAGTAAAAAGTCACTGAGGCAGGAATCTGCCTGATGTGTCCAAAGCATAGAGGAATAGGGAACTTCTTGGTTCAGCCCTTTCTGGGTTTTCTCCCTGCTCCAGAACACATCAGAATTCATTCTCCTCATTGCACTTCCAGTTCCTCCAGTGGTTCTCTGGCTCCTTCTGGGGTCTCACCTCTATAGTCGATAGGGTGGGAAGCAGCTAGAGTCCTCTGTGCAACTCCTGCATGACTACCTGCTATGCCAGATCAACTCTTCCAACGTGAGGAACCCAAGATTCAGACATGGTTAGAAAAAAAGGAAACCCACCTTGGCCTTAGATCCTAGCCACATTCTCCATGTCAACTTTGCCATCAACAGAACTGATATTTTGATCCCTCTTTGACTATGGTTTCTCATCTGGTTAAGAAGAACAGAGCAATGGTTCTCAACTGGGGATGATTTTGTCCTTGAGGGAATGTTGGGCAATGTCTGGGGACATTTTTGATTGTAACGACTTGAGGGAGGTTGCTACTGGCATCTATATGTAGGTACAGGCCAGGGATGCTGCTAAACCCCTACAATCCATAGGACAGCCCCCACAACAAAGAATTATTGAGCCTAGAATGTTAATAGTGCTGAAGAGTGAGAAACCCTGCTAAAACCCTCAATATCTACCAAAGAGAAAAACACAAACAACAGAGTATTATCCAGTATCTATTCAGAAGACTGATATTTTTTTTTTACAAACCATATTTCATGATTCATTAAAGCAAGGTATAATTACTAATGTTTTATTGCTTCAGTTTAAGTTGCTTACATTTAAAAGCAATATTGCTGTTTTTTAATATACCCCATACTTAAAATTTTCAGTAATTTCAACATAGTCAGCAAACAGTTCAAATTATTGAATTTTTAAAATGTGTTCCTACTCAAGTAAAAGATTTCAGATGGTAATGACTTTAGGAAGTAAATGAGGTGAAGGGGGAACACGAGAAAACTACTTGATAAGGAACAGTTTAGCTTCATAAGTGAATTTTCAGCTATCTACAACTAAGAGGTAAGCAGAGAACAGTAATTGGTTGATTTAGTTTGACAGCTAAGCCCCTAAGTTAGTTTCAACATTTAAAAAAATGCTTAGTTTTTAATTATGTCAATGGGAAATCTGGTTGGTATAAAGGACTTCTATAATTTTAACTCATGAGCATATTTGCAAACCTATTTTAAGATGCCATCTGCCATGGCATCTCTTCCAGTACAAATATAATGACAAGTTTAAAAGGAAAGAAAGAAATTCTTTCATGCAAACATGGAGATAGAGTCACATATATCAACAGTGACTATCCCTTAAAAATTGTTTCTGAGAACAATATATCATTAACCTCCTGCTACTAGAAAAAGAGCAATTCCTACTTATCACACTGTCACCAAGAAAGCAAGTGACACAATATGGAAGTTAACATCGTGGAATGTGTTGTAGATAGTTGGGAAGACACAGGTTTATATTAAAAGCATGGGCTTTGGAGCCACATTTGAGTCCTTTCACCACTGATTACCTGAAGAATAACCATGAGCAAGTCCCTTAATGTCTCCATAAGCTGAAGTTCCTTCATCTCTAAATTGGGGTTGATAGTCATCAAACTTCCCCCTAGGACTGTCAGGAGGATTAAAAGAGAGAACATCTGAGCACACTTGCACTTCACCAGGTGACTGACAGCCAGGAGACTGTGATTAGCTGCCTGTGGGCTGAAATGGTCCTTTGTTTCCTTGAACATCCAAATCCATATCCAGTGATCTGAACCATGTAAAGAGTTCAGATGTTTGCTTGCAGGAGGCTCCTGCAAGCCTGCAGTTGTCATCTCTGTGGACATCGCTTGTGGACCTGGGCACTAGGAGCAGTGACTCCCAATGGGAAAGTTCTACTCTTCCTATCCACCAAACTGCCCAGTTCAGTCTTCCAGTCTCTGTCCTTTGACCTAAATACTTGAGTAACAAGGCAACAGTGGATGGACCATTGAGGAGAAGGGGAGAAGGAGAGGAAAGGAAAAAAAACCAAAATTGTAACTTTGGGTGTACTGATACAACCAATTTGAAAATTTCCATCACCTGGCAATCGATTGCATGATGGATGTGAGAATGTGTAGCTGATAGATAAAAACAGCTAAAGTCCAAAATATCCCATGTGCCGTCCTCCACAAGAGAATTAGTCGCATTCTCCTAGAGAGTGAGGTGACTGGAAGACAAAAAGCCTATTTCATTTCAGTTTATTACTGAAACTGCCTTAAAGTTTATTTTATGCCCCTTTAACTTCTGATCCTATGATATAATCAAGAAGTGATTTTTAAGAGACAGAGGCTTTTGGAGGCAGCTAAATTCAGGATAGAGTACTGCTTATTTGAGTGCTGCCTACTCCCACCACACCACCAAGTATAGCCTCTTATCCAGCATTTCCAAGATATTAGAGGTGGATTTCACATGGCTTGAGCCTGCCCAAAGACCATGGAGCTTCCTACAGAACCCCAAGAAAGAAAGGCTTTCACTGCTCTTTAAAGGGTAAGGAGGTACTGCCAGGGCCACGATTTTAAACAGAGGCCTAGACAAGGCTATACCATTTTCTGATCGATACAAGTACCAAATAAACTGGAGGGTCACTGTACTCATCTGAATTTAGGCAGAGTTCATTTAAAACCTGGGATTGGCTTCATTTCCAAAGGATTAAACCTGAGTCTTCAAAAGGTTTGCCTTTAAATACACCAAACAGCTGGCAGGCTTACAACTGAGGACTGAATCATGTCCCCCACAAAAGGCATGCTCAGGTCCCAACCCCTTGTCCTGTGGTGTGAATCCATTTGTAAATAGGGCCTTTGAAGATGTTATTAGTTAGGATGTGTCCAAACTGAATGAAGGTGGGCCTTAATCCAACATGGCTGAAGTCCTTATAAGCAAAGGAAATTGGACACAGAAAGAGAAGCCAATGGGAAAAGCAAGAAGCTGGAAATCAGCAGAACCAGGGAAAAGAAATGGAGACACTGCCATGTGCACTACCATGTGACAGAAAGCCAGGGAACCCCAAAGATTGCCAGCTAGCCAGAAGACACTGGCACTGGGAGAAAACTAGCTTTCTAGCCTTTGAATAAATAAATTCAATAAATCCTGTTGTAAAGCCAACCCATTGTATGGTATTTGTTTCATCAGCTAAGAAACTAAAACCCTTATCAAATGGGGAAATACATTGTTCCCTTTGGTAAAGATAACATAAAACTATACAATATGAGCATTGCTATGAGTAACGTCAATTTTTATATTTCAGAGTATGGGCTTCTGATTTTTATGTATTAGCTAGAAAATATCAATGACTAAAGTAGTCAATTCATTTAACTGACCACAGTGCATTACCCTGACAACCAAAAACAAGTTAAGTTCCAAAATCTTTGTCGAGGCCAGGGAATTGAAACCGC
The DNA here is from genome assembly GCF_015220235.1 of Choloepus didactylus. Taxonomy (NCBI): domain Eukaryota; kingdom Metazoa; phylum Chordata; class Mammalia; order Pilosa; family Megalonychidae; genus Choloepus; species Choloepus didactylus. The sequence continues at coordinate 63,491,825 of NC_051319.1, read as the reverse complement.
TCCATTTATAAGCTCTGTATACTTCTCTTTCAACACTTTAAAAAATGTACCCTGTCAGTTTTAAGAGAGACTAGGTGCTGATTATCCTCACTGGTTAGCCAAGACATAAAGTAGAAATTTCTGGCACTAGGATTCTAACTTTAAATATGTCCTTCCTTACAGTAAAGCAGACTCTTGGGGCTGAAAGAAAGGGAGGGTGGTGGGCCAGAAAGGCATTAAAAACATTTTTCTTCCTTCGTAGTCCATGATCACTTGATTCAATTTATGAATGCCTAATCTCTATTTATGCTTAAATTCTAAGGTACTAAAGCTAATTTATGAAAGCTCTCGTGTAAGCAGCCAGAAAATCAGCTTAATAAACAGGCATTACTCCCCATCAGCAAGTGCCTAATAAATTTGTCTAGACACAGGTGACGAGGTAGTAAAATTTACTTTAAAATGTCCGTGGGATTGTTGGACGACTGTGCGCCCATTTTGCATATTGAAATACAAATGTTCACAGATTTTAACAGAAGGGGTCATTGAAATGAATGTTTGTCAAACAAAGTAATAGCAGTAAATTTTGAGGATAGTGTGCATAATTGACAATCTTGAACACTTAAAGGGCAGATCAGCTTTCTAGATTATTTTCAAGTCTGCAACAAGTATTTGGAAAAGCATTCATTTCTTCCTGGTGATTTATTTTAAGTACTGTATTGGTGAAAGAGAGGAACAGAAGCTTTCTTTGGTGGGAGAGGTTTGTTTTGTAAGAAGCTGGAACGTTCTGCCATTCCCTTCTTATTCCCGCTTTCATCCACCCGTTAATAATTCTTACCAGGTAACTTAGTATGAATGAGGGGGAAAACATGATGGTTCTCCATATTCAAATGTACAAAGAGGGAACAGTACCACAGAGTACTATTTACATTTAGCACCTCAGTATTTAAAATAATTCAATTGCACTTTGGCTCCTCCTCATTCAGACCATGTCTGAGGAGCACAGCAGAATTCTCATGTTTTCCAATGAACAACCGAACTGAAACTCAACACATGGAAAAATTACCTCAGGTGCAACAGGGAAAAATAATCTCCTCACAATTTCCAATTCTAAGTAGGTTTCATTCAGTCTTTTTCTAAGCAGCTTGTAAGAGCAATTTATGGGCTCCTGATTACTATAACATATTGTGCTCTTTAAAAAAAAAAGTAATACTTTGGCTTCTGGTTGGCATTCCATTTTTTTATAGATTATTATATTGTGTTCAAGCTGAGTGGAGTCTGAAATTAATGTAATTAACTCCCTGCTCAGTTTCACTCATTTATTTTCCATTCTCAGTCATCTTTTCTCTCTGCCCCTAAAGACAGACTTGGAAAGGAAAGGAACCTGTATTCAGTGGTCGAACATTCATTGTTAGTTTCCAGACTACTGATCTAGAAGCCAGTATCAGTTGAATGTGAAAACAACTTGAGAAATCACAAGAGACGCTTCAGAGCCGACCAGCTTGTGCTCCATAAATAGCACTTACATTTTCTGTTAAAAATGTTATAAAAACATATCAAGGATATCAGACAGACAAATGATCAGATAAAACTGACCACAAAGGCTTGACTCAAAACAGGAAATCTCATACTGAATTATAAATGGGAAGAGGAAATTCAGTATCCAATTTTGGAACAATCAATAATAAAAGACAATATCCCAAATGAAACAAGATTCCAATTGCCTTTTTTTTTTTTTTGTGCCTAACAGCACATAGACATGATTTAAGCTAGAAAACTGGAGGATCGCTGCTGTATTTTCCACACCTGAAGAAAATTTAAACCTATCAAAAGTCGTCTTTCATTGTATTCTGAAGTTTCTGTGAAGATAACTAGTTTCCTACTCCAAACATATTGGCAGCTCATGCATGAGAAACAGAAGACCAGGACTCCAGGCTCTAATGGACTTATCCGGGATGTGAAAACTGGAGGCCTTCGGGCCACATGGAAACCACATAAGGATTTGATTTGGCATACTCAGTGTTCAAAAAAATCAGGAAAGTTCACCTGAACATCCATTTTGTCTTCTGAAAATCAGAAGATGTGGAGACAATGGCCTTACATTCCCAAATGTTAACCAATACTACCTCTCTCAGACCAGGCCTACACACTTCAATTTTCCAATCTCCCCCATTCCCCACCCCACACAACTGTATAATATCCAAGACCCCACTCTGGTACCCAAGTACATTCCTGGGTGCTGGATGCACATGGCTTTGAGAGCCTTTCCCTAGAAGCAAAGGCATCCTGCTACAAATTTTTATGTTCAGCCTACAAAGAGGTTATAGGAAATGAACATTCCCCTTGAAGACTTCGCCAACATACTTGAATGATACACAAAACTTCCTCTAAATACTATGGGGACCTAAAATTACAAGGTAACCTGAAAGTCTTTATTAAATTGTTATACATTATATATGATTTCTCAAGGTATTGTATTAGTACTTTATTTTGCTATGGTTTAAAAAAGAGCTCAAAGGCACCCTTAACTTGGTTCTCATTCATAAACCTTTATAAATGGTTCGTGTCAGCCTAACTTAATATATGTATGTGTAGATATAAAATGGTATTATTGTAGTTCTGGGACCACTTTAATAACCCAGTACAACAACAAAAAAATAAATTCTTAGTTGGTCTTGACTGCAGCATGAGCAGTGATAATCTCACCTACCCACATTTTGATTAATACTGATAAATTGTGAATGTGCATTTTTAACCTGAATTTGGTTATTAATGAGCACACACACATATATGTATTAATGACATATTAACATCCTTATATGTGTATATAACTATATACATTCTGCTACATTTCAAAAAGCAGTAGCCTGTAAATCTCTAACTTCTCTAATAAAACGCAAAACAAAAAAAGCAATGGCAAAGCTATATATTGTCATCTGTTTTTAGTACTAATGTCCCAAATAATTTATAATGCAGAGTTATACAATATATATGGGATGCTGTATCAATCATGCAGAAATATCTGTTCCACCCGACTGTTCTCAAAATCCTCCTTTAAAGTAAGATTTGAGCTGAAACCAAGGCATATGAATAAAGTAATAATTGCTTGGAACCCTAAGAAAAGCAATAAAATATTTCAGTATGAGATTATGTGTCATTTACTTTCTTATATCAAAGACTATGTGACTTAAAATATTACAAGGATTCTCCTTCCTTCTTTCTTTTTACTAGAGAAGATAAAATATTAGATGAAAATCTGACAAATGTCTTAAAATCCTCCTGAATTATCTAACATAAGCAGTACCCTATTACTGTAAGCAATGAAACAAGAGATCCTTGCCTGCTTTAAATGTGCTGTCAAAAACAAACCAGAGGAAACAGACTGTCACAGAGCAATGGAAGTGTTCTATAACTTGTAACATGATTCAACTGTAGGGATCAGTCAACCATATTCCCTCAGAAAAAAAAAGACACATAGTTCAAGCATTCTAATCAAACGAGAAGCCCTTAGGAGGTTATTTTAATTTAAATGGGGGTTGAATTAATTTCAAAAGTCATATTTTTCCTAACAGTCATGCAAATGATTTCTACTGGCTCCAGAATCTCATCATAAATAAAACGATTATAGTGTAGGATCATATAAAGGTTGATTTGTTCCTGTACTTACAATATATGTGTATAAACATGTTTTTTACCCTACTGACCCATATATATATGTGTATGTGTGCTCCTGTGTATGTGTATATACATATATGAATATACATATATATACTTTTGCTATCCGGTATGTAGCTAAATATATTACCTCTTCCCTTTTTATGCAAAAAAAGTCTTATTCAAGTAACCAAACTTCTCTTAGCTTTATTTTCCTTGTCTGTAAAATGGGGTTTATGTAATGCCAATATAGATAACTTAAAGGCTGTCAAGAAAAAATGGTAGATATTTTTTATTTCAATTTCTCTCATAAAATTCCAAAATATCAGTTACCCTAGAGGACACTGATTTCTCTTCCAAGCCTGAAGGACTTAGTCCCCCAGCTGTCAGCCTTCTCTGGGAACTGTCCCTGGCTAGAGAGTGCCACCTTACGGAGGTTGCCTGTCTCAATAACTGGCTAAATGGGGTTCTAGAGGCCAGGTGCCCTTCCCATGCTAAAAGGCTCTCCCAGTTTATGAGCCTCCCAGGGGAGGGCTGAGGCTGATGAGACTGCATCAGAGCCCAGCTTCTCCCTCTGCCAAATTCTGCTTCCTTCCCTTCCTTCCACAGGTGTTGATCTCAAGAATACTCCTTGATAAACTTCCTGGACAGTAATTCTCAGAGTCTGTTTCCTGGGGCACCTGACAGGCAACAGTTATAATCCAGAGAAATCATCTGCCAAAACTCAGTATGCTTTAAAGGTTACTAAGATCAGGCTTTCTGTACTGAAACCTTTCAACCAAATACCTTTGAATGAACACTAAGAGAGAAAAAAGTTAAAACAGGCAAATTTAGCCAAATGACTAGCTTGATTTATTTGAATCACTGAAATGAACCAACTATTTTGGCATTGTAGAAGCAAAACCTTTTTTTACATACAGCATATGTAAAAGCCCAACTTTTGGGTCCTTGGTAATTGCTCATCTCAAAGTTCTATAAAACAGTTCTATAAAATTGTCTTCTGCTAAAAACAAATGCTAAAATGCTACACTTTGCTTTCCTTTAAAATAAGATAACACTTATCTTGGTTGTCAGGGCCATGGTCATTACGAAAAAGAAAGGGGGAAAACACTTGAAAATATATGTTAGTTCCCTAAAAGTCTTCCTCCCATCCTTTGAACAGTGTTAGTGGTTAAAAGGGGAGGCATTTCGTCAAATGCATTTAAAAATATCTTTAAGCCAAATCTATACCGATTAGATGATACCTCTGGGCAATGTAATAACATTTTCAGAAAACTGTAATTACTAAATCCATACCTATAGGGTCAATATCACTTTTGCCCAAGGAGTCTAGATTAAAGAAATAGTCCACAAAATACTGGATATTTATCCAAAGTAAGTGGTTTATTCATTTGGAAGGTGCTAACAATTAAATATTTCACACCCTACTTAGGACTACTGTCAAGTTGCACAAAATTTACATATTTTCTAATAAGATATCTTTAAATTGCAGAATAGAACTTTTAAAATAAATTTTTCTTCTAATATGAATCCACAGTTATCAGAGTAGGCTTTGCTATTAAAATATTTACTCTAATTGACCTGATGCTTTCCCTCCCTCAATTTCACTACCTAATGTCTTCTGACATGAACTCCTGCACCTTCTTTTACTCACCACCCCAGTGCTATAACTGTCTAGAATATGAATTAGTCAGGTGTTGATGTGAACAAAGACCTGACTGCTAACTCATTCTTTAATACAATAAACAAACGATCACAAACTATCTTGTCACTCAGCTTTTAGAGAGGTGATGTAGTGTAACAGTTAAGAGAATGGATTTAGATCTGAGGATCGCAGGATTCAAATCATAGCTGGGCCTCTTGTTTGCTGCATGACTTGGGCAAGTCACTTTAAAACTCCGATTCCTTCTTTTTTTCATCTGTATAGAGGAGATGTTAATCATTCCCACCTCAATGGATAAGTATGAAGATTAAATGAGTTAATATATGTAAAGCATTTAGAATAGTGCACAGCACTAGGTAAGTGCTTTGTAAGTGTAAGCTATTATTAGTTTGCCATTTTATTTCCATTTTCCTTGATTTCTTCTTATAGACTCTTTGGAGAACTAAAGCCTGCCTGGCATCCCTTCATGTTGTTACTTAACTCATTCTTTTGATTTATTTATCTCCTTTTCACAAAGCACAGTCTTCAATTTTGATATACTCTTTTTTGTGGCTGTCATCTCCTCCATTTCCACCATACAATATATTCCATTTCCCCATCATCTGACTTCTTATATCATGCATCTTCAAATATTCCAGCCTACTGTGGCCTAACGATGTTAACATATAAACTGTAATATACTAACATAGATAGTAGATTTTAATTTGTAACCTTCAAGGCACACAAACTACAGGACAGCTGCTGTTGTTTGGCTTTGTGCTGGTTATTTAATGGGTTATATTATATTAGCAGAGAGTCATCATGATAGTTTTTGTTTGTGTTTTCTTTTATTAGAGAAGTGAATTTACAAAACAATCATGCATAAAATACAGGGTTCCCATGTATTACCCTACTGTTAACACCTTGCACTGGTATGGGACATTTGTTACAATTAATGAAAGCACATTTTTATAGTTGTATTATTGATTGTAGTCCATAGTTTAACATAGGATGCATTGTTTTTGTTGTGCAATTCTGTGGATTCTTTTTAAAATTTTTATTCTAGCACCATACATACAATCTAACATTTCCCCTTTGAACCACATTCAAATATATAAATCAATGCCGTAAACTACCTTCACAATGTTGTGCCACCATCACCACCATCCATTACCAAAACTTTTGCATCACCCTAAATAGAAATTTTGTACATTTTAAGCCTTAACTCTCTATTTCCTACCCCGACACTGTCCCCTGGTTACCTATATTTAGATTGTGACATACATTGTGACCCTATGAATTTTCTTATTCTAATTATTTCAGATCATTGAGATCATAAAAAATTTGAATCATATTTCTGGCTTATTTCACTCAACACGTCTTCATGGTTTATCCATGTTGTCACCTGTATCAGAACTTTATTCCTTTTTATGGCTGAAAAAAATTCTACTATATGTATATACCAAATTTTTATCCATTCATCAGTTGATGGACACTTTGGTTGCTTCCATCTTTTGGCAATTGTGAATAATACCACTGTGAACACTGGTGTGCAAATATCTGTTTGAGCCCCTGCTTTCAATTTTTTGGGGTAAATACCTAGAAGTAGGATTGCTGAATCAATTGATAATTCTCTACTTAACTTACTAAGGAACTGTCACTGTCTTCCACAGTGGCTTCACCATTGTACATTCCCATCAGCAATGAATGAGTGTTCCTATTTTTCCACATCCTCTCCAACACTTGTAATTTTCTGTTTTTTTCAATAGTAGCCATTCTTGTAGCTATGAAATGGCATCTCATTGTGGATATGATTTGTATTTCCCTAATGGATAATGATGTTGAGCATCTTTTCATGTGCTTTGTGGCCACTTGTATATTTTCTTTGGAGAAATGTCTATTCAAATCTTTTGCCCATTTTTAACTGGGCTGTTTGTCTTCTGTTGTTGAGTTGAAGGTTTTCTTTACTCTAGATATTAAACCCTCTCAGCATATGTGATTTGCAAATATTTTCTCCCATTGAGTAGGTTGTCATTTTACCTTCATGATAAAGTCCTGTCTGTGATGTACAAAAGTTTTAAATTTTGATGAGGTCCCATTTATCAGTTTTTTCTTTTGTTGCTTGTGTTTTGGGTATAAAATCTAAGAAACCATTGCCTAAGACAAGGCCCTGAAGATGCTTCCCTATGTTTTCTTCTAGGAGTTTTATAGTTCTTGCTCTTACATTTTTTTTTTTTTTTTTTTTTTTGTCCATTTTGAATTGATTTTGGTCTATGGTGTGAGGTAGGAGTCCACCTTCATTCTTTTGCAAATGGAGATCCAGTTTTACCAACACCATTTGTTGAAGAGACTATTCTTTCCCAGTTGAGTTTGCCCCCTTTTCAAAAATGGGTTGGCCACAAATGTGAGAGTTGATTTCTGAGCTCTCAATTTGATTTCGTTGGTCTATGTGTCTGTCCTTGTGCCAGTACAATGCTGTTTTGATTACTGTGGCTTTACAATAGTTTTAAGTTTGGGAAGTGTTTGTCCTCCAATTTTGTTCTTTGTTTACAAGATGGCTTTGACTATTTGGGTCCCCTTGTCTTTTTGTTGTTGAGTTGAAGGTTTTCTTTACTCTAGATATTAAACTCTCTCAGCATATGTGATTTCCAAATATTTTCTCCCATTGAGTGGGTTGTCATTTTACATTCATGATAAAATATGCATTTAATGATTGGCATCTCCATTTCTGCAAAGAAGGTTGTTGGAATTTTGATTGGGATTTCATTGAATCTATAAACTGGTTTGGGTAGAATTGATATCTGAACAATATGTAGTCTTCCAATCTATAAAAGAATGGCCTTCCATTTATCTGGGTCTTTGATTTCTTTTAGCAATGATTTGTTTAGTTTTTGTGTAGAAGTTCTTTACATCCTTAGATTTATTCCTAGATATTTTATTATTTTACTTGCTATTGAAAATGGAATTATTTTCTTGATTTCTTCTTCTGTTTGTTCATTGCTAGTGTATAGAAACACTACTGATTTGGGGGTGTTGATCTTGTATCCTGCCACTTTGCTGAATTCATTTATTACCTCTAGGAGCTTTGTTGTGGATTTTTCAGTTTCTTTATATAGGATCATGTCATCTGCAAATAGGGAAAGTTTTACTTCTTTTTGAATTTGGATGCCTTTTCTTTCTTTTTATTGCATAATCTCTCTGGCTTGAAATTCTAGTATAATGTTGAAGAACAGTGGTGAAAGTGGGTGTCCTTGTCTTGTTCCTGATCTTGGAGGGAAAGCTTTCTGTCTTTCATCATTAAGCATGTTAGTGGTGGGTTTTTCATATATGCCCTTTACCCTTTTGAAGAAGTTTCCTTCTATTCCTAGTTTTCTAAGAGTTTTTATCAATAAGTGGTGCTGGCTTTTGCCAAATGGCTTTTCTGCATCAATTGGCATGATCACGGGTGTTTTTTTTCCTTCATTTTGTTAATGTGGTGTATTATATTAATTGATTTTCCTATGTTGAACCACCTTTGCATACCTGGGATAAATCCCACTTGATCTTGGTGTATAATTCTTTTAATCTGCTATTGGATTTGGTTTGCTAGTATTTTGCTGAGGATTTTTGCATTTATATTTATGAGAGATATTGGTTTGTAATTTTCTTTTTTTCTGGTATCTTTATCTGACTTTGGCATGAGAGTGATGTTGACCTTGTAGAAAGAATTAGGGAATATTCCCTCCTCTTCAACATTTTAGAAGTATTTGAGCAGGCTTAATTTTCTTAGAATGTTTCGCAAAATTCCCCATGAAGTCATTAGGTCCTGGACTTTTCTTTAGTGGGAGGTTTTTGATTACTGATTCAATGTCTTTACTCATTATTGGTTGGTTGAGATTTTTCTATTTCTTCTTTAGTCAGTGTAGGTAATTTGTGTGTTGCTAAGAATCTGTCTACTTCATCTAGGTTCTCTAATTTCTTGCCATACAGTTGCTAATAGTATACTCTTATAGTCTTTTTATTTCAGTGAGGTTGGTAGTTTAGTTCCCCTTTTCATTTCTGAGTTTACTCATTTGTGCCATCTTTCTTTTTTCTTCATCAGTCTAGCTAAAGGTTTGTCAATTTTATTCATCTTTTTAAAGAACCAACTTTTGGTTTTGTTGATTTTCTGTTTTTTTAATTCTCTGTTTCACTTATCTCCACTCTAATCTTTGATATTTTCTTCCTCCTACTCATTTTGGGTTTAGTATGCTTTTCTTTTTCTATTTCTTCCAATTTTGAGGTTGGGTCTCTGACTTGAACACTCTTCTTTTTTAATGTAAGCATTTAGAGATATAAATTTCCTTTTCAGTGCTGCCTTTCCTGCATCCCATGAGTTTTGGTATGTTGTATTTTAATTTTCATTCACCTCAAAATATTTCCTAATTTTCATTGTGATTTCCTTTTTCACCCTTTGGTTGTTCAAGAGTACATTGTTCAATTACCACATATATTTGTGGATTTTTCATTTCTCTTTCTGATATTGATTTCTAATTCATTCCTCTGTGGTTGGAGATGATACATTGCATGATTTCAATATTTAAAGCTATTGAGACTTATTTTGCCACCTAAGATATGGTCTGTCTTGGACAATGATCCACATGCACTTGAGAAATACATGTATTCTGTTGTTGTTGGATGGAATGGTCTATATATGTCTGTCAGGTCTAGATAGTTTAGAATATCATTCAAGTCTTCTATTTCTTACTGATCTTCTAGCTAAATGTTCTATCCGTTATTGAAAATGATATATTACAGTCTCCCTTCAAATCTGTCAGCATTTTTTTCACATATTTTGGGGCTTTGCTAATAGGTCCATACATATTTATAATTTTTACAACTTCTTGTTGATGAGAATCAATTCCTTCTCATTTTTCAAAGAAAGTCTCACCGGATGTAAAATTCTTGGTTGGCAATTGTTTTCTTTTGGCACTTTAAGTATTTAAACCCACTACTTTCTTGCTTCCATGTTTTCTTATGAGAAATAGATACTTAATCTAATTGGGGCTCCCTTGTACATAACACACAGCTTTTCTCTTGTAGTTTTCAGAACTTCTTTCATTATCCTTTGCATTTGACAGTTTGATCAGTATATGATAGAGTATATTTTTCTTCACATTTATCCTGTTAGCATTCTCTGGACTTTGTGGCTGTGCATAGTCACGTCTTTTGCTAAGTTTGGGAAGTTTTCTCCTCTTTATTATTTCTTTGAATATTCCTTCTGCCCCTTTCTCTCTTTCTTCTCCTTCTGGCCCTCCCATACTGTGTATATTGGTATAATTGGTGGTGTCCCAGGGGTCTCTTAGGCTATTTTGATTTTTTGTAATTCTTTTTTCTTTCTGCTCCTCAGCTTGACTCATTCCAATTGTCTTGTCTTAGAATTCACTGATTCTTTCTTCTGACAGCTCCAATCTGCTGTTGAAACCCTCCTAGTAATTTTTCATTTCAGTTATTGTGGTCTTCAATTCCAGTAGTTCTTTTTGGATTCTTTTTTAAAAAATGTCTATGTCTTTATTGAGATTCTGAGATTCTCATATTGTTTATTCACTGTGTTCCTCACATCCTTTAGTTCTTTCTCTGTGTTTTACTTCATTTCCTTGAGCATATTGGAGATGATTTTTTAAAAGTCCTTGTATGGTATGTCCACAATCTGGTTTTCTTTCTTGATGTTTTCTGGATTTTTATCCTCTTCCTTTGGATGGGCCATTATTTCCTGTTTCTTTTTTTGTCTCATAATCTTTATCTGCACAGTGTACATTTTAATATTCTTAAATGATAACTCCGGGATTCATTCCCTGAGATATGTGTTTCTTGAGTTTGTAACCAGCTGGTGAAATGACAGAGATTTTCTTCAGTGCTAAGAGCTACCAATACCAAGAAAACCTAAGCAAAAACCCCTCTACCATCTTTGCAAATTGGCTTTCTGTTGGCTGGTGCTCTCAGTCAGAGTTCAGTCCACCTACCAGGAAGGCCTGCTCAAGCAGAATGCAAAGTGCAGGGTCCTCTCTGTCTTTTCTGGGCCTGAGTCTTGTCCTGGGTTGTGCTTGCTATGGCCTTAGGAACTCCTCTGTTTACAATAGTTTGAATGTCCCTCTACTTCCCAGCAAACCAATCTGCTTCTTCTACTGGGTCTTCCACTGTAGACTCAAGGAAGGTAAGCCTTTGCCCTAGGCTGTCCCCCTCAGTTGTTTCTTATATTGCTTTCATTGTCTCAAGCTGCCTTTCCCAATTCAGTGTTTCCCAACCAGAACAAGGCCAGGGGTTCACAAATGGAGTGCTGGCCAGCTCCATGTTGTCTTAGGGAGGGTATGAGGAGAGGCCAGGAAGGTGCCAGGAGCTCCTCATTCCTGTGCTTTTCTGTCTCAGCCCCTGTCCAGCAAATGCAGCTCTTCAACTGTCCTCCTCCAACTGAGGGGGTGTATCCTATTTAAGTCTTTCTCTCACACTACACCACCACCCCCCAAATGGATCTAGGGGAAGTGGATTTTTATGCTCCTTTTTGGCACTAGCAACCTATGCCATCTTCTGGACCCCACTGCCACCTGCTGCAAGAGTGGGGGATGGGTGATGGTAAAAAGATAATAATTTACAGGTATTTACCATAAATTACCACCCCTCCTCCTCATCCCTGGATGCTGTTCAACGTTCTACTGGACTCCAGAGTTTTGAAATAGTTGATTCAGATAGTTCCTACCAGTTTTATAGTTGTTCTGTTGGAGACACTGATTCCTGGAGCCTTCTACTCAGCCATCTTCCCACAGTCCATCACCATGACAGTTTGAGCATTCAAGGGAAATGACAGACCACTGGAATGTAGGATACAGGTTTTCAAATTAGATATGAACTTGAATTTAGAAGAGCCTACTGCATTTCTATAAATGAAGTATGGTCTCTGCCAACAAAGTGCCTTTATTTCTACTTCATCTAATATCATTGGCAACAGTATCAGCTCTGGTTTAAGGAGTTCTTGAGATTCTTCAGGACAGTATGAAGTGGAAAGGACTATATCTGGCTTTTACAATAGCTACTGGGCATTGGCTATGCAAGGCAGGCAGTAGTAAAACTTGGTGGGAGTCAATAAACTGAGTAGATAGGACTCAGAAAATACCTAACCAACAAATAGGTTCTGTAATAATGTGACATTTTTATAGTCACATTTTAAAACCATAACAGCACTTGAATGGTATGCATTATAGTATTTCAATTTAGTCATTTATCTAAAAATGAGTTTTATCTTGGCTCATAAATAAGCAGTGACAGTCCAGCAATTTGAAAAGCTCAGCTTCACCTTTTGCTGCAAAGCTCATTTTACAATTAGAGAAACAAATGCCCTATTGTGCCATGTTGCTTAATCTTTGATTTATGGCTCCTATCTCCGTGCTAACCTCCTTCTGTAAACTACAAAAAGTTGGTACAAGCTCAGCTATTTCATTCTTACTTCTAATCTTAATGGGTTATTTTCTCCCTACTGGCCGTATCTGTCTACCAAATAGGTTAGGAAGAAAGTATTAACTCTTGCATTTCCCCAAATACTATTTTGTGTCTTAGTATGTTCTCAGGGTCTGAAATACATAACACATTTCCCTAGAAGCCTGGATAGCTCTTCCAGAAATCCTTACTTTTCTGTCACCTGCTGCCCCTACTGCTTGCTCTAACATGACTCATAGCAAGGCCCTAAAGGGAATTGCTGCCAGCTCCCCTCCTTTCCCCATTTGACTTTCAGCAGGCTTTATCAGCCAGCAGGCTAGGAAAAAAGAAAATTTAAATGGCACATCAGAATTGTTTCTTCTTCATCTCCATTTTTTCTGTCTTTCTGTGGCACTATCTGGATGTCTATAACGTCACTCCCCACATCTCTCCCAGCTCATCCATAGCTCGATGTTGTCACAAAATTCAGGGAACACTGGAGATATCCTTTACGGCAGTGCACTTAATTGGAGGGAAATCTGTATCTTGCTTAAAGTCTAAGGGGATGAGTGCAAGTTCTTATGTCCACCTTCCCCTCTATCCAAATACAACAGAAGTGGCAGTTGTGCTTCAAGGTTTGTGTTCTGGGGTTGATGCCAGGTACTTGTTTCCCAGCTGATGGATTTTTTCCCATCTGTTTTTAATAATTTCTGTTTTATTGAGGGTGGGGAAAAATTCATCTTCATTCCACCATTTTTAGATAGAAGTCTTGATAAAATAGGTTGTAAAAATATAGAAAGATGCTTATGATGCAATATTAAGTGAACAAACATAGGGTACCAACTAATATATGCAGTATGTTACCTTATTATAATATCAAACGCTTGAAGAGAGAAAATACACACAAGTATTAAATCTTAGTCTAAGAGTTGGAGATTTAAATTTTTTTCTTATTGATACTTTTTTGTATTTTCCAAATTTTGTGTGTTCAGTGAACAAGTATTACCTTATAACCAGTAAATAATGTTTACCAAAACACTCATGTGACAGCACATCTTGGTTAGGACTCTCTACCAAGCACAGATTTCTATCTGTACATTTATTCATTTGATAAATATTTACTGAATTTCTGCTATGGGTCAGGCACCGTGCTATCTCTGGGAAATACAGCAGTGAATAAAGGGAAGTCTTGCACTCATCAGTCTATATTCTAGCCCACATTGTCTACATTCTCAATAAACAAAAAAATAAACATAGGATAAGTTAAGTTGGGGTAAGTCTCTGAAGGAAAAATAATTCAAGGAAAAGTACAAAGAACTGCGGGACTGAGAGGAGACACCAAACGTGTTGAGTCTGTACCAATCAAAGAAACCAAGGAAGGCAAAAAAAGCTAAAAAAGCGGATAGATGATCATTACTAAGGTTAATATTACAGGTGTTTATCATTCATTTATTGTTTATTATCAGTCTTTAAGTCAATGACTTTTTTTTTTTAATTTCTGGGCAACACTTAAGGACACACCTTAAAATATTTAGGGATTAATTATATCTTCTGAATATTTGGAAACCAGCATGATTTTAAGGGTTCTTCCTGTTAAGACGTTTGACAAAGTAGCTACAATAAGGAATAGTAAACAGGACTGCTTATTGAACATTTAAACGAATGAACTTGAGAATTCCTACCAAACAGGAATTAACTAGGGACCATACTTAAATATAATGTGCATGAAGTGATTGTTCAAGACTAACATTTGTTCACCTCACTTTTTTCAGGAATTTTGTAGGAAAACCAAATGCACTTAGACTGCACTCTAACAACACGAAGTTCCTTGAAATGAATTTCCTCCTGTTATAGCATGACTACAAAACATTACGAAAGCCAGCCAAAAATATAATTTGAAGTGCAAAAGCAGTAACTGCTTAGTTTCCCACTAGGAATTTTATGTAGAGGAATTGCTAAGAAATTGTACATGGAGGTAAGCCCATATTTTACCGAGTGCTTGCTATATTCCACTATGCTACAATGGCACATGCTTTTTTTTTTTTTTTTTTTTTTTTTTTTTATCATTTAAGCCTCAAAACACCCCAACAAAAAGTTACCTTCCTTTTAGAGGTTAAGAAATTTGGTCAGGGTCCTACAGATGGCAAATGGGTATTCAAGCCAGGGACCTTAATTCCAGAGTCCACACTTTTAACTATTATTCTTTACTGACAACCTCTAAAACTTAAGATTACTCTTCCCAAATCTTCATTTTCAATTCAAAGAGTTCTAAACTACATAACATACTACAGTACTTACTTGAATAATTAATATTGAACCTAATTTAATTTTATATGCAGCTTTAAAATTTTAAATATCTATTTTTAAAAGTAATCTCATACTACTCTTTCATGATATGTCTGCTTTAACTTTGTTTCCTCTTAGGCTGTTGCCATATAGACTACTTCTGTGCCTGCATCAGATAGCTGCTCCTCTAATCTTAATAAGCTTGTTGCACCAAAGTTATTAAGATTTGTGAATTAAATAAATCATTGAGTTCCTGAGTGAGTTCTAAGGAACACATTCATGATGGGCTCTGTCTTCTATCATTTGTCTGTCCATCCAACCATCCATCCACCCATCTACCCACCCATCCATTCATCCACCCATTCATCCACCCATCAGTCCACCCATCTATCCATCCATCCATCCATCCATCCATCCATCCACCCATCCAACCATCCAACCATCTATTTGTACTGCCTCTGTCCTAGGATTAATCTTTCTTAAACTCTCACTGGGTTTGTTAAAATACTGTCTTGATTGGACTCCCTGAAACAATCTCTTGTCTAGTCCTCTATATTTTTCACTTTTCTGACACATTACACCTTTCTCAAAGCATAGCCTGAACTTGTTTTTCCCCACACCTAAACCCATTGTCCAATGGCACTTCTCATGACTACCTTAGTTCACGAATGGGCACAGTACCCAACCAGCCAATAAAACACACTGAGACTTTTGCTGAAAATCTTGGAAAGACAGACACTCTTTCTCTCAGGCCTTGAACAGAAAAATATGAAGTTTGGGGCTTCTACAGTCACACTGCTACCAAAAGGAAAAGGCAGTCTGAGAAGAGCTGAAATGGAAAGAAACTGAGCCATGATGATATAACCTATGCCCTGAACCTGAAGCAAAAATTTCCCCTGGGCTTTTCAGTGCCATGAGCCAATAAATTCCCCCTTTTAAGTCAGTTTAGGTTAGTTTTTCTGCACTTACAGAAAACGGAATGCAACATGAATTTTATCTTGTCTTATTTATTCATGCATTATTATTTATGCTGCCATAAAGTATATTCTGAATTGGTGGTATAAAATTAATATGATCAGTTTTATATGTTTCCACCAAAAACTCAGAATGCTTTGGTCAGAAAATAGGTATAGGAGAACAAAGGGGAAGGGCAGAGAGAAGAGTTCTCTCCTGCAGTAACCTCATCAATATGTATCAAATTACAGCAAAAATGCAGAGAGAAGGGAGTAAGTTATTGAGGACATGGAATGTGCCATTTAGCCTAATGTCTATTTCTCATTTATTTCATTCATTCATTCACCCATTTATTTATTAGAATGGGTTCTGAAGTCAAACAACTTGGATTCAAATCCTGGTTCTGCCACTTCCTAGGTGTCCAAACTTCAAGCCATTACTTAACTTCTGTAAGCCTCAATTTTCTCATCTGTAAAATGGTGACTTTTGAAAATATCTACCTGATAAAGTTTCTGGGAAGATTAAAAGAGATAATGAAATGTAAAGAATTTAGCACTATGCTTGGTCTATAATAAGTGCTTAGTCAACAGTATCATTTTTGTTATAGCTATGTGCCAGACATGAAGCACTGGGAATACGGCTGACATGAATGACACGTTCCCTGGCACTAAGTCCAGTGAAGACAGAGAAAAAATAAGCAATCTATCACCACACAGTTGTGGAAGCACAAAGGAGGAGACACCTCACTCCAACTTAGCTGGAGGTAGAGGTCAGGAGAAATTAGTTGACAGGCTAAGAAAGCTGGGAACAGGAATAAGAAAATTCCCAGAGACAAACAGAACTGAGAAATTTCAGGGAGCTGTAAGTCATTCAATGAGGCTGGAGAAAGGTGGGGAAGAGGTCATGAGATCCATGTGGAAGGGTAAGGAGGGCCCAAGTCATAAGGGCTTATATGCAATGCTAAGGATGGTGAATTTTACTCTGAAGACAATGAGAACTTACTAAAAAAAATTACTAGCACAATCACTGATGCAATCAACTTTAGAGATGAACTTGAAAATGCGTGGGAACTGATCTGAAAGGAGTAGAATTGGGTTCAGAGGTTGATGCAGAATCGAGGAGAATGATGGCAACCTAAGATACTAAAAATGGAGATGAAAAAGAGACAATAATGTCGAGGGTAGCTTAACAAATAAGGCAAGACTTATTTGCATGTTTGGATACTGGGGGATACTGGGAGGTTTAAAAGAAGGGAGTAACAGATCATTTCCAGAATTCTGATTGGAAAGCCATTCACTAAACTCAGAAATTGGGAGACATCCAAGATTTTCAGAGGAAAGGCAGTGAATTTTGGGGGGATGGGTGAGAACTGATGAAACATTAAAATGCTGATGTCCACCAGGCAAAGAGAATCTTGAGTCCAGGACTGGAGATACAAATTTGGAAGTCACCAACACAGGGGATAGTAGAAGCCTTGGGAATGGATGACTCAAAACTCTATGTAGGATTATTTATTAATAGCATTCATCGATAAAGCTATATAAGTTCCCTTTCTCAGCAATGGGAAAAGGATAAAGATTTGGTTCCAACCACCCTTTTACCATTATCTCCTGCCACTCTACACCATACAGATCTTATTGTGAAATTTCATCAAAATACTTACAATTTCCTAAGTTCTGTCAGAACTCAAAGCCCTTCTCTAAAATTGTCTACCTATGAACATCCACTTGACCTTTATTTCTAAACCAAGTGTCACCTTTCCTGGGAAGCCCTTGCTAATATGACTGCCCTCCTTCCCACTCCAGGTGGAGTTCATTGCTCCTTCCTCCTTCCTACTATAGAGCTTGGGCCAAGCCTCTACTGTCTATATGAAAAATTTTTTACTCCATTAGAGAGCAAGTTCTTAGAAGGAAAAGACTTGTCTGCACACATGAAAAGGAGCCATGTTTATAGAATGACTGCGTAAAGTCCTCCCTCTGCAAACACCATCAGTCTTTAAAGAACTCATGACTATTTTTGTTTGGCAAACAGCCACACAAGGTTCTTGAGCATAATGTGGTATTTTTGGTATATATCTACTACGAATTTTATTTGATTTCCACGTTACTGGTACTGATGTGGCAAAAACAGTGCAATCATTTAGAATAATAATTACATTGAATATACTAATTCTTAGGGAAAACGTCACTGTATTTCACTCAAGGCAAAAATAAGGAGATGAAATTTAAACAGATGTACAGGGATAGAACAAAGCAATAGGCAGCTTTATTAGGACCAATAGGGAGGCCATTGTGACACTATGATGTTATATCTCCTCCATAAAGGATAATTCAAAGATAATAGATAAATAAAAAACAGACAGATAGATAGATAAAAGTTGCTAAATTTTATATTTGCTAAGTACCCAATATATGAAAAGCATGTTCTTTACAAAGAAAGCAGGCAGGAACCCTACCTGGGGTTGACCTTAAAGAAAATGCTAAAGGAAAAAAAAAGAGATCCAAAAGTTCAAATGACAATAATTCCTTCTAGAAGCATCAGCTTTTCTGCAACAGGGTATTTATTTTTGCTTACTCAGCTCCTCACACAGAAGGGACAATCTATAAATCCTTATTTGGACTGACATCACAAGACTTTTCAAATTGTGATCCCTCCCTTGACTCTACTTAATTGTAAAAAAGAGACAGTTCTGAAATTCACTTTCCTTTTAGTTTTTTAGAGAGCACTTGGGCAATTTTTCCAAGGCACTGAAAGGTACATCCACATAGTATGAAATTTCAACGAGTGATGACAAGTTTATTATCAACTGGAAAGAAGTTGTAGCATGTTTTGTTTTTCAAACTGACCAGTACTTCTTTACAGAATTTATTTTCATTCCTGACAAACAGTTTAACTGTACTGTAAGTCATAAGCAAGATGACTCTAAATATCACAGAGTGACCTATTTTTATGTGATTCACAAATGAGAGCTGTAACACAGAAGTCAGAAAAACATGTATGAGCAGAAAATCTACTACACAAGCATTACAAAAGTGGTCTCCCATTCAGCATTGATTATAAATAAATAGATCTATCCTCAAGAGCCTATAAGAAATTCAGTCCTGAGGATCACCTGTCTTGAAACTACAGAGTAAAAGTGTGAAAATGCTTAGTCCCAGTCCTTACAGTAACTACTTAACTTGAAGATACCAAGTTGTCCACAAGTCAACCCAATTATTATTTAGTGGTTATGAAGAGGGTTTATTATTTATTACATTAGGTATACCAAATTATCCAAAGTAGTCTGTGTTTTAATTTACTAAATACTTTAAACTTGCAACTTTCTTTTCCAGACATGCTGTCACTGTGTACCCAATACAAAGAAACAAAGTCAAATATCCTTAATTCACTTTTTAGTTGTGCCCTTGGAGCACTGTGCAGCCTTAAGCCCTCAGCCTCTCTGTTTCCCTTTAACCATTTTTAACCTTTGCAAGCTAATTGTTGTTTTCTTCTCATCTTTTTAAAATTTTAGAACAATGCATCAATAATTAACTTTGCAAACCCAATTCTTTGTAACAAAAGTTAATGATGATTATAATTCAACCTTGGTGAATACTTAGTATGTGCCAAATGTACTGAATTCTATCTAAATCTTTCCATTCTTAAAAGACCTCTAAGGCAGGTAAGCATTTGTGTCAGTTAGGTTCCGGAGAGGAAATAGGTGGCACACTCAAATGCAATCTGAGGAGAGTTTAATAAAGGGACCATTTGTAAAGGTGTGGGCAGGGTGTGGAGAAACTGCAAGAAATGGGACAGTTCCATGAGCTAGTAAGACTAAAGGAGAGCAGTTATGAGCCCACAGTGGCTTGGGGAGGGCATGCCTACCAGAACCCAGAGAGCAGCTCTGGGGACAAGGCTGAAACAGGAGCTGCGGTCTTCAGCAGGAGGAGGCAACCTGGTAAGGAAGGAGCCCAGAGAATACATAGCTCCTTCTCTCTACCTGCTTTCTAATCTCCTGCTAAGGCCTCCCACTGGCCAAACCCAACCTGAAGCCAGAAAACAAAGGAGCCCATAGATTAAGACCATACAGGCCAGCATCTCAAGAACACAGAGCAAATGGAGAAGGGTTTAGAGAGGACCAATACCCACTATTCCCGTGTTATCACTCACATCCAAGATCTACCTCGTGTGAAAGAGGTAATCAATAAGAATTTGTTAATGAAGAAAGGAAGAAGTGTCAAAATATCAAGTTCAATAAGCTGCCCCAAATCACACATGTATTAAGGTGCTGAGCCCAAGAAGTCTGTAAGCTGTGTGTCAATGTTTATTGTTATCTTACCTTTCTACCTCATTGTCAAAGCTCCAAATTCCCTTCTAAAAAGCAGATCTTATGCCTCTTACAATTCCATCACTTATTCCAACTACTGGCTGAGCAATACATTTTTCATCATGTGGCATTTTGCCCACTTGATTGACAGTACCCTTCTTTAAAGGGATATTCTGAGTGTAGATAACACGGGTAACATGATGAGTCTTTTGAGAAACTAAGCTCCTAGCCTTTATTTACTGCAATGGAGTAAGCCTTATGTCTTATACTATGAATGTACTTACTTGCAAGACATTTTGAAGGATACATTTATTCAGCCAACATATATCGATCACATAGTACTTACCAGTGCTGCTAGCCACTTGCACAGACTGAGAAAAGCAATTACTACCAAAATCAACAACTGGCTTTCTACAGTAATGAGTCAGTAATCATCCCGAGGGTGGTTAAAAGTGTGCTAATTACCAGGGTGGTCTTGGGCACACATCCTGGAGTGCAGTCATGATCCTGCCCCCCAGCAGCCATCTCCCTTAATTCTCCCCAGATGTCGGCTTGGATGCAAGGTATAATCCTGTTATAAGCACAAGGCTTCCTAGTTCCAATTTTGCTCCCTGAGACAATCAAGTATTCTGCTATTCCGCCATCTCTTGGGAAGGTCGCTTGCTTTGAAATACCAGCCCCATGTGCAAATTCCATGCCTCAAACAGATCAAATGGGAATTTGACCCTTTGGGTTTGTTCTTAGGTCCGTGTTTGAGGTTGGGGAGGCCACTCTTTCATGCCTGATCCTGACTGAAATAGCACATGGCAATCTTCCGTCTTTTCCAGGGGCAAGGCAAGTGAGCTGGCATAGCTGCTTCCCTTCATGCTGTGCAAGCATTAGCACTGCATTTTTTAAAACTATTGTACAATGTGTCATGCAGTGAGGTTTGCCAAAGGGAGGAAAAGAAAGAAAAGAAAAGCAGAGTTAGTTTCCTACATACAAGTTTTAATGATTTTGGAAAACCATCAACCTGGATCAACTCTCTATACTTATTTGATGTTTTCCCACTAATGGCGAGAATGCAAAACCATCAATAAGATTCACAATAACTAGATTTTAAAGAGCAATCTGTTCTCTTGATGATTCTAACAAATGGAAAAATCCATTACATTAAAAACCCAAATATTCTATGATGCTCACTTCATCCAGGAGCTCTAGGTAAAAAATCACTTTCAAACATCCTCTGAATATTTATTTAGGTGCACACACCTGCGCCTTCCATTGCCAACAAAAGCCCTGAGTGTGCAGGAATTTTGCTGCTTGAAATACATTTACATACCTTATGAAGGAGAGAAGAAAGGAGCAAGTCTCTTGCTGGGAGAAGCTCACAACCCTCTTCTCACCAAATCAATCTGTAACTTGAGAAGAGCGTTGCTATTTCCTAGCAACATGAGTAAACATTGTACTACTTCCAGGGCTCAAGATTTGTAACCATGTTAATCTGTGAGTACTCAACTTAATTAAAGATTATACTTTTAAATTGTATTTTTAGTGTGCAACAGTGCTGCTAAATTATGATTATCACTGGCTAAGAGTGCTTACGTCTGCAGAACTCAGGGAATGGAAATGAATCATTTATTTCCATCTCTATATGACTGTTCTCCTCTGAGGC
Organism: Choloepus didactylus; assembly: GCF_015220235.1. Classification (NCBI taxonomy): domain Eukaryota; kingdom Metazoa; phylum Chordata; class Mammalia; order Pilosa; family Megalonychidae; genus Choloepus; species Choloepus didactylus. The sequence goes on along the minus strand of NC_051319.1, from coordinate 63,469,928 downwards.
ACTGGTCTCTTGAGTTCACAGGCCTTGGAGTTCATTGGAATTCTATGGTTAAAACACAGCTTGGAGACCTCATTTATGAAAATTCCTTTAAACCTTTCACCACTTTGACAAATCCAGTCCAAGTTCACCGAGCCAATTCAAAAGTAGCTCTCAGCCTTTTTATAGGTTTTCAATTACACCAACACAGCACACCAGAGCCATCATGTTTGAAGAAGTATATTATAGTTACAGAGAGACACGAATTCTTTTTTAAGAGACCCAAATGAAAGCAGTATTCTCAAAACTGGAGCCAACAAATGCAAAGCTGTGTCTATCTTGAACCATTCTTGTTGTATTAAAGACGAGATCATCAAATTACTTAAACATGACTAATGTTTAATTATATACCATAAGATGCATGCTATGATTTTTGTTAACTTTTAAGAATTTACTTCACAAAGATACTGGCAAGCTACCTCACTTCAAACTGTTCCAAAGTTCCAAATAGGTTTTTTTTTTTTTTTTTTTTTTTTTTTTTTGAGAGAGAGAGAGAGAGAGAGAGGGAGAGAGAGAAATTGTTCAAAACATTTTCTGGATTTCATTCATCTTCCTAATATATAGTGTGTGGTAGCAGGGTTTGCTTTTCCTATATGCACACTGAGAAACAAAAATGCCAAGCAGGTCAATGAACAATCCAGGTTGATACTGGTGACCAAAGGTAAACCTGGGGTAATACCCAATTCTACTTTTCATTTCAATGAACTCTTTAAGTGAGAAGTAGCCATACCCTTTTCTGTGACCAAAAAGAAAAAAAATCCCTCTTAAAAAGCTTATATAACTTAGCTCAAACAGCAATACTTTTTTCCATTCTCAAACTGGTGAATTTATTTGAGTTTAGTATGGTTTTATGGGGGTACCAATCTTTTAAACTTGGTTGTATGAATTTTTTAAGTAAAATTTATCATTAAGGGTAAAGAAGACAAGCAAACGCATGCACATTAGTTGGTAAGAAGCACTTACAAAATTTAAATACTCTTATGTGCAAAAGCAAATTTACTCAGGACATAAATCTCTTGTCTCTCAGGGGGTATAGCAATGACTCTAAAAACACTGGAAACATAGAGAAAGCTTGTCATGATGACTCTAACAGCTCCCTGGTGCAGGCTCTTCTTTCCTTGTATATTTAATATTCTATATGTCAGTTGGCCCTTATGTAATCTCAGTCGGAGGCTTCATCTGTAGATAAATATTTGTTTTTATGTTTGGTCTGTGCCGATTTTTGCATCTTTTTAATTGAATTATACCATTAAAAACTAGACTGCTTGTAAGTTCCTCTAGTTTTCACTATTAGAAGAGGTAAACCAAAAGCTGAACAAGACATGAATAGGCTCAGTACAATTCTCAGCTAGAATATCCATTCTGATGTTAGAGGCCTCCTGCCCATTCATTTGGACTCAAATGCTCTTGGGTGGCTGGGACTGAAAGGTGGGGGCAGAGCCTCTGAGTGGCGGAGGTGAGGCAGCAGGCCGGGATGGTGAGGTGGGCACCTATATACCAATACCTTTGGCTCCTGGGGTTACATAAAACCTCCCCCATTCATTAATTCATTAGCCATGTATTGAATGCAATTCCTAGAGATGCAAATCTTTCCTCCCCAGAGCCCACATTCTAGCACACAGCCAGCTATATATAACATCTCACGTAGTGAAGACACCAGAGGTATGAACTAAGATCTGAGGGGGACAGAGAAGGCAGGCACTTATTTGCCTTTGGGCAATCTCAGGGTCTCCTTGGAGCCCAAGCCTGCTGCCCACTACAGGAGCCACTAGTTACACAGGACTACTGAGCACTGGAAGCATGGGCAGTCTGAACTGAAATGTGCTGTAAGTATAAAATACACACAGAATTTTGATGACTTAGTTTGAAGAAAATAATGTATGATATCTCACTAACAAGTTATATATTGATTACCTGTGGAAATGCTAATATTCTTTGTATTTGGATTAAATAAATATATTATTAAAATTAATTTCACCTCCTCCTTTTAACTTTTCTTAATCTGGCAACTAGAAAATTAAAAATTACCTAAGTGGCTCGCATTTGTGGATCCCATTATATGTCTATTGGCCAGTGCTGGTCTAAGCAGTCATAAGACAACATTTTAGGAGAAAATCTGGGGAAGCTGCCTCTGGGGCAAGTGGGCAAGTGGGAAGAAGTAAGTGTGGAATGAGGGAAAAGAGAACACACATGGAAACCCATCAGAGATTAAAAGAAGGAACAGAGACTGGAGATGCGTTTCCTTCCCGAGGAATTTTTGCCTGCCAGATTCATTTGCAGCAAAGTCCAGACTATAAAGGCCAAAACAATGACAGCAATCACATCACCAATATGTAAGAAGCAGCTTGTGGTTTCCAATAAGCAGTGCTCTTCTGGGGACCAGATCAACCAGTTACCTCTGTCTTCACCCCATCGTCTGCAGTTAAGTCATTTGGTCCCTGTGCCTTCTCATCTGCAAAGAGGGACTGCGATTAACTGCTCTGTCTCTGTATCCCCTCAACTCTGTGAACTAAGCCTCCAGAAACTCAAAGCTCCCTAAACACCTAGGGGAGGAAAGGGCTGGAGAAGTAGACAACATTTTGTGACTAGACAGGGTTTTGAGGTTGCAGAGAAACTCGAGAATAAATCCTTTTACTTCCTTTTTTTTTTCATAAAACCTAGCACTCTTTATTTATTAGCCCTTTCCAGGCTAGATATAAGCTAGATGTAAGCACCATGAGCTCGGGATCTGTGTCCATCAGGCTTACTGCTATGACCCACAGCTCCAAGGACAGAGCCTGGCCTAAAGCAGTTCCTCAATAAACATCCAGAGCAGGGTTTGAATGGAGAGTTTACAGTTTTGCTGTTGGGTATCTGCTGAGCTAAAGTTTCCATTTGTGTAAACTGCACACAGGAATGAGCTGGGAGCTCACCTAGGGATGACATAACTGATAGTGCCACAGCTGTAATTATGTTATCTGCCCTACATATAAAGAAGTTGTGATGGCTGAAGGAGGAGGGAGATCTTAACTGGCCCTTGGCAGCTCCTGTACTGGTGACATTCCAGGAGGCTCTTGCAGCAGAAGCAGCACCACTTGGCCATGTTTCAACAAGGTAAATTGGAGGCTGAGGGATGTTAGCACTAACAGACTCCAAATTTCACTGGCATAGGTCTTATGACTAGCTTGGTAAGATGGATAAACATGGAGACAGAGTAAAGTACTATTTATACAGAGCTGGATTCTGGGTTTAATTCTATACTCAGCACTTGCCAACTGGGAAACTCTGAGTAAGTTCCTTCTCTGAGTCCCACTCTTGATCACTTAAAATAGGGCATACACGTCTTAGAGGGTTGGTTAGATATCATACATTTTTCTAAAGGATGGGCATATAGTAAACACTCAATGAATGGTTCCATGTGACACATGGTAAATACTCAACAACCACTATTATCTTTCTTCTTCATTAGAGCTTTTAAACTCTAAAAAGGGTTTTAAATATAGATCCATGAAGCCCTAGGAAATCCATAAATAGGCTTCCACAGATCCTTGAACCTCCTAAAATAAAATGCAAAGTGGTATGTGTGTGTGTGCATACACATCTGTTTTCTCCGACGCAAAAATCCATAAATTTATCAGAACCCCAGAAGGCTCTCACACTGAAAACAGGTTAAGAAGTACTAAGCTTTTGTGTTTTCCAAAGTGTTTAGCTCATTTTATGTATCTATACAATAACTCCCTGAGTGACCCTCAAAACCAAGCCTTTTCAATGCCTTTTCAAGAGGCTTATATTTTAAATATGGCATTACAACTTCTATAAGAGGTCCTTGTCTGGCAGTAGCAGGAGAACAGGTATATGATTGGAATTTTTAAGGTAAAAATTTACCTTAATTTCAAATATAGTACTGGACACTTATCTCTTTAAATAGATCTTTATCTGTAGTCTTTTTGATACAATTGACTTCCAAGGACTTCTCTCCTATTCTTTTCTAGGAAAGCAAAGAAATGTCTTACTCTGCGAAGGTGGTCACTTGGTTACTTGTTATGTTCAAAAAAGTTATAACATATGAATTGCAAGAGTCCAAATCAAAGTTTGATTCTATTCTTCAACAACCCAGCTGAGTGTCTGGCAGCTCACCAATCACCAGGGAGAAGATGCTTAGTGGCAAACAAGCCACTTAAACTCTCTGAATCTCAGTTTCCCCAAATATTAAAAAAACATCCTAATAATAATATCTCTTTCCCATGGCTGCTGTGATAATTAAATAAGAAAATAATTGTAAGTCACCTGGTAAGCACCCAACACAAAGTGCCACCTGAAATATCCTCATCTTGTCTCTGAACAACACATTTTAGCCTAGAAATTTACTTTGGGCCACTTATACTTTCCAACCTCTTTTTAAGGTGGGTCTTAGAGACCAAGTGAAAAACAGACATACAGACAGTTTGAAAATCCATTGAAAAACTATCTGTGGAGCAACTTCAAAGAGGACTTGTCTTCACATCCAAAATTCTGAGATGGAAATATGAGAATTAGTTAAAGAGGATAGAATAAATCTAACAATAATCACATTAAAAACCCAAAGATGAATGATTCAGTACACAGTTTCCATTCATTCATGCATTCAAAAAATATTGAGAATATATGATGGGAGAGCAAAGTATGAGACACAGAGATATTCAAAGATGAGAAAGCACAGTCCAGCTCTCAAGACATTCAGTCCAGAGGGACAGGCAGATGAGTAATGTATGATACAGAGGATAGGTAGGAGAGCATGTTCAGCAAAGCCTTCTTGAAAAAGCAATACTTGGGTTGAGTTTGTAAGGATAAGTAGATATTCAGCAGATCAAGAAAGGAGATAGGTATTCTGCAGAGAGAACAGAGTGTGCAATGGTAAAGGCCCGAAAATGAGAGAAAAGGGAGCATCTGGGGACTTTAGGTCTACAGGTCAGCTACAGCATGGGGACAATGTGGGCTAAAGATGGGGAACCTTGTAATTCATAGTCAAGATCTTAGACTTTCCTGTGAGGGTTATGAGAAGCTTCTAAATGTTTCTTAGAGGGGAATTACATGATTGGATTTTATCTATTTGTTGTTGCATTTTTTTTTTTTTTTTAGAACACTCTGTCAGTGGTGTATTAGGGTTCTCTAGGGAAACAGAATCAACAAGAGATATCTGTACATATAAGATTTTATGAAGTGTCTCATCCTACTGTGGGGATGCACAAGTCCAAATTCCATAGGCCAGGCACTGAACTGGCGACTCCGATGAAGGTGTTTGATGAACTTCTTAGGAAATGTTTTGCTGGTTAGCCAAAGAAGAAAGAACATCCTCTCTCTCTCTTCCTTAAAGCCTTCAACTGATTGGATTAAATCCTGCTGATTGAATTCTCTCATTGTGGAAGAAACACCCTTCGTTGATGCAATCAGCCACAGGTGCAGTCAACTGACCGATGATTTAATAAACCAGCCTTCTGGTTTATTAACCAGCCACAAATGTCCTTGCAGTAACATTTAGGCCAGTGCTTGCTGGCCAAGTTGACACATAAATCTAACCATCACAAGTGGTAAGGTGGATGGATTGGAAGGAGAGAGAGGAGGCATCATTTTTAGAGATGACTTGTGAAGAGTGAAACAGGGAGGATCTAAACTAAAGGAGGAAGAGAAGAAAGATTGAGAGGTGGAGCAGGAGGCCTTGGTGACTGATTAGTGGAGGAGGACAGGGAGAAGGTCAGATCAGGAGCATTCCCAGGTTTTGGGCTGGCGGGTATAATAAGAGGATGTAATGTCCTCCACAGAAAACAGATGGAATAGAAGGTATTTGCTGTTTTGCTTGCACAGCATCCACTGTCTTTTGAATATTCTGTTTTAAAAACACCCTGTCTCTGCTCTGAGGTCATATGGCTTAGGAGGGCTTTGCTGGCCCCCACCCTCCCTGCTCCTCCACTCCTCACACATACCACCAGGGCTGGGCACATAATCAGTGCTGAGCCAAGTGATGTGTTCTAATCTCTGGCCACAGGCACTTGTGTGTAATCAAAGCCATCTAATTAGAGTTAATCTTGAATTCTTCACTTCTGCTTCAAGGATTAAGCGTGAAGCTGCTGATGACCATTTTATCACCATGAAGGAGTGAAGAAATCAGAATTGGAGCCTTACAGAACTGCTCCAGTACAGGAGCCAGCATATGCCCCTTTCTAGTGAAGCAAGTATAAAACTGGACTTTCTGTCACTTGCATTCAAGAGTCCTGACAAATTCAGAGAGTAAAAACAATTGTGTTTTTTAAAAGTGGGTTTATTTCCATGAATGGTGGATTAAAAAAGCAAATATTCCTGTGATGAATAGAGAATACATTAAAACATGTAAATCTACAAAGGCATTTAGTAACTTTAAAGCAAACTCTACCCTGAATAATGAAAAGCCAGACCAGAGTGGCTTGGAAATTTTTACTGCACCAGATAATAGCATATTCACTCATTCAATTAACATTTATGGAGTATCTTCAATATTCTTAGAATTGTGCAATAGAAACTATAAAAGTGTATGCTTGGGTTTCAGCTGGTCCATCCAAGGCCCTTCCACAAAGAGCAGCTGTGTATGCTGTTCAGACAAACTGCGAATTTAGAGAGGCCATATGTTTCTGTCCGGCCCAACAGCTGCACTTGATGGTAAGGACACCATCTGAATTTCAAACTGGCCATCTATAAAACGAGACCAGTGAAACAGCACCTTGATTGAGCCCTTAGGTGAAAGACAGAACAGAAACTGTTTAGAATTCCCCTCTAATAAAACATCCACTAACATTTATGGAGGAGCCTGCCTAAGGGCACTGTGCTGGGCCCTGCTTTCTGTCTTCACTCTCCCTCCCTCAGTAAACCCTACCACCAGCATGGACCCAACTGTTATTAATGGACCTACATCTCTATGTAAATATGCCTCAATTGTCATCACAGCAGCTAGCCCCAAATAAATCTTCAAGTGCCCCTCTCTGGTGGACATTTGTTGGTTTTGCCATCCAGGACTCATTCCCACTTCTGATAATGTCTTGAGAAAGTACCTACTCTCCACTGGGAGCTGTCTTGGTGGGTCTGTCAATCAAATGCTTCCTGCGTAGGAGGCACTCAATGTAGGCCAAAGGGGTTCTCTTTCCTGGTATGCTGAGTCTTAAGCAGAGCACCCCAAGGGCAGACATCCTGCAGGGCCTCAGGAGAAAGAACATCAGTTCCTACTTCCCAGACCCAGAGCAGTCTGGTTCCATCCTGAGAGTGGTTCTTCTGACTTCCCTTAGGCCCTTAGGGCATCTCCCTGACTTGCCAATAAACATCATTTTTGCATTTGTTTCTTGTTGCTTTACATCTAAAGAAACTTAACTGATATACAATAGAACACAGTGACTTTCTGCTAAACAATAGCTAACATACTATACTCTGCTGCTTACAAAGTACTTTTACATTCAATTCATCTCTCTTAATCAACCTTCTGGGAACTGAATATTTCTCCTCCCCCCAAATAAATCACTTATTGATTTCTCTATTTCTTATAACAGCCCAGTCACTCTTTTAGTCACTTCAGCTTTTTAAAATCTCCGAATGATCTTGACTCTGTGCATTCACTAACCCCCTTTAATCAGTCATCTAGACCTAAACGTGGGCTTTCCCAGATTGATCCCTTCCTTTCCATTTTCACTGCCTCTACCTTTGTCAGAGCTTTTCTCACCTCCCACCAGGTTACTAGAATGCTCTGCAAACTCTGCCATCAGGCTACTGTCTCCAAAGCACCCTGCCACTGTTAAGAAGGATATGGCTAAAATTTTATCATCCTTGTGTCATTTCTATTCATTGTTTACAGAACAAAATTACAGGACAATAATTTATAGGGCAACTCATTAACTTAAATTTTGGGCTATCCACAGCCCTAACTAATATTCCACTATTCCTTAGCAGAAAACATCTGCTAGAACCAAGCAATTTCCAACCTGTAGTAAATTGTAATAATGGCTTCGATACTTTGTAGCTCCCTCCCATTAATAAATGAAGTCTTTCTATACCCCTTCGATCTAGGGTGGTCTTGTGATTTGATTTGGCCAATGGGAGAGTAGCAAGCATGACACAATCAGAGGCTTAAAAAGTGCTTGTGCATTGGGGCTTGCTTTTTTTACTGCTCTTGGAACCTGGTCTGACCACCTCATAACAAAGTCCAGGCTAGCCTGAGGGAGGATGTGAAACACATGGCCCAGTTGCCTATTAATCTGGCCAGCAGACTGATAACTGCCAGACATATGAGTGAGGCCAGTCTAGATCATCCTGCCACCAGCTAACAGAAGATGACTGACTGCACCCCAACCAAGAGCAGCAGAAGAACCACCTAGCTGTCCCCAGCCCATATTGCTTACCACGGAATCATTAACTAAATTAGTAGTTGCTGTAAGCAACTATGTTTTCAGGTGATGTGTTATGCAGCAATGGAGAACTGATAAATCACCTAAGCTTATTTGCTCATTTTCTCCTCCAAATTCCCTTTCATTTAATATTTACTGTCTTGGGCACTCTATTATAAAATGTCTTCTTTGGTGGTGTATATTATTATTTAATTTTTCGGGTATCCTTGTGAAGAGACTGGGCATTTTTGCATAAAATAATTACACAACAACTATTTGGGACTTAATTAGTACTTTTCCAGGGCTGAGCCATCATATCAGTTAATAGTCATCATTTCATCACATATTTTGATCATTAACTTTAAAAACTTAAAGAAATTCATGACCAATTTATTGATTCATTTTCAGTAAATTATTTCCTGCAAGTGCATCTACATAACAGTCAAAGGGATTCAAGGAAACAAGTATATAAGAGTAAAACTTCCACAGAAGCAACTGTTTGATTTTTAGCAGGATATTATTTTTCTCCCAAGACACATATTTCTCCTACGTGTTTTGCAACCGTAACTTGACAGACTGCCAAAAACAAGGCTTCTATTCTCAGTGTCACTGATTCTCTTGTTGCTGTTCAATTAGATTTTGCATTTAAAAGAGAAATTCCCTTGTGTTTCTTATAATGATGCACCTGCTCTTTGGGATATTTCCTCCTTTGACAAGAAATGCCTTAAATCTGGCAAGAAAAATGGCTTGAGGCTTTCTCTGATAATATCAAAGTATATTTGTTTGTATTAAATGTTTGTGTGGGTTTCCCTCCTCTTAAGAGTGGTAAAGTACTGTTACAATTCCTTCCAAAACAACAGCACACACAAAAGTTTCTTGGCCTCTGTTCTGTATTTTCACTGCACACCTGCACTGGAACAACTGCTTGGAATTAGCAAGGTTGTGGCATAGCAGACAGAGAAATTCATTTGCTTTAGTCATTTCTTTTGGGACATTAACCAATGATAAATGGCAAAGTAATAAACATAGCATAATTTCAAATCTATTATCTTGTAATCTTTCCTTATGAAATGATTGCTATGGAGAAAACGAGATTTATATTTGAAATTATATTCCTTCTTTTTAATTCCCCTTTTATATTTTATTTCTGGGCTATCCAAAGATCCTTAAGGGAAGCTTCTTCTTCTTCTTTCCAAAACTAGAACTGGGAAACTCATATTTTTGGTTATGGGTAACCCTCAGTTAATATCGTCTTCCAGAGAGACTTCTGTGATTAGTACCAAAATGTCAAACCTTCAAATATTTTAAGAACACCTTGAAGGGTTTTGGTACACTAGAACCATGTCGAATGTAATTTAACATTGAGAAGCATCAGAAATAGTCAACAGACATTCTCTCCCAGAAGTGTACACATTAACATGCTGCTTTCCTCCACCTAGTTCTCTGCCTTTTAAAATTTCAATATGTACAAATGAAATACAGATTTCAAACCATTCCCAACTGGGATGTCTGCTCCATAATAGGAGAAATAGGTTTTTGCCTTCCTGCAGATTCAGCGACGAGTGCACTTGAAAATTACGTGTTTAGAGTTACACCTTGGAGAACTGACATATTCTGCACACATGTAATCCTCATAAACCTCCCCAGACAGCCTTGATTTCGTTTTACGAACTGCTCCCTGGCCGGGCTCCACAGCACGTAGTGTGTGGTGAGACTGCCCAGCAGCAGTTCTCCCTTCCTCGGGGCTCTTTGATGGGCACTTGTCAGCAACAGCCAGGAAA